>NC_044497.1:15010000-15367500 GCF_902362185.1 Chanos chanos | reverse complement strand
TAAGGTTAGGGTTAGGGTTAGGGATAGGTTAGTATTCTTTAGTTACAGGATAATGGGAGTCAATGGGAAGTCCCCAGTAGGATATCAATACAAACATGTGTGTGTGTGTGTGTGTGTGTGTGTGTGTGTGTGTGTGTGTGTATGTGTGTGTGTGTGTGTGTGTGTGTGTGTGCGCGCATGTGTGAATGCACGGTGTGTGAGTGTCTGTCTGGTGTCTGAGGGGCAGGATTGGTCAGTTCCTCGGCTGGAACAGCTGGAATCTGACTAATGAGTGGACTGTTTGTTTGCACATCTTGAGTGGACAGATGGGGCAGCTCATGGCTCTCCCTTTCCTCTGTTTGTCTGCTTCCGTCATGCCACACTGCCCCTCCTCTACTCATCCCCCCCCCCCTCTCTCTCTCTTTCTCTCTCAACTTTCAACAAACACTATCAACGTAACAAATCCTCAACTTTCCAACACATCATACTCAACAGTTTTCTACAGTTTCTCTTATCCGTGAGAATACATTCCCCGAAACTATGATTCAGTTCTCAAAATTATGAATGCAAATCATAATTTCATTATAGTTTTATTATTGAGTATGCCAGCTTGACCATAAACAAGTTTTTTTTTTCTGTTAGTTTGTCTCTTCTTTACACACTAAATTGCAAGCGCTGACAAGAATCATTGCACACAAAAGAGAAAAAAAGAAAGAAAGAAAGAAAGAAAGAAATAGTAGTAAAAAAAAATAAGAGAGAGAGAAAATTATATCCCAGAAACAAAATTCTGGGATATAAAAAGTACAAAAAAGAACAAAAGTACAACTCTGGGGCTCTGAGTTTTATTCAGCTGAATGGTTATTATTTATCTGCATCATACTGACAATAACAGCAGTGTCTTTCTCTGAAGAGAATAGTCATCATCTGCCTCCTCCAGCTTGCCATTTCTTTTCATATATGTATGGTCCAGTAAATAAAATAAATCGGCTCCAGTTTTTAAACGTATCTATTCTCTTTATGAGCATCTGAATGACAGAGGTAACATTATCCTCCCCGGTGGTCAAACGTGTCACTGACCACACGATCTGCCAAAGTTTCCCCAGATCTTATGTGAGTTATTTGCCCTCATCATCACCTCCTTTCCACTGCTCCTCCCTTTGTCCTCATTTTTCTCTGTGTGCATCTCACCACGATGCTGTCGCCCTCTGTTCTCTAACACTTCACTCCCCTTTCATTGTCTCTGCTACAGCTCTGATTACTGATTGAATAATTAAAGCAAATGTTTTTTGACCTGTGGGGACAGAGTGTTAAATTTATTCATTGAAATATAGAATGTTAATGGCATTGCTCCTAGCATGAACAGAGATTTCTTTTATGAAAATTATGCCTGATGAGGAAAACTATCTATAATGTTCTGGAAAGAGGTGAAATTAGGTGAAATGAGGCTGAAATCTGGTGTGAAAACAATCGGGTGCTTAGCATTTTGTAAAGGCTGTTGGTCTTTATGGATACAAACTAAGTTTTACTCACTGGAATAACAGCTCCAATCTTGGTATGCAAATGATTCAACACGAATTACCAGTCACTATGTGTGTGTTTGTGTGTGTGTGTGTGTGTGTGTGTCTGTGTCTGTGTCTGTGTCTGTGTCTCTGTCTGTCTTTGCCTGTGTCTGTGTCCATGTGTATGAGAGAGAGTGAATAAGAGTGTGTATGTTCCCTCGCCATCTCACAAACAAACACAGAGAGAGAGAGAGAGAGAGAGAGAGAGAGAGAGAGACAGAGAGAGAGAAGGAGACAGAGAGAGAGAGACAAAGAGCAAGAGAGACAGAGACAGAGAGACAGACAGAAAGAGGCAGCAGAGTAACGACACAGTGTCTGACTTCAGATCAGTCAGGCACTAGACACACGAGGAAAGTTCCAGTTTCACACTCTGCAGTCTCACTGACGTTAATAGGAACAGCCATCCACATGGGGCGACTGCAAGCCGGGACGGTTCAGGAAGTACCTTATCAGCCTGTGGCTCTAAGAGAAGTTTTCTATTAACACAGTCTCATTAATACGAACATTAACAGGGCATTAAAGGGGAAACACACTCACTATGTATGCGTTGGTCTCGGGCCAACTCCATTATGTGAGCATTGTAATGGCTTGGTTTTGATGGCCTTGTTATTCCCCTCTTTGTTTCATAACTATTAAAAGCTCTATTGCCACCATAACACAGAGAGAGAGCCTTATACTCAACATGCACTTCCTTTGCTTCAAGAACCTTCCATCCTGGAGGCTTACAGCTTTGCAAAACCCTTCTGCTCTTTCTCAGTAAGGACACAATATCCCCTGCAGGTGGAAGGGCAGAGGAATGTCACGCTCACCACAGACTAATAAAAGTCTCATAAACGCAATGGACGGAACGATCAAGACAGAAGAATAGAGAGATGAATGGCCATGGTGCAACCCCTCCTCTATGAGCTGAGGACTGTCTGGTCCAAAAGGGCTGGACATACCCTAAAGAGTTTAATGCTCTCTCTCTCTCTCTTTCTCTCTCTCTCTAACTCTCTCTCTCTCTCTCTCTAACTCTCTCTGTCTCTGTCTGTCAGAGGTATATTTCATGCAAAATGATTGCTATCTCAGGAAGGGAAATGAAGAATTTGAAAAATGTGCATTAGAAAAGCAATTTACAGCTCGGTCCATTTCAAAATGCTGAAAGATTTTCAGAGGTTCAGAGCTCTGGCCAGATAGATGTGAAGTTAAACTTAATGAGATTTCCAAACCTATTTTGTTCTCCTGAATCCATCACCAAGCTGATTGTAAAACTTTGAAATTAGCCATCTTTTTTTATTCATATCTATTACACAGAGGCCCTGACAAAAGAGCTTGTTGTTTTAGACAGATATTGCCTGAACAATATGTCAAACAGAAGTGTGTGTGTGTGTGTGTGTGTGTGTGTGTGTGTGTGTGTGTGTGTGTGTGTGTGTAGGGGTGTCTGTGTCTTTTGGATGAGATCTGATAGCTGTAATTTGTCTTGGAGGTCTCTTTTGTCTCCAGTTCAAATCTCTCTCTCTCTCTCTCTCTCTCTCTCTCTTTCTCTCTCTCTCTCTCATTGTCTCTCTTCTCCATGTGTTTTCTTCTGTAGTCATTTGTTTGTTTTCTTTAATTTAATTACAATTTATTGTTGAATCAGTCCCAGTGAATAACACTTATTAGTGGCTAGCAGGGGGAACAGACTGAAGAGACTGCTCAGAGACTCAGTCGTCCAAGGCAACGCTTTCATTGATTAGGCACTCCAAGCCACAGCCATTATGGAGTCCTATTTCATCATTTCTCAGTTCATTTCTCTCACTTCGCTCTATTCTCTCTTTCTCTCTCTCTCTCTTTCTCTCTCTTTCTCTCTCACTCTCTCTCTCTCTTTCTCTCTCACTCTCTCTCTCTCTCTCTCTATTGTACACTCACTCCCTGCATTTGAGGCAAACACTATAACAGAGCTGACACTCCCCTTCACCAGAATCTCCCTGATTCATCATCCTCATGCCCAATCTCTGACAATACGTGTTAGCATCTAGCAAGTAAATACCAGAACTGCTTGCAAAGGTGAGCCATAAGCAATTAGTGCTAGAATATTAGCTATAGCCTAATAAGCTGATATTAACTAAACAAGAGCACCTGGGTATTTTGATGTTAGATATGATATGACTGACCTGTTTCATGTGTGCTAATTATAGATTTATCTCAGGGAATAAGAGCACAAAGTGCACAAAATAAAATAAAAGTTATTGCAAAAGGAAGCATTATTTTTTTCCACTGAACAACCTCAGATCGAATGTTCACATTTGTCTTTTACTTCATTGGATGCTTTGTCCTGTGCTTCTCATCATCTATAGGTAAAACATACTCTCTCTCTCTCTCTCTCTCTCTCTCTCTCTCTCTCTGAGTGTGTGTGTGTACCTGTATGCCTAGCTGTGATTCAGTGTGGGATATAAAACACAGTGAGGTGGTTATACATTTCTTAGGGAGGCACTGATGAGTTCTATAAAAGATAGATCTACGAGGATTGCGGCGAAGGACTGTGTTAAGTTTTCTAATTGGCAATGATCACAATGTCAGCTGTCCCACAGGAGAATGTCCCGATAATTAACAACCCTGTTCCCTCTACACTGTGGCTCAAAATAGCAGCTCTCCATCTTCCTGGAGACACGGTGAGAGAGATCCAGTGACTCCTGACTGATTTTTTTGGGTTGTGGTAATATTGGTGGAGGGCGGTGATTCCGTATGATTCCATTCCAGCGGGACAGACATGGTCTCGTTGGCACTGGGTGCAGGTAAATGTTCTTTAGCCAAGAAGCCATTCAGAGCATTTTATTCCATGTGCTCTTTTAAGGACAACAGGGTAGTTAGATTTATACAGCCCTTTGTTTTTTGAATAGACTAAAATGAAGTGAACTTAACTGGATAAATATCTTGTGACTCTGCGATGCTCTCAGGGCTACCAACTCTCACGTACCGAACGTGAGACTCAGGCAATTGACACAGATCTCACGATCTCACAACACACATCCCTTTTCTCACGCTAACTTTCGCCTTCGCTTCCTCCGATGTAAAATTTGTGATTTCTAAGCGAAGGAACCGCAGTGAGTGCAACAACAATCATTGCGATGCGCGTTCTGGTGGAGCAGCCGATCACAATGATTTTGTGGTTACGCAGCTAACCCGCTGGGCATGAGTGGAGCAAGGCTGGCGGAACAAATACATAAGTGCAACGGTCATTTGTCTAATTTTATGAATTCGTCGGGTGTTACTCAGAATCCGTCGGTTTAAATTTATAGAGCTGGCCTACGACTTGCAAGGTTAGCAAAGTTATTGCAGCATTGCAGCACTGATTTACATCGTTTTATGCTTAAAAAACTTGATAAAACATACGGCACCGGACAAACATTTGGACATGCCTAGTTGTTAATGTTAGCTGCTTGTTATTGTTCTCTAAAGGAACAAACTACGGCTGTCAACGACGGCACGGCTCAAAATGATCTTATTTGTATGTAATGTGATATAGCTGAAATGTATCACGATTTCAGCCCATAGGGATAATTATTGATCATTTTACTGACCTATTTTTAATAATTACCAGGAGAAAAAGGTTGAATGCAACTACTTTATTTTGTACGGACTATTAGGGTCACATTAAGAAAAAAAATTCTGAGATTCTGAGAATAGAAAGAAAAGTCATATTACGAGAATAAAGTCGTATTTTAATGAGAATAAAGTCATATTTCAACAAAAAAGTCGAAAGATTATGAGAAAAAAATCATAATGTTACGATAATAAAATCGTGACAAAAGAAGCAATTTCCTCCAAGTCCATGTGGTTCTTTCTTCGGAACAGACAGTTTCTTGCACTATCTTTGCAAAGTCCTGATACTTATGATAATGTGATGCTGATGTGCCAAAGGATTAAGTGTTTCGTTATTTGTGAAACTTAAAGTATAACTTCACAAGATGCTCCACGTTCCTCATTTCAACACATGCGGCAGGTTGCTCCTCTGACATTGCCCCTCTAAAATAACACATAACCTAAAATTACTTTACCTACTTACTTTGTTCTCGTAATATTATTATATATTCTCGTATTACCAATACTTTTTTCTCGTAAAATTATGACTTTATTCTCGTAAAATTACGACCTTATTCTCAAAATCTCAGAATTTAACTACCTTACTTTTATCAACAATTTCCACACCGTCTGCACTCATATTCCTCCTCCACGTTGTTGTGTTACATTTCGATGGTGCATCTGAACAATACACCCGTTAAATGATTGGCTCCATTATCAAGGGACATGACTGTCATGCGAGGGCGCTGTCTGGGGACTATTTTGTGTGTGTATCTGTATGCGCAGTGATTAAGGGGTATGCTATATGTAGTGTTGTCCAAGATAGGGCAGTTAGTAGATAGGGCAGTTAGTTCCAATCTTTCGAGGTGATTAATCAATAAAACGTCTAGAATATTGAATAACGCCATTCCAGTTTTGTTCATCAAGTAGCAACTTGAACAAGGCTGTTTACGAGCCAGGAAGGGAATATGTTTTGGGTTTGTTCATGCGACCGAACTTTGTGTATTTGTTATGTGCGTTCCTGGCGGTATGCTTAACAAATTTAAGTGAAGCTATCGAATATTCTATCGAACAGTTTTCTTATTGATATTGATGAAGTGTCTATCGCTGTACATATTGCTATCGTTTTATCACCCAGACTTATATACAGTTTGTTTGATTAAAAAGTTATCAGCCTGTCATTTCTTTTATACTTTTTGGTTGTGGGTTTTAGTGGGTTTTAGGGCAATCCACCTGAAGAAAAAAAAAAAGAAATGTGAATTGAACTTTCCATGTTGTCAGTACATTTAAGGAAATACTATTCAGTTCTGAAATGTTTTGACATTTGACAATAAATGTAAGGGAACACTGTACACTCCTTGTGATGCGAGGTTTATTTTTTTTTTCTTTTTCTTCTTTTTTTTTTGATGGCTAATGGCTAAGCACACCGTCTAACAAAAATAACAAAATAAGTGCAGTACTAACAACCCTCCCCCCCTGCCTCAAAAGTTGTCAGCCCTGTGCTCTACTGGGGGAACTGTGTTGACATTCTCTGAGGGCACCGGCTTGGGGACAGCCTTGTCACTTCCATTAGGGTTCTGAACTCTGCATCTTTGAGGGCTTCTCTGACAGGACCTGCACAGGAGACATCCTTGAAGCCCCAGCCACCAAGCCTGGGGATGAGTTTTGGAACAGAGGCTGTACCATCAGCAGAAGAGAGCATCACCTGTCACTTTCCATAGACTTGCATAAGAGCTCCTATGGGGGAAAAGGAGGAGGAAGAGGACGTGCTTCCGAGTCATAAGATTACACACCTAAAACTGTACAATCATACATCCGAGGGAGCCTTGTGTTTGATGTGCATGGAGGTGCAGTACTTTTACTCTTTGAGGCTGTTTTAGACATTCTTGGGTCAGGCCCATTCCCAAGAACAGGGGTGGGTAAATTTTTTTGGCTTAGGGTCCACAGCCAATTTTAAAGAGCAGATGGTAGGCCACACAATTTTTTAAAAGAAATACTTCTGACTGTGTATCGGGTGTACTAAAGCAAACACTATACAAGGAGCCAAATTCATAAAATTCATTTTTCACGCACAGTGCTTTCATGAATGCATTCAAGTTCAATTTTTTGCAGCCGCATTCTTTTCATTACAAGTGACTGGTGTCTATCATTCCAGTTACCAACTCTTACAATCAAGTTTTAGCCTTGTTTTCTTCTTCTTCTTCTTCTTCTTCTTCTTCTTCTTCTTCTTCTTTTTTTCAAATGCAGAATTCCTAATAACATATTTTGAACAACAGCACATTCAGATTCCAAAGTACATTCATTTAGTTACCATTACCATGCTTTTTGAAACAAACTCTCTCAGTGTGAAACATTTCTGTCACCACCAGTGCTTTTTTGAGAGGCAAAAACAATTCCATATCAGCAGTAAGACGTTCGTTTTCAGAGCCAAAAGCCTTGGAAGCTCTGGAGTGCCAATAGTGGTGAGCTTCACCAGTGTATCACTTGCTAAAATCTGACAGAAGCAGCAGCAAGCAGAAATGCTGTAGAATAGGTACTTTCCCATTGATTCCTTGACAGGAAACTGCAAGCTAGTGTTTTAAAAATGAGTTTTACTCTCTGGAAAAACCAAGCTAACAGTCTCCCAATACTTTTGTGTGTACAACTGGATTTGTAGCAAGTTAGCATGAGAAAATTGCTTGAAAAGCAGTTCCTTGAAAACCATGACATTCCCAAGGCATATTAAACATAGTGCCTTTGATCCAACACAAGGGAAAAATTCTGTAAGGTTCCATTTCTTATTAAACATTCAACCCTCGCTGTCAATGTCTCTCTTTCATGGCTTGTTCATTTTTGGGTCCATGGCTAGTTGTAGCAGATTGCTACAGATTGGGAACTCGGACTGAAGGCTACAGTCCAAAGTTCTGACCTACTCTGGTATATTTTAGGATACTAGGCTGCTTTTTCCCTATAGCAAACAATCTCATATTTTTCAGAATAATCTAATGAATTCGAATTTATCGACGGGAATAAATGCCCAAAAGCCAGGTTAAACTTTGTGGAGGTCCAAGGTCTGCCCGTCTTTGCCCTAGAGATCAAAACAGCCATTGGAAAGAAGATGAGAATTGTGCGTGGAACAGTAGCTTGAAACAGAAACAGGACATAACTTGATCCTGCAGTGAGAGACGGTGGGGCATCTACTTTGTTCAGAGCCAAAAACACTGTTGCGTTTGCTTGTTATTGAGTGTAGCCGGGTGTAAGACACGTATTACATTGTTGAAGGGTGGAGTGAGTGCCTCGTAGGTAATTCTAACTCATATGTCTTTCTTAATTTGGCTTAACAATACTCTCACAAACAACGTTGCTTTGCTGATAATTTTTTAGACTGAGAAAATAACTTATTAAATCTCATGTCTCTCTCTGACTTGGTGCTCAGTATTCTGGGGTGGATAGGGTCTGCCTGCCATGGGCTGATACGTGCAGCGCTGTGTAAAAAGCTGATAAATGGGTGTGTAAACCGCAGCAGGCAGCCGTGGGTGCTTATCATATATAGATTGACTGAAAAGATTGAAACCCCTACTCACCTGAAAAGACCCATGACCAGCACATTGCACACAATGCCAATAAAAAGAGGGAGAGAGAGAGAGAGAGAGGCCCAATTAAAGAGCCATAACATTACAAGGTCTCTCTAGAGACAGAGAGCTTATAAGTTTAGAGATGGAGCATGTGTGTATACACAGTGATTACAAATACAAGTATGTGTGCGTGTGTGTGTGTGTGTGTGTCTATGTGTTTAAGTTTGTGCGTACTGCAGTGATGATGGTACTGCAGCGCTATGCTTTCTGATTGTGACAAGTGCCTATGGACTTAAAGAGCATCCAGACCAGAGGATGGATGTTAGAACAGATTGAAGGCAAAGTCTCCTCTGGTACAGGGCAGAAATCAGCCGCATGGCAATAGCAAGGCAGCAGAGTGGCACTGCAGGAAATATACTGAGTCACAGTGATTGAGTGCTTATTGACTGCAGAGTGACATCCTAAGTAATGTGATCTGTTTGTAGGGGAATTCAGATTCACGATAAATTCCTCCAGAAAAACACTGTGTGTGTGTGTGTGTGTTTGGTTGTTTGGGTGAGTGTGTGTGTGTGTGCTTTGGAGAGTGTATTTTAGGGATGCTTGCTGAGCTTCAGTAATTGACTCTTTCCTTCGACTGATTGTCCTGTTTTGCTGAGAGTGTGGTTTCCTTCTAGAACATTCTGTATATAGTGAAGACAAATGAATCCTCATTTACACATCATCTCTAGCAGCGCTCACCAGGAACCCTCTCCATCCCCACTTCCCCTCTTCATCCTCCACCTCGAATCCAATTTAGTCTCAATAGGCAAGAAACTATTTATAGTAGTCCCATACTTAGTGCACACTAAATTCAGCTTTCCTCCTGCAGGCAGAATCTAAGAAAGAGAGAGAGGGGGGGGGGTGCAGAGAGAGAGTGAGAGAGAGAGAGAGAGAGAGAGAGAGAGAGAGAGAGGGAGAAGGAGGGCACATCATGTTATAGGATTATGTTCCACAAGTGTCTACAGGCATGTTCAGAGCTGTAAGAGATAAGAGAAACTAAACGTTTTTCTTTAAATGAATTTGCTCATAACTTCATCGACTGCATGTGGTTGGTGGGTGTATGTGTGTGTGTGTGTGTGTGTGTGTGTGTGTGTGTGTGTGTGTGTGAGAGAGAGAGAGTGTCTGTGTGTGTGTGGCTGGGTGTGTGCATGTGAGTGTGTGTCTGCATTATGCAAGGGTGTGTCTGTAGCTCTCCAAGGACTTTAATTTCCTGTGTGAAGGAAAATATCCTACAGTACTCTTTGCTCCCCCTCATTTATCACTGTATTAAAGTCACACACACACACACACACACACACACACACACACACACATACACACACTAGGCTGAAACACTTCATATTTTAACAAAGATCTTGCTTTTATTCTCTCTTCTATAAATGTTTACTTTTTTCTCTGCACAGGAAACAATACAGCATGTTCAGCAAACAGAGAGCATCAGTGTTTTATTTGCACAAATAAAGCATTGGATGTATAGTTCTAGTAAAATGCTCACAGAGCTTCTTTTTTTTTCTTTAATTCTTTTCCTTCGTCTATGAAATCACAAAAATGGAATGTCTTGGAATTACATGTTGAGAGCTCAAGTGTCATTGCATTTTTTTTTATGTGTTTGTACAGTGTATCCATGAGAATCTTTCTCTCTCTCTCTCTCTCTCGCTCTCTTTCTCTCTCTCTCTCTCTCTCTCTGCCATATGGTTTTGCTGTGTTATACATATAAGACTGTACTCCCAGTGAAGGCAGAAGAGTGAAAGGAAGTAGTAGTGGTGGGGAGAGTGACCATGTGGACTTGGCAGCCCTCATGTTGGACATCTGTTCTGGTGAGTCTGATCGGGCTGAATTAGCTCTCCTCTGCTTGTCCAGTCTGGCACATCCTTCAACCATGTGTCTGAAGGTACATCACAAAAAAACAATCTGAAGGCTGCACAGATGGGCCTGAATCTGTGTGTGTGTGTGTGTGTGTGTGTGTGTGTGTTAAAAGTAACAGAGTATGGAGAGGATGCCTGAGTGGATGTCTGGCATCCACTGAAAGACTTGCACACAGATAGGATTCAACAATTATTCATTGGCTGCCTTCAAATAAAACATTCTGGATAACTGTGTGTGTGTGAGTGTGCGTGTGTGCGTGGATGTGCATGCATGGGTGTTTGTGCGTGCATGTGTGTATGTGCGTTGGTTGGTGGAAACCCCAGTTACACCTGACTGTGAATGGTGGTTTCTGACTGTCTTGTCAGGCAGTAGAAAAGTAAGGCTGACACGGGGTTATGGAGGCCAGCATCGATTCCCTTCCCCCAGCAGTGTTTGAGAAGCTGCTTTCATAACCCCCTCTTCAATAATTCAGCACCAGCCTTAAAAATTTCATCACCACCATATAGGAGTCAATTCCCTCCTGCAGCAAACAGAGAGAGAGAGAGAGAGAGAGAGAGAGAGAGAGAGAAATGTGAGAGAAGGGAGAAAAAAGTGTAAGACAGAGCCATAGGCAAAAGAAAAAAAAGAGGAAAAAAAACAGGTGATCACCACACAACACAAATACTAATACGTACACACATACACCCTCTGTCTCTCCGACGCTGAACTATTTCAGTGCACGGCAGTGTGAGACGGCCATTTGACTGCCCACAGATTACAAAGGATATTAAAAGAGCAGGGTGGCCTTATAGGAGTTCCTCCTGCAGCCAGAGTCAAACATTCATCATAGCTGTCACTGTACTGCTGCTCCTTTCCAACCCATATGTGTTCAAAGCTGTAGCAGTAACAGATTATAAGATCTCTGCCCATGTCCCCACAACCTTATTGGAGGGTTAGTACAGCAGGCTAGGAACTTACACTGTAATTAACAAGCGTATAACAAGGTTTTACATATTGATTGTTCTACATAAATGATTAAACAAAGTAGTTGAAGGCTTTGAGTTATTTTGTTCTGTCCTCTGAACCTTACATAGGTCTGTACTCACTGACCTTAACAAGAATCTGATAATTAGCCTATGCCTATGTTCTTCATTGCTTTTCAGCAGATAGGAGGATTTGAATGGCACTACATCTCTTTTTGTGCTCTAAAAACAACACTAATGACTTTCCAACTCACTTATTTTACACAGATCCGTTATTCCTTTCTTATCATCCCCAAACATATTAACACTTATAAACTGTTGTGTGTGTAAGATTCCTTACAGGTTTCTTGAACCTATTAGAGTAGTACCATGGCCCACATAATCCAAGACAAGATTCATATCCTCGATTTACTACATTCTCTGTGCCAGACAGGTGTAATCACAAATGAGAACCTTAGCATGAGAAAAGTGCTGCAAATGACATCTCGCAGTTATGTATTCCTTGAAACTTATTTTTAAATGCCAAGTTTACCAACCTCCAACTCATGCTGATGAGGACATGGATAGAGAATGGGGTAACTGTGAATAATTAGGCTACAAGTCCTGTATGGGGTTAAATCATTAAATTTTCCTTATTAGGTCCATCTTTCACTAATTTAGGATAATTAGCTATCAGTGGAAACTGAAATGATCAGCAATGTGTTGTCAAAGCAGAATGTGGTGAGTGCTTTGAGGGTCCTGTTAAAAAAAAAAAAAATCCAAATGTTAAAATGTAGATCTCTCATAACTGCAAACTGAATGTGGTCAGGGCCTTGAGGAAAGCATTGTTGTTGCTGTTTTCTGTTAAAATTTGGCTCTCTCTCAACTACAAAGAGCAGGAGAAGAGAGTGTGAATCTGACATACTTTATTTATCTCGATTATTGTATTCCCTTCAGGTCTCATTTCTGGGCTTACTGGAGACAGGCTTACAGTAGAGTTAGCAGACCCAATTATGATGATTGAAGACCTGGTGGATCAATGATGTAAGCTCATATGTGTGTTTCTATGTGTGTGTGTGTGTGTGTGTGTGTGTGTGTGTGTGTATGTGTGTCTGAGTGTGTTTGTTCGTGTTTGAGCACATGTGCACGTGTGTGCTTGTGTGTGTGTGTGTGTGTGTGTGTGTGTGTCTGATATGCCTGATGTAGTGAGGTGTAAGTATGAGATTTTGTTTTCAACACTTCATTCACCTGTCTTAGCTAACTATGTGAGTGGGCAATGTGATGAAATAAAGTGATCATTTGTTGAAACATGAGACCGGAAAGATAAATATCTTACACAATCATTTATCTCTCATTGATTTAAAAACTAGCCTGGTTGAAAAGGATGGTATAAGTGTTTTTATAACAGTACACCCACGGACCATTTGGCTTGTTTCCCATATTTTGTCGACCATCTACGCTGTATTCAAGAAAGAGTGTAGTTCATTTGCACATCTTCCAGATTTCCATAGAATTTCCATAGAGTACTGATATGTCACTGCCATAACCATTTCAAAACAGAAGAAAAATGAGTTTCAGATGCCTAATCTGAACAAAGCCTTCATCAACCACCGCTTTGAAGTGGGTTTCCCCCCTTTTTTAAACCGGATAGCATTGTTCTTAGAAACAGTTCTATAGACTTGGGTTGCACAGAAAGGAAAGAATGTGTGTTTGGAACTTCTACCCTCAATTTTCTTCAGCCATGAACTGTTCTCACAGTCAAACTGTCTCATAGAGCTCTGTAAAAGGCCACAGACTGCTCCACAACATCCTGCTTTCTGTACAAACACAAAATGTTTCAAAACCTCAGGCAACGACAGGCATCTGCGCAGTGCTACCCTCTCAGCAAAGCTGAGAAGGGTGAGATTTCAATCTGAGATTTCAACACAGCACACTTCTCAAGACAACATGTTAGTCCTCGCTTTGAGTTCATTTAAGTGCTTTGGGATCAGTGTTATGGCAAATTATAATAGACCAAAGGACAGTGGTTTGAATTCATTTTACAATCGTTTTGAGATAGCATTTGAAGTTGTTATTATGTCTCATTTATATGTATGTCTGCTTGTTCAGTCTTTTTAGATAAAAAAAATCCCATCTGAAAAAGAGGATTGGTTTGTTGTTGTTGTTTTTTTTTTTTGTATTGCTCTCAAATAAATACCATGCACTATACAACAGCATATCAGATACTATAGATATTTGACTTTTTAAAGAATAATCATACAGGAATGCTTCCAAAACAAAAAAGGGTTTGTCTCTATATCCACTTCTTACATTACATAAAATTACGTAACAGTAGATTAAAAAAAAAAAAAAAAAAACTTTTCAGTCTGCTCAGTTCAGTTTCAGTTTCAAGTTTTATTATCATTTACTAGATAACAATGTAGACATCATTATCAGCAATGAAATTCTTGGGCTTGGGGCCAGCTCAACTTGCAAAGTATAACAGTTAAATAACAATAAAGAACAATAAAGGTAAGGTAAATATAGGGGTACTATAGGGAGATTTACAAGGGAATATATATGTACATGAGCATAAATAGAATGCATAGAACCGAGAATATAAATATAAGAGACATAGAGTAGGTGTATGGAGTGTGCAGTGGGTGAACAGTCCTGAGTGGAACAGTCTTAAAGTGCATGTGCAACAGCAACTGCATGTGCAGCAGCATAGACAGTTGTGGTGTACACAGTATCGGCTTGGGTAGATAGACAGTTGTGGTGTACACAGTATTGGCTTGGGTAGATTCATCTTTCATTACTGAAAGATGAAAACACCATAAACAAATATATTAGCTATCATTCTGTGTATTGTCTGAGTGCTTTTGTGCAGGGGTAGAAAAAGATTAAGAATTGTACTGCGCTGCATTCTCACTTCTGAAAGGTATTTGGTAAGGATGATACATAATTGTAAAGACATTACAATTACAGTAAATTTACATTTATATATTGACCTATATGTCTACTTATAAATATTTAAATTCTGTTGTAGTATGAGAGTGCTGCACTCACAGATCTAAGCAGCTTTTATTTTTGTTGTTGTTTTTGCTGCAGTTGTTTTTTGTTGTAGTTGTTTTCGTTGTTGTTGTCCCCGCACTGCGCTTTTATGCAAGGATTAAAATAATAACTTAATAACTAATAACAGTATTTCTAAATAATAACTAATAACTAATAACAGTATTTCTAAAACACATGCGAAAGAAAAGTTTCCAGAACTGTTGATTTCATGCAGTACTTCAACTCACGGAAGAACATGTAGAGCACAATATGTATATCCAGTTTCGAAGTGGGACTGTACTTTCTGCACAATGTCAATAGTTCCAACCACAGGCCATCTGCTGAGTGGGTGTCGGTTTCGGCACCACGAGCACGAGCATTGGCAGAGTATGATCAAATGCTGTAATGCAGCTCTGTATTGAATGCCCCTGCCTCCTGCTGCTTGTGTGGAAATGAAGATTTGTTAGGGTGTAATAAAATCCAGATTGGATATCTTTGGTGAGCTGTCTTATCTCAAACACTGGCATCTGGAGCTAGTTTACCAGCCCAATAGTTCACCAGTTCACTGAGGCAAAAGTCATATGCCTACAGTTACCTGCCTTCATCCTGTGCGCTGTTTAAAAGAGCAGTGCTAGTGTTTGATGAGGGTTTCTTTTTTATCTTTTTTTTTTTTTTTGGTGTTCCAAGCTCAGTGTAGTGTGGTTTCTGATGAAATTTTATCAAGACCACTGTGTCAGCCACAGTACATCCCTACTCACCTCATTCACTTTTTCCCTGTGATATTTTTGTATTTTACTATCAATACACAAAAATATCACATATCTGTCATATTTTGCTGCTGTCATCTGCTCGCATTGCGTTAACAATCCAGAATTTAATATTGAACTTATGTAACATGGAAAATGTGTAGAAGGGTACATATCAACTGTTAATTTACTAAAGCAATTGCTCTCTGCATGTTGCCTAACCTACTGATTGTAGCTGGGGATGTTGTTGTGAAACACTGGTAATTTCAAACCCAGATGACAATCTAATATATTGAATGCAAGGGATTTATAGACCTTGCTTGGATCAAGAGAATAGGAGCTGCCATGATGCTACATTCAAACGGAGACACCAAACTTCGACCTCATTTGTCGTTTTCTGAGGAGTGGAATATATTTTTCACTGGTATTTGTTGTTGCTTCTTTTCTTGAGGATATGATATTTTCATATTTGGACTGTTCATTGCTTATTAGCATTTCAGAGGCAAGAGGAAATGCTTACATTACTCGCAGTCATGGCATTTCATAAATATAATTAGCCATTTCTGGGAACTTCCAATGCACCTAACACAGAAATTGGTGCAATTTTGTCCCGAGTTGAGAATAAAAAGATAACATTGAGTAGCTGCTCATCTCATAATGCAGAGCTGCTGCTGAGGTGTGACGCATGTAGTTCTGCCAGTTTTCTTTAACAATAGTTGAGGTTAAGCTTTTTACTCCCTTAGTCACCGGAACCCATTCAACCCTACCTGGAAACACTTCCAGATCTTCACTTTTACACCTTTAACAGTATTTTTCAGAGCAGTGTAATTACTAGTTGCTGTAGTTTTTTTTTATTCACATCTTCATGCCAGAACATTTTCATTTACATAAAGTATGTACATATGTAACGTATATTTACTTGAGTGTGTTTCTTATTTGAGTCAGAATTGTTTTATGAATTACATTTAACCATTACTTGCTTGAGAAAGAAAATGTTGTGAAAAACTGCAATTATAAATTACCCTTTCCACAACCTGTAGCTAATCTAGGGAGGAGATGGATGAGATAAAGGTCTGAAATATCTTCTAATTATATACAAACACTTTGGAATGATGCTTTGAAATATGGCATAGTTTCAGCACTGCAAGAAAGTACTAAATCTATGGCACCAACTCAATAGCTGCCAACTTATTCACCATGATACATTGTAAGATTTCGAAACCTGGGAAAATTAGCTAGTCCCCAGATTACCTTACAACATTTGCCAACACTTCCAGATTCCCATAGTTTACCCATTTCTCTTGTCCTGCTAAAGTTTTGATATTTCTCCCACAATAGAACAATTTTGTAAATGTATAAATCAAATAAAAAAGTGTCTGTGTTCTACTAGTTCTACAAAATATCTGACCTCTTACCAGATTTGAGCAAATAATGTGTTGCAATTGTTTTGAACAGGGACCAAACGGAATTTTTAACCTGATTCTTTCTGATGCGATTTGGTGTGAATCTCAGGGCCTAAAACAATATGTCTCATTGTTTTATTGGCCCTTTAAAAAGATGTATTTATGAAGTATTTCTGTTTAAAAAATAGCTTTCGCTTCAGCTACACCCACGATGTCCTTCCAAAAGCTTCTGGCATCGCCCGGACCACAGACTCAATCTGGCTAGTTTTATCTTATTCCGTCATGTTGATAAACGCTTCGAATGTTTGTTTTTTTTTCTATTCCTTTTTCGTTCCATAATTGGCACTCTCTTCCACTTTCTCCACCTCCCCCTGATTTTTCCCCGTTTGTCTCTGATAACCTGAGCACCCATATCAAGGGCGCTGGGGACAAACTCATGCCCAGACAGGCGACCTGCAAAACTGGGTCACAGGGAAAAAAAGCTTATCTGTGTGTGTGTGTGTGTGTGTGTGTGTGTCTGTGCTTCTGTGTGTGTGTGTGTGATATGTGTGTGCTGAATCACAACCTCCACAATCTCACAGGGGTCAGGTCTACGTTATTAAGATGTAATGTCAAGATTATAAGGCCATTAAGAAAAATTGTCTTGCTGCCAGAAAATTTACGACAAGCGGCGCCGACAGAGAAGTCTAGCGCAATGTTCTGTAGCATAGGGAAGATGTAGCCTGATCTATTTTTGTCACAGACATACCTCTAACATCATAAACAAGGGTGAGGTGTCACTAACTCCTGAAAGCCTTGGTCTTAGATGTAGGTGGATGAAAAGTATTGGTGCTATAAATTTCTCTGTGTCTTGCTATGATGTATTTTCAGTCAATTTCAGTTCATTCTAGAGAACCTGACAGTGACTTCTTTCCCTCTGCAGTGTGCGTCATATGAATGTGTTTGAAACATAGCCAGTCCCTGACCTTAGTGAAATGTGCCAAAGGGATCTAGAGAAAGCCTTCCACATTTCCCTGTATCTAGGGAAGTACAACCAGTCAACACAGATTTGATCCAAACTAACTATATACATTGACAATAAGTCAGGTACTGACAGTCATCTTTATCACAGTGCATATTTATTCTGTCCAAGTGACTACATACATATTTATATTAAACATATGGTGTATATACATGTACTGTAGGTGCTTGATATACACACAGTAGCGCTCTCTCTATTACACACACACACACACACACACACACACACACACACACACATAAACACAGACTCTCACAAGTTATGGTACTGTATGGAGGTGCTTGGAGCTGCTGGACTGGGGTACAGACACAGGCTCAGATTTCACTGGAAAAGCTTTTGTTTGTCCATTCTCAACTGGGCTCCTTATCGTCAATCAGTTACAACAACAGTGTAGCGAAAGCCTTTGATTTAGAGTGCTGTTGTTCCAGGGCTTGTTATGGCTTGTCCCAGAGAGAGAGATTTCCTCAAGGACTTCTACTCAAATACACACACACACATACACACACACACATACACACACACAAAGAGAGAGAGAGACCAGTGGGCAGAACCTTGTCCTGAGAAGGTCCAGTTGCTGTATCCTTTGTTGTTTCCCTTGTGTTTGATGTTAATGACAGATCTCTCTCTCTCTCGCTCTCTCTCTCTCTCTCTCTCTCTTTCCTTCTTTCTTCCTCAGTACCCCTCTGTGCACTTCAAACAGCCTCTCTCTTTACACCCTTCCTTCAAACTGCAAGAAAGAGAAGAGTAAAAAAAAAAAAAAAACTCTGAACCCAGATGGGGATCTGTTCCTTCAGAGCAAGGACTGAATCTAGTCACAGTTCTGATGGTATCTCCACGCACAGGTGCTCGCAAAACAAAAGACACCCTACGTCAGCACATTTCTGGAAGGCTAAAACTGTCAGCCTCTCAAATCAAGGAAATTGCAGACCTCAGAAGGTAAGTGCTGACCAGGGCAGCTTAGTCACCTAATTAACGGTGTCTCACAAAGTTGATGCTGCTATAGAATGGCTACATGAGAATGCTCCTACTAATTGTTTTTATAAAGACAGCTCCTCCTGGCTTCCCACAGTTTAAGACCAACAGTTACAGCAAGCTCTCAAGACAGATGGCTGCTCAGAAATTATGGACAGAAAGTCCAAAATGCTAATTATGAGTATGAAAAATCTCAAAATTCATGCATGAAAAAGAGTATGGCTCTACTTTTCAATGTGTGGTGCAATCTATTTTTCAATAAGTGGATGGAAGTGGTTGGAACTAGATAATAATGTTGAGGTGAAGTCTGACGTCTTGACCAAAGCAACAGAAAAAGTGTGAAACTATTTCATTTTAAATGCAGCCAACTCACTGGGTCGTCACCGCAGCGCTATTGGATTGGTTCTTGCAGTCATTTGGAAAGCAAAGGCAAGTCACCCTGACCTGCCAGTCTCTCTAGCATGTCAGAAGCAGCATACTGCAAGAGTTAGAATAATCACCTGCATTCAAATACCATCCGTAAGTGATCTGGTGATCTTTGCTTCTGTCAAAGGTTGAATCCATGACATTTCCTCTGATGCTATTATGTGAGCCCTGATATATATTTCTGAGAGAAAGAGAGAGAGAGAGAGAGAGAGAGAGAGAGAGAGAAAGAAACGGGTCGAACTGAATGTAGCATCAAAACAGAGTACAATATAGGGATTAAAACATATTAATATATACAGCAAAATGTGGAAATATCTGGTGAAATTTCTCATTAAATTAAGTTAAAATTACCATAATGATCACAAAGACTCAGTGTTTCACATATTACTATTTATATTACCATCAAGAGATTAAAGCAAAGTGCATCCCATCCCCAGTTCACACAGCTCATACTGATACTCTGCACTAGGACGTGTTCAGTAAGATTGACAGACACATAGAACATGGTGTAAAATTTTCCTTTTTCACGTAAGACATGAGTCCTCTGAGAGTCATACACATTCAAGAGTGATAAATGAAAAAAGACAATGAGGCTAGGAAAGGGAAAAACACACAGGGAAATTCATGTGAGTTAAGTCGGCAACACCCAGAAGTGCTTCACAGAGCGGAGATGATCTGCACATATGCTTACATGTACACAAATGTAAGCCTTAAATTTTGGTGAGGTTATGCATTGACTATAGCTCTAGATGCAATGTACTCCAGAGTGTTCCTGTACAGTGTCCCTTTGAATCTTTGGCAGGTTTTACATCACACTATGTCTTAAGATCAAGACTGTGTCTAGTCACTTGTCTGCATCAAAATCCCCCCTCACCTCTTGTGTTTTGTGTTTGCCACCTCTTAACAGCTCACTACATCGAAGCTGTCAGAGAACTACTGAAAGGCTGTTTTTCTCTTCTTTAGCAGCAGTGATTTGCTTTCATGTCACTGTCTCTCGCTCTCTCCCTCTTCGGGTGGTGAGAACTCATCACTGTTTAATGCTACAGTTCAACCCCACTGTTATCAGCATTTTTGTTTGTTTGGTTGTTTGGTTGGTTGGTTGGGTGGCTGGTAGGTTGGTTGGTTGGTTGGTTGGGTGGCTGGTAGATTGGTTGTTTGGTTGGTTGCTTGGTTGCTTGGTTGGTAGGTTGGTTGTTTGGTTAGTTGGTTGGTTGGGTGGCTGGTAGGTTGGTTGGTTGGTTGGTGGGTTGGTTACTTGGTTGGTAGGTTGGTTGGTTGGTTGATTGGTTGGGTGGCTGGTAGGTTGGTTGGTTGATTGGTTCTTTTGCCGGATAAAACTCTTTTTGGGACCCAGATGAAACTCTTTAATAGGGAGGGACATGAATGATTCAGGCCGTGCTTTGGATCTCGGCGGACCTGTGGTGTTATTCTAATGTAAATGGCTGGTGTATCTGTGTCTCTCAGTAAGACTTGGCAGGAAATACAGAGGAGATTTAAACCACACTTGAAATCCTTTCTTTAAAAGTTCCTCTATGAGAACGTGGGGCTGTTCTCATTCACAAGGCAGCAGGAAGGCTGCCTCAGAGATCAGAGGTCACTGGATACGGCCTGCCTGACACTCCCGGGATACTCACTCACCCTCATTTACATTAGTTGAGGTCCACGGAGGTCTAAGAAGGTCTTTGTGCGAGGGGTAATTTCTGTGACTCTCTCATGCTCTGTTGGGCACTAGCAGAGAAGCACTGGTACACCACATAGAGGACTGTGACTAAACAGGACTCAACTTCCTCTCGGCCTCTCCTCTAGTTACAACTCGCCTGGGAGGAATGAAAATGAGCAACAGTAAAGTATAACACACCTTTATACACCTGTGTGTGTGTATGTGTATATGTGTGGTTACACATGTAAGTTGCTCAGATCACTGCCTCTGAACAGGGATTGTAACTCAATCCGGAAATAAAGGACACGGAGCGACCTCACCACAGGTCTTCACAACAAAGTGGGTGTGTATACACCCAGTACACACATACACACACACACACACATATATATATGTGTGTGTGTGTGTGTGTGTGTGATCAAAGAAAGTTGTTGAACAGATCATGGCATTCCTGTCAGAACTTGATAGTGCAGACGATTTGTGCAATACAGCATTCTCGGAATTATTAACTGATCCTGATCAACCTGCTAAACTTGCTTTCTCTTCAAAATATCGAACTCCACCTATCACGGTGTTAGGGGTAGCAATGCAATAAAATTACGATGTGGAGAATGGTGTGGACTTGGGGTAAAAAGTGAAAAAGGGCCAAGAGATTTAAAGTGCCAAACATGTTTGAAATGATGACTTGACAATCATGCCCCATATTGTAATGTATGCCTGCACCAGCAGCAGGTCTGATCGTGTCAGCAAAAACGTGAACACTAAACAGAAAACGCCTGCTAGAGCAGTTTGCTGTTTTGCTACACTTCTCATGAGTCATTTTCCCTCTGGCAAGAGACACTTGTACACTACTTGATGGCGAGTTTTATGTGAGGTCTATCTATCAGCTCATTTCTTCTTATCAGGAGCCTGTTGCGTATTTCATTGCCGTTTAGTTCTCCCCAGCCTACTGTGAAAAAGTTTCCCAGGCAGATGATGACCATAAAACAACCAGGTAGAAATATGCCTGAGAGTTGATAAATGTTGCTAGCTACTGTGTCACTAAAGCAGATCGGGGTCTTCTGAGGCGTATACACTTTCCTGCTGATCTGGGGAGAGTCAGGGTGAACATAGGGTGCAGTATTTGAACTGTATTTGTGTGGAGCTGTCTTATAATCTACCTCTACACATTACATATTTGACCATTCCTTCATGTCTTTGACCTTCCTACATTCCTGTCAGCTAAATGACCCAACCCTTCCCTTTAATCATTTTTATGGATAGTTCTGAGATTTACTGCATGTTTCCATTTACTAAGGCGGCCGTGAACCACAAGCTGTTTTTTTTGTTGTTGTTTGTTTTTTTTTGGATTTGATGGAGGGATGAACAGACACAGGGAGAACAGGTCTATCTCTCATTTCTCCACCTCCTTACTTCTCTCAAAAAGAGAACAATAAATTCTCTAAGCATCTAGGAAAACTGTACCACCACCTCCACCTGCTTCAACAGCTTTTGCCCCCTACACACACACACACATACACACACACACAGCACCTCATGAGCCGTCACCATGGAAACGCCACAAGACATCAGCATAGAGTAAGCAGTGGAATGACTTCAATATGTCAATGTGAGTTAATGAAACGCTCCTTGAAGTGTGTGTGTGTGTGTGTGTGTGTGTGTGTGTGTGTGTGTGTGTGTGCACGCGCTCACACAAGGGGGGGGTGGCGGGGGTGGGGGGGGGGGTCTTGCCTTTGTGGTATATGTAGTCAAACTAATCCAGGGGGTGTGGGGGGGGGGCAACCTAAGAAAGTTGTATCACTGCCAGGTAATTGAACTGTGACTGGAGGGTACAGAGCTCCCAACAGTGTGGCTCAGGTTTGTTTCAGCCCATGTGGGAGATTTGTTTTCCCATAAGCCTCAGAGCTCATTGGCAAAGGATCTTTTCCACGGTCATTGGCTTTGAGAGACTTCAAAGCATTTAAGAACTCCCTTAGGCTCAAGGTGATTACAAGCAATGGTTTAAGGAACGAGAACCCTCATTTGCGCTTGTGGAGTCCTTGTAACTGCAACAACGCTCAGTGAAGTTTCCATTTCATGTTTTTCCTGGAAACTAATCATCTGCCATGTTTTGTTGTTAAGGGATTTATTTCAGAAAAGTGTGTTTTTGTGTGTTCACGTGTGCTCATGTCTGTGTACGTGTGTACGCATGTCCTTACAAAGATGTACATGGTTGGGGCTATTGTTTGTGCATGAGTTTGTCTGTAACTGTAGTCTGTGAGAAATGTCCTACTGACATTCAGTGGGTCATGTAGTTGTGTAGTTGTGTGGCTGAATCTACTGGAGGATACATATCCTTGTTTTTCCCATTGGGAAGAAATCACACTGACTTACAAACAACAGTTAAGACAAACACTCAGACCTGCTGCTGTTCTGGAGAAAGATTGGTTATTTGGTATTAGAACATGGCCAACTTCAAATTCTCTTAACTCTTATCAAGTGTCCACTAGGTCCATTAGTACAACTTACAGACCACTTAAGAATGCCCCATTTATTGTATGGGATAGATTTACATTCATCATCCAGATCTTTAAAAAAGTCAAATCTGTAGAACTGAAACAATGTTGTACATTCTTACACTTTCGTTATGAGTTGAAAGAACAAAATATATGAAAACCTGTATTAATATACTCCTCATAAAGCAATATAATTTATCATTTAGAATCAAACATAATCTGCCCCACTGGGGAAATTATCAGGTAAGTATTTTTTATTGTATGCATAATGATATTGTGATGCATGAGGCATAATATCATGTTACAGTTTGTTTGTTAGTTCCTGACAAGCTAGATGAAGTAATATAAATTGGACACAAGAAACTTTTATGAAAACAGTAGAGTGTGTTATCAAGAAACGAAATCACTCATAAGGTAGATTGTAGTTCTAATTTTAATTTAGGAGCATTAAAGGTCGAACATGAAGGTAAATCCATAGACCTGTGTGTTCCCACAAACAGTCCTATCTTATTGCCACAGAAAGGAGAAGATAATGTACAAGGTACTACCCATTGCTAACTAAGCCTTTAAACACTCCTTCACACAAATAAACATGCACCTTCGTTAGCATGCGAACATAGATTAATTTTCTTCATAAGGTCTAAAGTATGGTGTCTGTGTGTGTGTGTGTGTGTGTGTGTGTGTAGTTGTTTAACATCAATTTTTACACCTTGTTTTGACATGGCAGTCCAAAACAGCATTTAGCAGTGTTTACATATGTGAATCAGATACTCTGTCATTAAACTAGCCCAATGTCTTCAGACTGTTTACACTCTGACAAGACTCATATACTCACTGGAAAATCATAAAGTCACTGGAATTCTACCTAAAGTCAGACAGGGGAGAAAATAACCATAAAGACTGTCAACACACACTGCTCACATTGTCCTTGTATGGAACCAGAGCAACAGTGGGGGGGTGGGGGGTGGGGGGCATATATTTTCTGCTGTCTTACAATGTGCTTTAGCTCTGACAGCTTTGTTCTGATGTCTCTAATGTTCTGCGACTTTACTGTCTCTCCTGGGCAAACCATACAAATTTGTTGGATTGTATTTCACTTTGTGCCTGTTCCTACAAAAGACGAAACATCTCTCTCTCTCTCTCTCTCTCTCAAAACGAATCTTAACGCAATTCTTATTGATGCTCAGCACAGTCCAAGTATTACTGTCTCATAGTAGACTGTCTAAAACTGGCTTAACCACAAAATCATGTTTTTTCATCCGTCTGAATGAAACTGTTCATGCAGTTGATTGAAAATTCCAACTGAGGTGTCTATGTGTATGTGTGTGTGTGTGTGTGTGTGTGTGTGTGTGTTTTCTTTTTACTTTTTTTTTCCTCCTTTTTTTACTCAAAGTGTTTCATAAAGAAAGCTAAAAACAGACAAGACTAAAATGACAACAGTCCAAGGACTGTTCAGAGAAATGGATACAGATTGAAGCTGCTTGTGTCCAATGTTGCTGGATGTAATTCACTGCAATGACCATGTATAAATGACTACGCACTGAAACAAACAGGGACATCCATGGTGGTAATTACTGAGTCCCCTAATACAGACAGTCAGCGGGAAGAGGACACTATGGTGGTGCTCACTTGGACTGTTTGACCTTACCCTCTCAGATCACAAATATCAAGGGCCCTCTTACCCCATCTCTCTCTCTCTCTCTCTCTCTCTCTCTCTCTCTCTCACACACACACACACACACACGCACACACAAAGTGTGCGGGCTGTCACCATGGTGACCAGATGGACAGCTGTAGGGCACAGTGTGGGGTCATTCCCTTTGTCCCCTCTGTCCAAGCGTAGGCATGTTTTCATACTGAAAGGTAAACAACATATGGAACTGCTTTTGCTCCTCGCAACAACCCTCTTTTTACGTACTTTTCTTGCTTCACCAGGGAAAAAACAAGTTTAGTAATATACTGAATGCTTGCTCTACCCCTGTATAACTTGTTAAATGTTTACTCCACTTTTATACTTCCCATTCTTACTCACTCACATTAATCTGATAAAACAGCCCCCAGTTCACAAAAACACTTCCCACGGCACTTATAAGCAAACAGTGAATAACAGTAATGAAATCTTAATATGCAATTCATATGGGCAAATATTTTCTAAATGAACAAGTTTTAAAATTCTTTGTTTTGAATGATCTTTATAGTTCTGTCTTACACTGGTACTCTTGTCAGATTCCTTGAGAAATGATTAGCAGTGAATTTTAATAATACATTCTCTTTTGAGGCTTTGTGAAATTATCAATATGTTATCCACAAAAGCCTTGAAACATTTGCAAGATGAAAGCTAAGTCTTCCTCATATTCTTTTGCCTTCACATAAGGAAATGCCACAAGGCTGATTTTGCAATTGGAAAACGTCATTATTTCTTACACAGGGGTTAAAAGAAAAAAGAACTCTGAACTGGTATTGTGAGATTGTACAGATAAGCATCTGACTTTCTATAATCTAGTCAGACTCCATTACCAAACGAGTTGCAAAGAGCCATTGTTTTGACTGCTGTTCAGTACTGGATCATGACAGATGCTTTTGTACGCTAAAACAAACCAGACCATTGATCTGGGATGGTTCTCAATGTACAACGTTATGCCATAACCTATTCACTTTATTTTTTTTCACCCTGATATTCTCAGCAGAACAAATAGTCAGTCTTGTCAGAACAGTAAAACAGGGAATTAAAATCAATCTTATATATTCATGTCATGTATGTTATGAATTTGGCTCAGCTGGGAAATTGGAAACGTGGCTGCACTGTGGGATGCAACTTCGTTAAAAGTAGAGAAAAAGTTCTGCCATTCCCAAGACTCACAAGGGAGGGTAATCTATCTCCTGGCTGACCTTGGCATGCAAAGGCTTTTGTTTAACAAACTCATTTGATTCGGTTAATGAAGGTCCCAAGATCATGAATATTGGATCCTATAAGGATGAAAACAAAACCCTTGGCAGGGATGTCCCTCGAGAGAAACACTGCCCTGAAAAGTCAAGCTTAAAGCTGACTATGAACAGAACAGAACACATTTTAATATACATGACTGTCTTGCTGTTTTACCGTCAGTGAAATTCAGAGGCTTAATTTTGACAAGTCTATACAATGACTGGGACAGTAATCAATCCATGCCAAACCTTGTGTGAGACAAGCACAGATACTAATAATCCTTGGTAAGAGGTTAAAGAGAACTACTGTAAGTGAGACTCATGAAACTTCCATGTTTAATCCAACATCTTGATGATAACATTATGAAGGTCCTAAAAAAGAGATAGAGGACATTCCAAGCGAGAGTCTACCACTGAAATGTCTTTAAGATGACGCAATTATAACAGACAAGTTTAATGATTGTCTCCAAGCTGATCCATATCTAACAAGGAAAACACTGCCTGCTTTTGAAATGAGATCTTTGCTGTTGCTGTTAACATTGTAATTAATTGCCATCCATTGTCTTCTATTAAACAGAGAGAAAAGAGGATATAAAACATAGCAGGTTTGGAACATTCACAGCAACCCTGAAATACACATTTTTATTCTGTTAACAATACAAGACACATGATTTGTAAAGTTTTATCAATCATCTCATTTTGTAACTTCTTGTTCACAGGTGATGCATTGCCAAACACCCCAGTGTGTGCAAATGTAATAGTAATGGTCCGAGCAAAAACAATACATTCTGACATATGTCAAACTCATCCAAATAAAGCTTATATTCCATAACTAAAATCAAATGTCACTCCATTCAAAAATGAAAAAGTCTGATATTACTGTCTTTTGGCAAGAACTTTTTCACAGTTTTGAGGAGGTCAGTAAGGATTTTCGTAAGTCTTTAGCTTCCCCTGCGGTCCTCACCCGCTCATATCCCAGCACTGCCATTGCATGATGGCAATATTCCTCTACCTGTTTTATCTGTTGAATACTCAGCACAGTTCTCCATGCACTGGCTGCTTGAGTGGCATTCCTGGAGGAGACGATAAACGGCTTAGATGACGAGCTCGTGCCATTTGTCATGTTCAGGGCAAAAGACTCAATGTCGTGGCTGGAACTGAGGTTGACAAAGCGGTAAACGCTTCGTAGCACTTTGACAGGGTTCTCCACCAGGTCCTCGTAGCGTACCGCCATGTATTTTCCTCTCAGCCAGCTGGGAGGGTTTAAGGCAGTTCTCAAGCTCCTTAAAGTCCTGTCACATATCACTTCCATAGCTCCAATGGAGTGGTAGTCGGCACCATCCTTTTTGCTTACTTTATGTCCAGGATCAACAAACGGTATTCGTCGAAGTTTTGGGTCCCTGCTCCTGACCACCTGTAAGTTCTCACGAATCAAGCCATGTCTGGATTTGATCCTGGAATTAGCCACTGCTCTCGGGTCTCGAACCAGGTGAATCACCTTGAGATCCAGGGATGGGTCCTCCATCAGAGGAGCCAATATGTTAACATCCAAGATTCGCACCCCTTTGATAACAATAGTGTTATATTTCAGACACTCTTCCTCTAGAAGTCTGAGGCTCTGCGGAGGGCACTTTTTACACACCTTATCATCAACCATACCCACCACATCCTTCCTGTAGGCTGAACACAAAGGGTAGGAGCAGATGACTTTATTGAGGGTGGCTCCAAAGAGTCCAAGTGAGGTAAAATTCTTGCCCCCAGGGCTGTTGTACAGCTGGAAAACAGAAAAGTCGCAGCGATATAGGGAGCTCAGCATGTCTCTTGCTGCCCCTTGTAGAGAGACAGCATCACCTGGGTACAGTTTCTGCCAGATGTGCCACATGGGTTCATACAAGAAGAACACTTCTGGGTTTTGATTAAAGAGCTCTCCGAAAAAAGACGATCCAGACCTCCAAGTGGTCAGGATGTAGACAAGCTGTCTTTTCTTAGCCAGGGAGGGTCTGTAAAGGAAACGGATATCAGATCTGCCCTGGAATGGAGTGCTCCTCATCTGGTGATTGCACTGTTGTGGTTCCTTAGTCCATTTGTAATTAGCCAAGTTCAACATAGTCAGAACCAACAGCAGAAAATAGGCAATGAATAAAACAATCCTCTTTCTGCGTAACACCTTCATCATGATTCCTGGCTGAGCTATTATTTTGGTATGGTTGCTGTATGTTTTGAGCTTTCTTCCATATACTGCATCCTTCTCATAGGGAGCAGTTATCTTAAGTTGCTGGTACTGTTTTCCTCTCATCTATAGCTATTAAACGGGTGAGTGGTTTGTGCCACTCAGACATACATTTCTCAGTATGACACAATGAAGAAAGAAAAAGCAGCGGTTTTCTGTATATGCTGAATAACAGTAACACATGAACGAAACAGACTATTTCCTGATCAGGCAGCAGCTCATGCAATACTTATCTCATTCGCAATCCAAAACACTGTAATGTTGGTCTATCTTCACTGCACTGCGCAAGGATCCCCTTACCTCTCATAAAAATACACAGTGCATACATTACATTCATTCTCGCAAAAATAACGGATGATAGTCTTCGACAAACATGAAAACGACACGTTTATCTATATAAACACCGTCTGCATCAGAAGTGGACATTTCTGCGTAGTTTGAATCTGGTGTATCTCTGCGAGATCTTTCTGTAACAGTCGGCTTCTCCTGATATTAATAATCACTTGCCCCACTAACGACCGCTGCTTTAAAATAAGACACTGGCAAATAATTATCCAATCGTTTCAAAATTCCGAAATCGGAGAGTGCAGTCCATTTCGAAGCCTCTTTTGTTATTCAGTCTGATGTGCTGTGTCTTGCAACTATTAGGCTGAACTGATTCAATCCGAATCGACGTAGACCCTCCCATTCGCGTTTTCTATTGGAACGTAACCGGTGTCGTATTTCATTCAATAGCGCCATGGGTTCTTTGACTTGTCTGTCAGTTTCCACTCTTCAGAGGAGAGAAAGGTCTTTTAGTTGGGCAATAACCCATAAACCCGTAATAAACCCATAGGTATATTAAATTTGACTTCTACTGAGCAATTTCTGCTTTCGAGAAGCAGTCGTGCTCTAGCAGCTGTCTTGTTCAACTTTTTCATGTTCTTAATAGTAGTAGTCTAGTAGTAGTAGTAGCAATAATAATAATAGTAATAATAATAATAATAATAATAATAATAATAATAATAATAATACAATTCACAGATTTACTCTGCATTTGGCCTTCGTGTATGCGTTACAAATTTAGTTTCCTACAAAGCGCAAACTAGGGTTCGATCAGAATGAACGGCAGCCGTCGCCAAGACTTACCTCATTGCTCCCAGAGCGAAAACATCATGCAAAAAGTATTGCTGCAAATGAACGATCAGGCGCTAACCTTCTATCCCAAATGAGAATTACAGATGACGTGTCACAAATGTGTGGCTGAACTAAGCTAACCGTATAATGTTATCATGTATTGTCAGTCTATATTTTATACGTGTACTGTTCCGTTATATATAATCAATAACGAGAAGGTAGGTGGAGTGAGGAAGTAGATGTAGTCTCAGTAATACGACCATGCTGTGCATTTTCTGCATTTTCTAAACAACAACAAACCTTTCTACACGAACCTTTTCGTCGCTTATCCATGCCCACAACCCTCTCTATCTGTCCAATCTTCTTCTTCTGCTTCTAATTATTATTACTGTGGTTGTTGCTACTGATGTTGTTGCTGTTGTTGTCACACGTTTTGTTTTGCTTTGTTGTCTAAACTCCTTTTCCCGCAACAGAATCTGAATATGCAAAACTCAAAAGGAAGAGCTATTGTGCTGAGGTCAAAACGCCAGCACTTGATACAGCTTTAAAAAGCGTTCATACAAGACCGATATATTACGGAAGGGTTCATCACAACAGCTGACCGTTAGATGTTACCATCATAGAAGTATAATCATTGCTCTGTTTTTAATAAAGCAGAATCAAATTCATACTACTGTCACTCACCATAAGTGAGTAAGAGTTTGGCATTTTAATGTAAAATTACTAAGTAATTAAGGTCTTCAGCAAGATGTTAGACTGACTATTTGCTGTAGACATCTTGGTCTTTGAAACAGCTGTTTGAAAAAATTAAATGCCTCTGTAGGGGTAAAAGAAAAAAAAAAGTATAATAAAAATGTCTTCGTACGCTGGGAAAGGGCGCCATCTACTGGTGTGTATGGACTTGTCAACTCAGATGATCAGCTTTGACATAGTTTGCATCCTCAGTAAACAATGTCACAAGCTGACGTTTACATATGGAAATGTCAAAATACAATTAAATAAATATCAAAATTTAAGAAAGCTGACATTAAAGACATAGAAGTGACTGTCACTAATTGTGGTCTTACTCAGCATAGTTGCTTGGTTTGTGGCAACAGCATGTTTCACACTGAACGGTCTGAACCCTTACAATCTAGACCAGTTCCATTTCATAGTGAATGGATTTTCAGCTGTAAACAACCCAATACCTCAATAAACAGATCAATCTTCTCCTACATAAGAGGTAAGGAGGTCTGGTAATATGTTTATCTATGATAAAGTGTAGAGTATAGCCTAGAATGGGAGGAGTGAGCCCTTGATTGCTGTCATACTGATTAAAAAAAAAAAGTAAAAAGGTTATTTATTTCGTACAAATATTTTAAAGAGTTGTAGAAGAAAAAACATGTCAAATAACTTTCGGCAGTGTGGTGCTGATGTGCCAAAAGATTAAGTATTTCATTATTCGTGAAACCTACACTATACTAAAGTATAACTTCACAAGACACTCCACGTTCCTCATTTTAACGCAGGTGGCAGTCTGCTCTTCTGATATTCCCTCTCTAAAATAACAAGTAGCCTAAAATTACGACTTTATTCTCTTAATATTATGACTTCTTTCTCGTAAAATGACGGCTTTATTCCCGTAGTATTATGATTTCTTTCTTGTAAAATTACCACTTTATTCTCGTGGCAGTGTCCTCCAAGTGGTTCTGTCTTAAACAGTTTCTTGCACAATCTTTTCAAAGTCCTGATACTTAGGGTAATGTGGTGCTGATGTGCCAAAAGATAAGGTATTCCGTTATTTGTGAATCCTATACTAAAGTATAACTACTAACAACGTGGAGAACAAGATGCTCCACGTAGTAGATTAGCCTACGTTAGCAGCGTATTGTAGTTAGTAGCTAGTTCACCTGCACGCTGTGCTCACTGATCGTCAGCCTGTGTGTCACACGGTCGCGTCCTCCAATTAGGGCGGGTGGTGGCGGGGTTCACAATGTTCACATAGGTATTTATTAGTTTAGAGTTTCATTTATTGGCTTGAGTGTGGATTAGGAACTGAATGTTAGTTTCAAAATGATTTTCTTTTCAATGATGTTTATGGTTATAGATGTTTATTGCTGGGTTTATGAAAACCACACACCAATATTACATTTGAGTGTTCCTAATTATTATAACAGTTTACTGAAGAGCACTTATATTAACACATTAATACCTGGAAATTAGAAGTGTAATAAAAACAAAAACAGGATTGTTATGCCTATTTTCACTTTTATCCGAATACAAATACAAATACAGATAATTTTGCTGCCTCAACAAATAAAGATACAAATACAAATACTTGGCTCTCTGCACATCCCTACCAGGCTGGTATTCAAAAGTATTCGTTTAGCACCTTTCAAAGTGTTGACATTATTAGTGCATCACAGTGTTGGTTGAGTAATAACTGAGATGTAAAATATTAACACTGAATCAGATCATTTTGACACCTTCTCAGCTGAAATGAACACCATGCATGTTTTCAGGTAGCACTAAAAGAGGTGATAAATGCTTCCTCATTCAAAACAGCAACAACAGTTTTAAAATGTAGACTATCAAAGACATTCTTTCACTACAGTGATCCATACTCATTTGATGTCATTCTATGTGCAGCTATCAACATTAACAATACTAAAAGTACAACAGTTATTATAAAATAATATATGACAAAGCATAATAAATCATGATAAATTAAAAAGCAGTTCAAAAATGTTTTAAAAATTAAAAAATATTTAATTTAAAAAGGCTCACTCCAGAGTCATTAGAAAACTCAAGAGATAGCACTGTGCTGCTATTTTGCTGATATTTATTACTGACATTTAGTGTAGATATCACAACACTAACAGATTTAGTTGATTTATCTGTGTGTGTGTGTGTGTGTGTGTGTGTGTGTGTGTGGCCCTGGTTGCAAGCATAAAGCTGAGAAATCTATTCCTTAAAACAGCTTGGTCATTATGTCAGAAGCAACAGTACTGACCTCACTGAAATAAATCAAGAGATTGACTCTGTTGTTAAATTTGAAACTTTCAATAGTATTGTCAATAGGACTGCTGTAATAGTGCTCATTGATGGCTTAAGGTCTTAGAGGGACACATTGCCCGTCCTCACTGAATATTTCCTGATGTCGTATCAGTAACACACCTCCTACAGCTGGATTTTACACTGTGTCACGAGACTAGAGACTGGGTGCATGGGCAGTTAACCATGGGCTTGCTTTGCAGGAGGTGGACTAAGATACAAACAAGGCAACCAGGTTGACACAGAGCAGGATTCACAGACGGGTGTCCTGGACTGGGGACAAGGATACTTGATGCAGAGTAAGGCAGAAAGATAAACTATGAGCTTTACAGTTAGCACTTAATCTTAACTAAACCTTTGCAACTAATGATTGAATTATTAACTAAATGAACCAAAGGAAACTAAGCACTGGTTTAAACAATGAAAACTGACCTCATTTCTTTTAAACTCATTCATAAATTCTGTCCAGCCAAACAATATGTTTAAAAAAATGAGAGGCTTTGATGTGAATTATAGTTTCTGTTATGGCTGTCCAGAAACTGTTGTGCATTTATTTTGGCATTGCCCAATTGTGAGGAATTTCTGGCAAAACCTATGTGCCTTTATTACTGAAGATATTGATGAAGGATTTATCTTACTTTGGAAGAATGTTTTGTTTGGTCTCCCGGAAAATAATACAGAAAAATACTTATGTGTACACAATTAATTTTATTATTATAATGGCTAAATTTCACATCCATAAATGTAAATATAGGTAGGAAACCATGTTTTGTCGCCTTTAGTAAAGAGTTCAAACCATACATTTGTTCAGTTCAGCACTCCCCAAAGCAAAAGCAATTAAAACTGTTGCAGTTTGTACTGTATTAAAAATCTTTATGAAGATCTTTATTCCCCCCCAAGCGTTAAACTATAATGTGAAAATGTGTATTTTTGTCTCACTGTCTTTCTTCTCTCTCTTCTCATATTATATGCTCTCCTTCATACTTATTGTGTTGTTATAAAAGTAATAATGAAATTATTAATTAAAAAAGACACCTTGGAGACGCATGATAGACACAGGTATAAGCAGCAATGTGTCTTGACCATCCACTTGTGATCCGATCGCCCAAGACGCATCTTAAAACCAAGAATAAACAGGGCTATGAAGTGTACCAATAAGCGTATTCACCAATCTTTTCAAAGAGAGAACAAAACTGTACCTAGAGGCAAGTTTTTCTGGAGGTCTCAAGCTGGAGAAGGGCTTGGCTCTTACCTTATAAGTATTGTATTTCAAATAAGGCCAAGGAGGTACATTTCAAAATGTTACATAAGATATACCCTGCTAATTGTCTTGTTGCTAAATTTAAAAACATTAATATTTCTTGTACCTTTTGCAAACATACTATAGAAACAATTTCTCACCTATTTTTTGATTGTGAAATATCCTGAAAATTTTGGACAGATCTAGAGTCTCATTTTTTTGACGCTACTAACGGTCTACTCTTTTAATCTCAGGGGCCCCAGTTGCTCAGAAGTGATCTGATCAGATTCTAGCTATTGGATTGGATCACATCTTGAAAAGGGGTTGTTCAAAAGAAAAAAAGGATTCTGAAATCAGATCAGATCACGTAATCCAATCTTGGTTTTGGTCTGTATCAAACATTGAGTATGTGTTCTTCAAAACTTTTTAGTAGGATTGGGATATCTTTGATCCAAAAAATCTGGATTATCCTGATCCCAGCAGAAGGGTGGATTCAGGGTGGATTTCAGGAACAAAATGTAATAAAACTTTAAAATTGGTCAAATAATACAACATTTCTATCATGTAGTATATATACATTTGTTTATGTACTTGATTTGTTTAACCATTGCATTGATAAAGTAGATAAAGTAGACATTAGGCTACCTACCTAAGCCTTTCAGTACAGTATCATAAAAAAAGGGGGGGGGGGTTGTCCCCATAAAATAATCCTCCAAACAGCTGTCAATATCCTGTCAATATCAAGCAAAAATAATATATTTAATTTTAATTGTCATTTATCACTGTATATTAATTACAATGACACTATCATCAGAGGTGAACCAGTCAAAAGTAGTTTCTAACAACTGCATCCTTTATTACATGTCCAGTCTGTCCCTCATTCTTTATTTTGTTAACTATTGGACATTTAGCCTTTTTATGACTTTAAAAAATATCCACAATGTATTTGTGAATAATGTATATTTGTTTGTTTTTATTTATTTGTTGTGGGTCAGATGAGGGGTCTGACTGTTTAAAAGAAATTGAAAATGGAAAGGGATGTTTGTGTTGTTTTATTGTGCCGTTTTCTGTGTCTCCAAATGAAGTGACCCCACACTGGCTATTCCACCTGTTGTTCTTTACATAGCTAGGAGCCTACATTGTGATATATAACCCCATTTTGAACACTGGCAATCCAGATTTGGAGCACTGACAATCTGGATTTGGTAATCTTGAAAAGTTTGTATATGGATCAGGGTGATCCAATCCAATGTTGCTTTGAAAAACTGACACAAAAATAAGATGAATTACTTGCTAGAAAGCAAAACATGGGATTTCCAAATCTGGATCATTCTGAGCCAAATTAAATTTTTTGATCAACTGGACCAGGGATATTATCTGTTACTATGATAATCCAGATGATGGCGCTCTTGAATATCTGATTAATTTCATTATCCCATATGCAATTTTTTTTTATTCACAAACAGAAGTCTTCTAGACCACTACCTAAGATCTCACCTTTCCTCCTAGAACTGAATTCTGTAGTTAAATCATTCAGTTTATTGAACAACAAAAAAGTAAAAAGTTATTGAAACATTATGGAACTTTTCTTTTGTTTTGCTGGGGGTTTTTTTGTTTTGTTTTGGGGGTTTTTGTCTGTTTGTTTGGGGAGTTGTTTGTTTGTTTTGTTTTTCTTTATAACAAATACTTTTCATTTTGTTTTTCCCCTCTTGTGTTACCCCAGAAAAACGCCCTCACCTAAAAATACACCTAATGCTTTGAGGTTCCTACCCCACACATTTCACTCTTACACCTGTAACTGACACGATTGCGACTGACAAAACGTAAACTTCTCAGATGATTCTATATCTCATAATGAACCGTTGTCACAATCGATGTTACAATAATTCGTCTCTTATAAAACACAAAACATTCTAGCTTCCACTGAGACAAATCCTTCCCTTTCTTCTATAAACAGGTGCCGTTAAACCATAGATATGAGCAAACACTCTGGCTGAATGATTTTTTTCTTTCTTGTTTTTTAAATTTCGTAAGACAAGGGAATTTACGCTAGTGTAAAGCTCTAGATATCTACACTAAGACTTGCACCTTTATCAGCCTACTTCCGTAACGCCGTTCGTTACACCTTTCAGGAGCAAAAATGACGGGTATTCCATTACCTGCTGTGTTCCAGGTGTGACACTCAACAAAACTGGAATAGAACGAAATTATACTTTTTCGTCAGTCAGACGTTGTACTGATGCGTTTGGTCTGGCACTTCGTTTTCAGCTCAACATATTTGAACGCAAACTGCCAACTACTTTCTCTTCCCTGACAATTTTGTACATCAGCGCATGAGGGCTAACAACATTATGGACTTGCTGTGCCGTTTCCAAAACAATAAAAACAAAAATATGTATTTTTCAGGTAAGTAGCCTATATTATATGCTTAACATTTTAAGCATGTATTGTAGCACTGGTTTACAATTTACGATGTATGAAAATTATGCGTCTGAATTCGCATAATCAAGATACAGCTTTCTCTCTTGTTTGCATCATGGTTTTATGTGTCGTAATTCCAGCTTATATTAGCGACAGTTTACGTAATTTGTTTGACAGGCAAACAAATTCCATAAAAAAACGCTAAAACGCCGATTTCTTGTTGTCACTTATACTCAAAGCTATATCAGAACGGATTTTTTTATACACATTGTCTTAGCTCACAGGAGAGGGCAGCTTTTCCGGTCTGTTTTCATACTCCCATGTTTTGGAACCATGTTGTTTCTGGTGAGTCAAAGTGCTTCAGACTACTTCGTATATCACAGTAATAACTCTCTGCTGAGTTGTTTTGTCAACAAAAATAATTTTGCACCCATGACAACCACACACACATTGTTGTTAACAGTTGAAAGTGAAATGTCTCGATCTGGTTTTGTTCTGTTGGTCTTTCCTTTTTTTAAAGATAAATAACGTGACTGACTGTTAATGATCCATTCCAGGTTGTGTGGTACCAAGCTGGTGAAGGCAACCAAATTAAAAAAATTCCCCTCCCGAGACCTTTCAACTCACGTCACAATGGGAAATATGTAAGCACTGAGTCTACACCCTCTGAAACTGCTGACACTGGATTCAGCCCTGAAGAATGGGCCAGAATGCTGAAGGCTCTGGACTGGCCAACTCCAGATCAGCCCATCACACACATAGCCATGACCACATGCCCAGCTTGCTCCACATTCTCCATACTGGGACAGAAAGAGAAGTACAGAGCGGGAGATGAATTGTATGTCCATATAGTAGCAAAAGACCACAATAATATCCCCAAACTATATGGAGGTGACTTTTTCCAAGCGAAGCTTTATTCATCTAAGTTGAAGGTTAGTTTGCATATTGAAAATGTAATCAGACTAATATGCATATCAAAAGTTGGTTCAATACATGCTAGTCATTGAGAGAAAAAGAAAAACGTTGTGAACTTATTAGACTGTCAGACATGTCTCTGCATTTTCAGGGCCCAAATGGGGACACAACAAGGTTTACACACTATTTTAAATCACTGAGGTTTAATTTGGTTTAAATCAATAAGGTGTAAAAAGGTTTAGATTTAATTAGCTGAAATGGTTTTCATGATTTACTGTGTGAAGTCAAAATTTCTAATTAGTCTCTCAGTACTTTTGGTTTACTCAGTAGTGAAGTTTGGCTTTCACATCAAGTGTTCTATAGGCAATACGTAAATTAGCATATATAAACATAGCACTGGTTATGTTTGATAGTAATACTTGTAAATGTTCAGGTCATCTCAGATCAGCCATAAGTGGCATATATCATTGTCTATATCATTGCCTATATGTGTAAATTTGGTTTTGCTTTCCATTCTGCTTCCTTTGAAATTAATGCTGAAATCGTCATCTAAAGTGATACCTTTTTGTTTTTATCCAAGGCCAGTGTCTTTGGGGAAGTTCTGGATCATCGGAATGGGTCGTACTCAGCACGTCTTCTTCTTCCATGGGTGGGCAAATCCCAAGTTGCCGTACGTTTGGTCCATTCTAGTGAGGCAATACAAGTCTTCAAAAAGTACCTGAATTCTGATGTTGTGCGACATTTTTACTGGGGTCATTTTGAGGGCACTGGACCCAATGGAACAAGGATTAAAGAGACTGTGTCCTGTAATTTGAAATGGGGCCAAGCTGATGGCTGGAAGACAGGAAACTGCTGCTGCGATTATCGGGATCCACAGACAGGAGACGAGTGGCAGTGTGAGAAACCGCCGACACTTCCCTGTGATACATGGGTGTATCACGAAAGGGGTGGATTTAAAAATCCCCTGACTTCTTTTGAGCGGGAACTCTTAGCTGGGTGAGAATGAGAAGGTTACTCATGTTTGATGATATAAGTAAGTGGCACATGAATCAGAATTTTACATGTTTTTAATCTCTGGCACAGGACTCTGACAAACCAAGGCATCAAGGGGCATAATTTCATCTTGAATGTTCTTCCATCAAATGTGAGCATTGGTATGTTTATTAATCCCTTTCAGGGCCTTGTCACTGCGCTTGTCCTTATCAAAGAATGGAAATGCATTCTGGGTTTGACCAACCGCTGTGTGTTGATTGACATCACAGTGGCAAACATTAGCTCATGTGATGGAAAACAGCAATCGTATAGAAAAAAAATGGAAACAACACTATTATTTAATCACATTTTTCCCATTTATTTTGAGAGAATCTGTGTTTTTCATCAATGGGTCAGACTGAATTGTGGTCACACTAATGTTACACTGGTGTAGTAATGTGCAACAGATCCATCAGTTTTAGGTGAACATCTCTATAAAGCTGTTGCAATATAATATCATGACAGTTAATACTATTGCACCTTTACTTTGTACTTGTGAAAATGTGCTTTGATCTTTCTGTCTTCGTGAAATGATGTTGCCTAGGTGCGACAGAGAAATGCCAGCCTGGAATGCCAACACCAGTTCCTGCTGGATTCTATCTGAAAGATGTCTGGACATCTCGTGTGTGTAACATTCATCATTTCAAGCCGATAGAAATGAAGAAGTGTCTGAACAACAAAATGATCTACATGATGGGAGACTCCACCTTAAGGCAGTGGTTTGAGTATTTTGAAATTAAAGTTCCATGTAAGACATCCATTTCCCATTGAAAAGCAGATTGAACTTCATTGTTTTGCAGTATCTATTTAAGTTTTTAAAAGATGCATTGTACATGTAGTTCTTAACACATTCTTACAGTTTCTTAGGCCCTTGTATAAATAAAAATCACCTCTAATGCAGTTAATCTCTTATGAAATGAAGTACAGGTGTAAATAAATCAGTATAGAGGCAGGATGACTCTTGATGGCTCTAACTCAAGATTAATGTTTCTCTCTTCATCTCTTCTAGCCTTGAAACGAATCAACACACACAAACACAGGAAAATTGGGCCTCTTATGGCTGTTAACATGGAAAATAACATTATAATCCGGTGGAGACCTCACGGTCTACCTTTGAGTTTTATAAAGATGCCAGCTGTAGATCTACATTACATAAGCAATCAGATTGATGACTTAACTGGTGGCCCAGACACAATCATCATTTTTAACATCTTTGCACATCTTGTTTTTCACCCACTGACCTTCTACGCCCACCGAGTATTAAAAATACGCCAGGCTGTTTTGGCACTGCTGAACAGGGCGCCTCAAACAAAAGTGATAATTAAATCTGCCAACACCGGTCACAGAAAGGTAGGATTCTGTTCAAAGTGATTCACACTTGTGGGACTAACATGTACTTTGAATGTGCGCATGTGTTTTTCTCATTCCAATATGTGTGTGCACTTTTCCATGCAATATGCTTTTGCTGACATATCTCTGTAAAAATTTTAGAGCATAAGCAAATCTGGGCTATTAAAAGCTTCCTTTGAATTAATGAAGTGTCTGAGTTCTTATGCATAATAATCATTTGCCACTTGTTTGCTAGTTTATTTGTTAGTTTTCTTGCTTGTTTATTAGGAGGGAATTCACACTGCTATCCTGAGCTCACAAATATGAATGTAATTATGTTTCTGTTTTTTGGCAGAACATATATTCAAATGACTGGTACTTCATCCAGCTGAATATAATTATGAGGGAAGCATTCAAAGACCTACCTGTGATCTACATGGATGTTTTTCAGATGACCTCATGCCATTATGCCAAAGAGAATATACATCCACCAGCTGTTATTATTGCTAATGAAATTGACATATTTCTTTCCTTTGTCTGTCCCATTTGAAGATACTGTCAGTGAAAATTCATACACTATGAATAATATCTCTGAAACCTGCATTCAAAATAGAGGGTCCACCGCAAGACTACAGAAAAGTTTTCCATGTTAACTTGTCTGCTTTAGAATTAGGTTCATCGAATTGTATTTTAAAACAACTGATGCCTATCTAATTCATAATAATTTACAAACGTGGTTGCTAAGTAGTTGTATAAGTTGGTGGTTGATAAGTAGTTGTATAAAACCTGTACATACCCAATCAAAAGGATAACAAGTCTTAGAAAAATTCTCCAGAGGCTGATACCATAGCAAATAAAAATTTTAATGCATCAGATTAAGACAAGGAGAACACCAGGTGCAAAACAAGCAGCAACTGCTCCAGGTTGCTGGTAGAAACTGGTATGAGGGGGTCCTCCAAATGTTTATCTTAAAAGACACAGGCCTAGGTCTTCATAGGGATCACTCAGATACCTCAGTGGTCCATGCATACATGGTCCTCTGTCCTCCTTACAGATGCAAACATCACAGCCTTGGCATACCCTGAGGCCTAAGTCACAATACAAGCTTAATTTAGTAAAAGTTTCTTGAAGTTAGCTGGCATCACTAAACCAAACATTCTTCTTTGGTCTTAATGAATTTAACTACAAAAGTGAGCACAACATCAGTCAGCTGCGGTTTTATCTATCCAGTTAAATCACTTACACGGAGCAAATTTAAGACATGAAACTCTCCACTGTAGTGCTGGCTAGCCTGCTGGTTGGCCAATAACGGGTAGCATTACCTTTCTTGCGGATTGTTGATATTATCAATTTAATGTTAATGTTTTTAATGGTTTTGGTACTTTGTTGCTACTGCTCTTGTTCTTTATTATTAGTTTATGTTTACAGTGTTTTCTCTGTGTACAACTGTGAAATTTACCTCACATATTTAAACATTGTGCCTATGACTACACTACAATGCCAGGTGTGATTAATTATTGAAGTAGTAGTAGTAATAATAATAATAATAGTAATAATAGTAGTAAAATTATTTCCAAGAAGAAGATAGTCCTTGAGTAGGAGGAATGTCATTGATATGTTATGGCTCGGCTCTGTATGATAAATGCGGAGACAGCCCATGCATGATGTGGTAGGTGCACTCATAAAGGCCAAGTAGTGTAAAGGTTATTTAGGGCAAATATGTTTAGAGAGGACAATGCCATAGCACCACAAAAACAAGGTTCTGGAACGAGAAGATTCAATTGAAATGGCATCTGGATTTGATTTATGTAATGCTGTCTTCAAAACACTCCCATAATGTTCCACCAAAATGCCACATCCTGTAGTCTGTAACCCGTTTACCTATACTGACCATGTATAAATGGAAAGTTGCCGAGCAGTGTAATAGCAGTCTATCTCTGTGGACTAAAACACACTGACAGGTCCTCAAACTGTATGATCAATACACTTTTGAATAATGCTTATATGCATGGTCGCCAAAAATGCAGATATATTCTGCCACAGTATCTTCAGAAATCGAAGCAGTAAGTTTGGTAGGAAGGCGGAATTTTCTAAAAAGTTGTTAAGTTTCTGTTAATATGTTAAATGTGCACACCTTGCTTATGCTTGAAGTTTAACTCCTGGTGAACTCATATGTGACCAAACATTACATAATCTGTAGTGCGCAGAAAATATTCTGTCTGATCTAGTCATGACTGGTATAACCATTGTGAGATCGAACTTGTCTGTCCAACCAAAGTAAACAGCTCAGTTCCCAACAGTTCGGTTGATTGCCCATCATAACTGGAGAGTTAGAATGATCTTTTATCAGGAGACTGTCAGCTGCTGGATATAAAATCATTTTTATGGGTAACTTATCATTGATTATAGCATTACCTAAACAGTTCTGGCATTTCCCTATCCCGTCTGATTAAACTAGATGGGCCTTGAACCCACAATCCCTGGCTTAGGAGGCAAGTGCCTTGTCCATTAGGCCACTGGGGCTGGAGTACCCCTGGCTTTTGCTGGCAATTTTCCACCTACTTTCTTACCAGGGATCGCTGGTCAGAAAGAAAGAAGCACCGGGCACACGCGGCAGCTTGGGCGCTTCTCCGGGTCCCTCGATTAAGGTCTAAAAATTGCTGTGACCCGGATTCGAACCGGGGTTGCTGCGGCCACAACGCAGAGTACTAACCACTATACGATCACGGCTGCGCGAGAACTGCGGAGCGGTCAGACCTCTGGCCGTTCCGTTGGCGTTTGTCGTCGTCGTGGGCCCTGCTCGCAAAGCAAGGGAGAAGCGGACAAACGCATGGGGAGAGCTTGATTTGGATGGCTGACGCAAAGCGCTCTGACTGTGCAACTGCGCGTGCAAGCTGCCGCTTCTGACGTGCCCTTTATTTAGCATACAGCCAATTGTCTTAGCCAATTGTCTTAGTTTTTCGGGGGAGGGGGTTCTTTCTTTCTTTCTTTCTTTCTTTTTTTGGTTTAACACTGCATGAACTAGGGTTGCCGGAGCACCAGTGCTGCGGCCGAATCGGAATCAAAATCATTCTAAAACGTCTCAAAGAACTCTACCTCATGGCTCAGTTGGCTTCACAATCTTGTTCCCCCTTTTCTTTTTACCCCCATTTCCATGCCCCCACGTTGGGGTATCCACTCTGAGGTCTAGCGTCTGCTCCCGGCATGAGGCCTGTATACTCCAGTCCCTCCTGCCCAGAGCTCCTGCAAGCCCATATTCTGAGCCAGTGGCCCACCCGATGCTAACTCAACCTGATTGTGGAACCAAGATCAACTTGTCCTTCATAGCCACATGGCAGGCTCAGTTTTAACAATAGTAAAGCTAATCATTCTCAGACACCATGTAGTTTGTCTTAAAGACAAAGGCATTGACGTGAGCACCGCTTGATTATCAAAATAATCTATATCTGATGGCACCTAGAACTCCTACAACCTCTAAATGTGAACTCTTGTACACTGCAAACAAGTCATATACTGCAAATAAGTTTGTAGGCCATTGAATCTGGCCACCCTGGACTCATTTAATACTGTAAACGCCTCTAGTCTATCTGCCGGCCAGAGGAGGATGGGCTCCCCCTGTTTAGTCTCGGTTCCTCCCAAGGGTTTCTTCCTCCTATTCACCTCATTAGGGAGTTTTTCCTTGCCGCTGTCGCCTCGGGCTTGCTCACTGGCACCGATCTCTGTAAAGCTGCTTCGAGACAACATTTGATTGTAGAAAGCGCTATGCAAACAAATTTGAACTTGAGCTTTCTGTATGCTGCGTTTGGCAAAAGCTCGTTCCCATACCGGGAGTCGAACCCGGGCCGCCTGGGTGAAAACCAGGAATCCTGACCGCTAGACCATATGGGAGCCCTGAGCGGCACGAGGAGCCGTACGGCAGCGCCCGACCCAAATCCATTAGCTGTCCTCTCTGTTGAGATTGTGCCCGGACAGGCTACAGAGGTCAGAGAGGTTCAAGACCATGGCTGTGTCCGAAATGGCATACTACATACAACTCGTATACTGATCTTGACGTAAAACTAGTAAGTAGTATGCAGTACCGGAAAATTTTACAGTGCACGACAGTTACCCGGATGATGTACTACTCTGGCAAAAAAATTTGCGGTATACAGCCAGAGCTCACTTCGCCGGGTACTGCATCCCATGATGCAACGCAGTGATTTCCAACTCTCCAAAAATTTCAAAAAACCTGGCGGACAGCAGCAGTCATGTGACTGCGTAGTACACTACATGGAAGTTCTCATACTTGCATGCTAGACTGTATACTAGGGTGTGTGCAGTACACAATGTATACTAGGCCAGTATGCAGTATGTAGTACACAGCATGCCATTTCGGACACAGCCCAAATCGTGGAGACTCGCCTGGGAAGTTCCACAAGGTAAGAGACCGCAGCTGCAGGCACAAGTGAAGGCACTGTGCTTGTTTCCGATGACAAGAGCTTTCTAGCCACTGCTGCGGACGAGAGAACGCAGGCTTTCCAAGACGAGGTGGCCGAGTGGTTAAGGCGATGGACTGCTAATCCATTGTGCTCTGCACGCGTGGGTTCGAATCCCATCCTCGTCGTTGGCGCCTCCTGTGCATGCAGCACCCACCCCATGGCTGAACTGAAAGCGTAGCAGCAGGGGCCACATTTGGAAGTGGTCTGGACCGCATGTGACCGTGTCCTTTTAGCAGTGCGGATGCGATCTCGACCACATTGAACGACCGCCTACTCAACTGACGTTGAGGTAAATAAGTCATGTTACAAGTCGACGGGTTAAACAAAACACTTCTGAAATGAATATCTGACCCCTGAACGACACATGATACCGAATCGCTAGTAGACCACGCTACAAATTTACGACAATAGTTCTGTTCGGATAGACATTTAACACACATCTCGTGTCATCGTGTCGTCTACAATCAGCTTATTGAGCCGAGGTATACGGGCAAGGCATCGCTTATCTCTATTAGCGGCCTCGGTTAGCCAAACGTATTGTAAAGGGATTAGAGACACCACAAAACAGGTATTTCATTCTTTCATAGCTTACTTTTTAAAGTATGTAGTATCTTTGACAGCCATTTCACAGTTTGGTGGCTCCGAACGTGACAGTTTACATTCTTAGAACAAGAGATAAAGGCTAGTTTTAAAATTAGAAGGGCCAGGCTTCATATTAAAAATTAGCATTTGGTTCATGGCCAGAGTGCTTTTTAAAACGGCCTTCGGTTAGCTTTGTACAGATAGGGGCTCTTCCACAGAAGATGACACTCAAAGCACAGATTGCCAACTGGTTTAAGTTGGGTTCTTTCAATACAAGCCATTCTTACTCATTTGAGTCGCAGCATGACCTGAGCAGTACGTTGTTTCTCGGACCAGGTAAACCCGTGCACAAATCCACTGTCCCGCGCTGAAGCTAAAGCCAACTCGCTTGAGTTGCAGAGCGTAAAGGCTCAGCTGGGTTAGCAGAGGATGGTTTCGATCCATCGACCTCTGGGTTATGGGCCCAGCACGCTTCCGCTGCGCCACTCTGCTTGCCAACACCCCAGATGGGACTCGAACCCACAATCCCTGGCTTAGGAGGCAAGTGCCTTGTCCATTAGGCCACTGGGGCCGGAGTACCCCTGGCTTTTGCTGGCAATTTTCCACCTACTTTCTTACCAGGGATCGCTGGTGAGAAAGAAAGAAGCACCGGGCACACGCGGCAGCTTGGGCGCTTCTCCGGGTCCCTCGATTAAGGTCTAAAAACTGCCGTGACCCGGATTCGAACCGGGGTTGCTGCGGCCACAACGCAGAGTACTAACCACTATACGATCACGGCTGCGCGAGAGCTGCGGAGCGGTCAGACCTCTGGCCGTTCCGTTGGCGTTTGTCGTCGTCGAGGGCCCTGCTCGCAAAGCAAGGGAGAAGCGGACAAACGCATGGGGAGAGCTTGATTTGGATGGCTGACGCAAAGCGCTCTGACTGTGCAACTGCGCGTGCAAGCTGCCGCTTCTGACGTGCCCTTTATTTAGCATACAGCCAATTGTCTTAGCCAATTGTCTTAGTTTTTCGGGGGAGGGGGTTCTTTCTTTCTTTCTTTTTTTGGTTTAACACTGCATGAACTAGGGTTGCCGGAGCACCAGTGCTGCGGCCGAATCGGAATCAAAATCATTCTAAAACGTCTCAAAGAACTCTACCTCATGGCTCAGTTGGCTTCACAATCTTGTTCCCCCTTTTCTTTTTACCCCCATTTCCATGCCCCCACGTTGGGGTATCCACTCTGAGGTCTAGCGTCTGCTCCCGGCATGAGGCCTGTATACTCCAGTCCCTCCTGCCCAGAGCTCCTGCAAGCCCATATTCTGAGCCAGTGGCCCACCCGATGCTAACTCAACCTGATTGTGGAACCAAGATCAACTTGTCCTTCATAGCCACATGGCAGGCTCAGTTTTAACAATAGTAAAGCTAATCATTCTCAGACACCATGTAGTTTGTCTTAAAGACAAAGGCATTGACGTGAGCACCGCTTGATTATCAAAATAATCTATATCTGATGGCACCTAGAACTCCCTACAACCTCTAAATGTGAACTCTTGTACACTGCAAACAAGTCATATACTGCAAATAAGTTTGTAGGCCATTGAATCTGGCCACCCTGGACTCATTTAATACTGTAAACGCCTCTAGTCTATCTGCCGGCCAGAGGAGGATGGGCTCCCCCTGTTTAGTCTCGGTTCCTCCCAAGGGTTTCTTCCTCCTATTCACCTCATTAGGGAGTTTTTCCTTGCCGCTGTCGCCTCGGGCTTGCTCACTGGCACCGATCTCTGTAAAGCTGCTTCGAGACAACATTTGATTGTAGAAAGCGCTATGCAAACAAATTTGAACTTGAGCTTTCTGTATGCTGCGTTTGGCAAAAGCTCGTTCCCATACCGGGAGTCGAACCCGGGCCGCCTGGGTGAAAACCAGGAATCCTGACCGCTAGACCATATGGGAGCCCTGAGCGGCACGAGGAGCCGTACGGCACCGCCCGACCCAAATCCATTAGCTGTCCTCTCTGTTGAGATTGTGCCCGGACAGGCTACAGAGGTCAGAGAGGTTCAAGACCATGGCTGTGTCCGAAATGGCATACTACATACAACTCGTATACTGATCTTGACGTAAAACTAGTAAGTAGTATGCAGTACCGGAAAATTTTACAGTGCACGACAGTTACCCGGATGATGTACTACTCTGGCAAAAAAATTTGCGGTATACAGCCAGAGCTCACTTCGCCGGGTACTGCATCCCATGATGCAACGCAGTGATTTCCAACTCTCCAAAAATTTCAAAAAACCTGGCGGACAGCAGCAGTCATGTGACTGCGTAGTACACTACATGGAAGTTCTCATACTTGCATGCTAGACTGTATACTAGGGTGTGTGCAGTACACAATGTATACTAGGCCAGTATGCAGTATGTAGTACACAGCATGCCATTTCGGACACAGCCCAAATCGTGGAGACTCGCCTGGGAAGTTCCACAAGGTAAGAGACCGCAGCTGCAGGCACAAGTGAAGGCACTGTGCTTGTTTCCGATGACAAGAGCTTTCTAGCCACTGCTGCGGACGAGAGGAACGCAGGCTTTCCAAGACGAGGTGGCCGGCCGAGTGGTTAAGGCGATGGACTGCTAATCCATTGTGCTCTGCACGCGTGGGTTCGAATCCCATCCTCGTCGTTGGCGCCTCCTGTGCATGCAGCACCCACCCCATGGCTGAACTGAAAGCGTAGCAGCAGGGGCCACATTTGGAAGTGGTCTGGACCGCATGTGACCGTGTCCTTTTAGCAGTGCGGATGCGATCTCGACCACATTGAACGACCGCCTACTCAACTGACGTTGAGGTAAATAAGTCATGTTACAAGTCGACGGGTTAAACAAAACACTTCTGAAATGAATATCTGACCCCTGAACGACACATGATACCGAATCGCTAGTAGACCACGCTACAAATTTACGACAATAGTTCTGTTCGGATAGACATTTAACACACATCTCGTGTCATCGTGTCGTCTACAATCAGCTTATTGAGCCGAGGTATACGGGCAAGGCATCGCTTATCTCTATTAGCGGCCTCGGTTAGCCAAACGTATTGTAAAGGGATTAGAGACACCACAAAACAGGTATTTCATTCTTTCATAGCTTACTTTTTAAAGTATGTAGTATCTTTGACAGCCATTTCACAGTTTGGTGGCTCCGAACGTGACAGTTTACATTCTTAGAACAAGAGATAAAGGCTAGTTTTAAAATTAGAAGGGCCAGGCTTCATATTAAAAATTAGCATTTGGTTCATGGCCAGAGTGCTTTTTAAAACGGCCTTCGGTTAGCTTTGTACAGATAGGGGCTCTTCCACAGAAGATGACACTCAAAGCACAGATTGCCAACTGGTTTAAGTTGGGTTCTTTCAATACAAGCCATTCTTACTCATTTGAGTCGCAGCATGACCTGAGCAGTACGTTGTTTCTCGGACCAGGTAAACCCGTGCACAAATCCACTGTCCCGCGCTGAAGCTAAAGCCAACTCGCTTGAGTTGCAGAGCGTAAAGGCTCAGCTGGGTTAGCAGAGGATGGTTTCGATCCATCGACCTCTGGGTTATGGGCCCAGCACGCTTCCGCTGCGCCACTCTGCTTGCCAACACCCCAGATGGGACTCGAACCCACAATCCCTGGCTTAGGAGGCAAGTGCCTTGTCCATTAGGCCACTGGGGCCGGAGTACCCCTGGCTTTTGCTGGCAATTTTCCACCTACTTTCTTACCAGGGATCGCTGGTGAGAAAGAAAGAAGCACCGGGCACACGCGGCAGCTTGGGCGCTTCTCCGGGTCCCTCGATTAAGGTCTAAAAACTGCCGTGACCCGGATTCCAACCGGGGTTGCTGCGGCCACAACGCAGAGTACTAACCACTATACGATCACGGCTGCGCGAGAGCTGCGGAGCGGTCAGACCTCTGGCCGTTCCGTTGGCGTTTGTCGTCGTCGAGGGCCCTGCTCGCAAAGCAAGGGAGAAGCGGACAAACGCATGGGGAGAGCTTGATTTGGATGGCTGACGCAAAGCGCTCTGACTGTGCAACTGCGCGTGCAAGCTGCCGCTTCTGACGTGCCCTTTATTTAGCATACAGCCAATTGTCTTAGCCAATTGTCTTAGTTTTTCGGGGGAGGGGGTTCTTTCTTTCTTTCTTTCTTTCTTTTTTTGGTTTAACACTGCATGAACTAGGGTTGCCGGAGCACCAGTGCTGCGGCCGAATCGGAATCAAAATCATTCTAAAACGTCTCAAAGAACTCTACCTCATGGCTCAGTTGGCTTCACAATCTTGTTCCCCCTTTTCTTTTTACCCCCATTTCCATGCCCCCACGTTGGGGTATCCACTCTGAGGTCTAGCGTCTGCTCCCGGCATGAGGCCTGTATACTCCAGTCCCTCCTGCCCAGAGCTCCTGCAAGCCCATATTCTGAGCCAGTGGCCCACCCGATGCTAACTCAACCTGATTGTGGAACCAAGATCAACTTGTCCTTCATAGCCACATGGCAGGCTCAGTTTTAACAATAGTAAAGCTAATCATTCTCAGACACCATGTAGTTTGTCTTAAAGACAAAGGCATTGACGTGAGCACCGCTTGATTATCAAAATAATCTATATCTGATGGCACCTAGAACTCCCTACAACCTCTAAATGTGAACTCTTGTACACTGCAAACAAGTCATATACTGCAAATAAGTTTGTAGGCCATTGAATCTGGCCACCCTGGACTCATTTAATACTGTAAACGCCTCTAGTCTATCTGCCGGCCAGAGGAGGATGGGCTCCCCCTGTTTAGTCTCGGTTCCTCCCAAGGGTTTCTTCCTCCTATTCACCTCATTAGGGAGTTTTTCCTTGCCGCTGTCGCCTCGGGCTTGCTCACTGGCACCGATCTCTGTAAAGCTGCTTCGAGACAACATTTGATTGTAGAAAGCGCTATGCAAACAAATTTGAACTTGAGCTTTCTGTATGCTGCGTTTGGCAAAAGCTCTTTCCCATACCGGGAGTCGAACCCGGGCCGCCTGGGTGAAAACCAGGAATCCTGACCGCTAGACCATATGGGAGCCCTGAGCGGCACGAGGAGCCGTACGGCAGCGCCCGACCCAAATCCATTAGCTGTCCTCTCTGTTGAGATTGTGCCCGGACAGGCTACAGAGGTCAGAGAGGTTCAAGACCATGGCTGTGTCCGAAATGGCATACTACATACAACTCGTATACTGATCTTGACGTAAAACTAGTAAGTAGTATGCAGTACCGGAAAATTTTACAGTGCACGACAGTTACCCGGATGATGTACTACTCTGGCAAAAAAATTTGCGGTATACAGCCAGAGCTCACTTCGCCGGGTACTGCATCCCATGATGCAACACAGTGATTTCCAACTCTCCAAAAATTTCAAAAAACCTGGCGGACAGCAGCAGTCATGTGACTGCGTAGTACACTACATGGAAGTTCTCATACTTGCATGCTAGACTGTATACTAGGGTGTGTGCAGTACACAATGTATACTAGGCCAGTATGCAGTATGTAGTACACAGCATGCCATTTCGGACACAGCCCAAATCGTGGAGACTCGCCTGGGAAGTTCCACAAGGTAAGAGACCGCAGCTGCAGGCACAAGTGAAGGCACTGTGCTTGTTTCCGATGACAAGAGCTTTCTAGCCACTGCTGCGGACGAGAGGACGCGGGCTTTCCAAGACGAGGTGGCCGGGCCGAGTGGTTAAGGCGATGGACTGCTAATCCATTGTGCTCTGCACGCGTGGGTTCGAATCCCATCCTCGTCGTTGGCGCCTCCTGTGCATGCAGCACCCACCCCATGGCTGAACTGAAAGCGTAGCAGCAGGGGCCACATTTGGAAGTGGTCTGGACCGCATGTGACCGTGTCCTTTTAGCAGTGCGGATGCGATCTCGACCACATTGAACGACCGCCTACTCAACTGACGTTGAGGTAAATAAGTCATGTTACAAGTCGACGGGTTAAACAAAACACTTCTGAAATGAATATCTGACCCCTGAACGACACATGATACCGAATCGCTAGTAGACCACGCTACAAATTTACGACAATAGTTCTGTTCGGATAGACATTTAACACACATCTCGTGTCATCGTGTCGTCTACAATCAGCTTATTGAGCCGAGGTATACGGGCAAGGCATCGCTTATCTCTATTAGCGGCCTCGGTTAGCCAAACGTATTGTAAAGGGATTAGAGACACCACAAAACAGGTATTTCATTCTTTCATAGCTTACTTTTTAAAGTATGTAGTATCTTTGACAGCCATTTCACAGTTTGGTGGCTCCGAACGTGACAGTTTACATTCTTAGAACAAGAGATAAAGGCTAGTTTTAAAATTAGAAGGGCCAGGCTTCATATTAAAAATTAGCATTTGGTTCATGGCCAGAGTGCTTTTTAAAACGGCCTTCGGTTAGCTTTGTACAGATAGGGGCTCTTCCACAGAAGATGACACTCAAAGCACAGATTGCCAACTGGTTTAAGTTGGGTTCTTTCAATACAAGCCATTCTTACTCATTTGAGTCGCAGCATGACCTGAGCAGTACGTTGTTTCTCGGACCAGGTAAACCCGTGCACAAATCCACTGTCCCGCGCTGAAGCTAAAGCCAACTCGCTTGAGTTGCAGAGCGTAAAGGCTCAGCTGGGTTAGCAGAGGATGGTTTCGATCCATCGACCTCTGGGTTATGGGCCCAGCACGCTTCCGCTGCGCCACTCTGCTTGCCAACACCCCAGATGGGACTCGAACCCACAATCCCTGGCTTAGGAGGCAAGTGCCTTGTCCATTAGGCCACTGGGGCCGGAGTACCCCTGGCTTTTGCTGGCAATTTTCCACCTACTTTCTTACCAGGGATCGCTGGTGAGAAAGAAAGAAGCACCGGGCACACGCGGCAGCTTGGGCGCTTCTCCGGGTCCCTCGATTAAGGTCTAAAAACTGCCGTGACCCGGATTCGAACCGGGGTTGCTGCGGCCACAACGCAGAGTACTAACCACTATACGATCACGGCTGCGCGAGAGCTGCGGAGCGGTCAGACCTCTGGCCGTTCCGTTGGCGTTTGTCGTCGTCGAGGGCCCTGCTCGCAAAGCAAGGGAGAAGCGGACAAACGCATGGGGAGAGCTTGATTTGGATGGCTGACGCAAAGCGCTCTGACTGTGCAACTGCGCGTGCAAGCTGCCGCTTCTGACGTGCCCTTTATTTAGCATACAGCCAATTGTCTTAGCCAATTGTCTTAGTTTTTCGGGGGAGGGGGTTCTTTCTTTCTTTCTTTCTTTCTTTTTTTGGTTTAACACTGCATGAACTAGGGTTGCCGGAGCACCAGTGCTGCGGCCGAATCGGAATCAAAATCATTCTAAAACGTCTCAAAGAACTCTACCTCATGGCTCAGTTGGCTTCACAATCTTGTTCCCCCTTTTCTTTTTACCCCCATTTCCATGCCCCCACGTTGGGGTATCCACTCTGAGGTCTAGCGTCTGCTCCCGGCATGAGGCCTGTATACTCCAGTCCCTCCTGCCCAGAGCTCCTGCAAGCCCATATTCTGAGCCAGTGGCCCACCCGATGCTAACTCAACCTGATTGTGGAACCAAGATCAACTTGTCCTTCATAGCCACATGGCAGGCTCAGTTTTAACAATAGTAAAGCTAATCATTCTCAGACACCATGTAGTTTGTCTTAAAGACAAAGGCATTGACGTGAGCACCGCTTGATTATCAAAATAATCTATATCTGATGGCACCTAGAACTCCCACAACCTCTAAATGTGAACTCTTGTACACTGCAAACAAGTCATATACTGCAAATAAGTTTGTAGGCCATTGAATCTGGCCACCCTGGACTCATTTAATACTGTAAACGCCTCTAGTCTATCTGCCGGCCAGAGGAGGATGGGCTCCCCCTGTTTAGTCTCGGTTCCTCCCAAGGGTTTCTTCCTCCTATTCACCTCATTAGGGAGTTTTTCCTTGCCGCTGTCGCCTCGGGCTTGCTCACTGGCACCGATCTCTGTAAAGCTGCTTCGAGACAACATTTGATTGTAGAAAGCGCTATGCAAACAAATTTGAACTTGAGCTTTCTGTATGCTGCGTTTGGCAAAAGCTCTTTCCCATACCGGGAGTCGAACCCGGGCCGCCTGGGTGAAAACCAGGAATCCTGACCGCTAGACCATATGGGAGCCCTGAGCGGCACGAGGAGCCGTACGGCACCGCCCGACCCAAATCCATTAGCTGTCCTCTCTGTTGAGATTGTGCCCGGACAGGCTACAGAGGTCAGAGAGGTTCAAGACCATGGCTGTGTCCGAAATGGCATACTACATACAACTCGTATACTGATCTTGACGTAAAACTAGTAAGTAGTATGCAGTACCGGAAAATTTTACAGTGCACGACAGTTACCCGGATGATGTACTACTCTGGCAAAAAAATTTGCGGTATACAGCCAGAGCTCACTTCGCCGGGTACTGCATCCCATGATGCAACGCAGTGATTTCCAACTCTCCAAAAATTTCAAAAAACCTGGCGGACAGCAGCAGTCATGTGACTGCGTAGTACACTACATGGAAGTTCTCATACTTGCATGCTAGACTGTATACTAGGGTGTGTGCAGTACACAATGTATACTAGGCCAGTATGCAGTATGTAGTACACAGCATGCCATTTCGGACACAGCCCAAATCGTGGAGACTCGCCTGGGAAGTTCCACAAGGTAAGAGACCGCAGCTGCAGGCACAAGTGAAGGCACTGTGCTTGTTTCCGATGACAAGAGCTTTCTAGCCACTGCTGCGGACGAGAGAACGCAGGCTTTCCAAGACGAGGTGGCCGAGTGGTTAAGGCGATGGACTGCTAATCCATTGTGCTCTGCACGCGTGGGTTCGAATCCCATCCTCGTCGTTGGTGCCTCCTGTGCATGCAGCACCCACCCCATGGCTGAACTGAAAGCGTAGCAGCAGGGGCCACATTTGGAAGTGGTCTGGACCGCATGTGACCGTGTCCTTTTAGCAGTGCGGATGCGATCTCGACCACATTGAACGACCGCCTACTCAACTGACGTTGAGGTAAATAAGTCATGTTACAAGTCGACGGGTTAAACAAAACACTTCTGAAATGAATATCTGACCCCTGAACGACACATGATACCGAATCGCTAGTAGACCACGCTACAAATTTACGACAATAGTTCTGTTCGGATAGACATTTAACACACATCTCGTGTCATCGTGTCGTCTACAATCAGCTTATTGAGCCGAGGTATACGGGCAAGGCATCGCTTATCTCTATTAGCGGCCTCGGTTAGCCAAACGTATTGTAAAGGGATTAGAGACACCACAAAACAGGTATTTCATTCTTTCATAGCTTACTTTTTAAAGTATGTAGTATCTTTGACAGCCATTTCACAGTTTGGTGGCTCCGAACGTGACAGTTTACATTCTTAGAACAAGAGATAAAGGCTAGTTTTAAAATTAGAAGGGCCAGGCTTCATATTAAAAATTAGCATTTGGTTCATGGCCAGAGTGCTTTTTAAAACGGCCTTCGGTTAGCTTTGTACAGATAGGGGCTCTTCCACAGAAGATAACACTCAAAGCACAGATTGCCAACTGGTTTAAGTTGGGTTCTTTCAATACAAGCCATTCTTACTCATTTGAGTCGCAGCATGACCTGAGCAGTACGTTGTTTCTCGGACCAGGTAAACCCGTGCACAAATCCACTGTCCCGCGCTGAAGCTAAAGCCAACTCGCTTGAGTTGCAGAGCGTAAAGGCTCAGCTGGGTTAGCAGAGGATGGTTTCGATCCATCGACCTCTGGGTTATGGGCCCAGCACGCTTCCGCTGCGCCACTCTGCTTGCCAACACCCCAGATGGGACTCGAACCCACAATCCCTGGCTTAGGAGGCAAGTGCCTTGTCCATTAGGCCACTGGGGCCGGAGTACCCCTGGCTTTTGCTGGCAATTTTCCACCTACTTTCTTACCAGGGATCGCTGGTGAGAAAGAAAGAAGCACCGGGCACACGCGGCAGCTTGGGCGCTTCTCCGGGTCCCTCGATTAAGGTCTAAAAACTGCCGTGACCCGGATTCCAACCGGGGTTGCTGCGGCCACAACGCAGAGTACTAACCACTATACGATCACGGCTGCGCGAGAGCTGCGGAGCGGTCAGACCTCTGGCCGTTCCGTTGGCGTTTGTCGTCGTCGAGGGCCCTGCTCGCAAAGCAAGGGAGAAGCGGACAAACGCATGGGGAGAGCTTGATTTGGATGGCTGACGCAAAGCGCTCTGACTGTGCAACTGCGCGTGCAAGCTGCCGCTTCTGACGTGCCCTTTATTTAGCATACAGCCAATTGTCTTAGCCAATTGTCTTAGTTTTTCGGGGGAGGGGGTTCTTTCTTTCTTTCTTTCTTTCTTTTTTTGGTTTAACACTGCATGAACTAGGGTTGCCGGAGCACCAGTGCTGCGGCCGAATCGGAATCAAAATCATTCTAAAACGTCTCAAAGAACTCTACCTCATGGCTCAGTTGGCTTCACAATCTTGTTCCCCCTTTTCTTTTTACCCCCATTTCCATGCCCCCACGTTGGGGTATCCACTCTGAGGTCTAGCGTCTGCTCCCGGCATGAGGCCTGTATACTCCAGTCCCTCCTGCCCAGAGCTCCTGCAAGCCCATATTCTGAGCCAGTGGCCCACCCGATGCTAACTCAACCTGATTGTGGAACCAAGATCAACTTGTCCTTCATAGCCACATGGCAGGCTCAGTTTTAACAATAGTAAAGCTAATCATTCTCAGACACCATGTAGTTTGTCTTAAAGACAAAGGCATTGACGTGAGCACCGCTTGATTATCAAAATAATCTATATCTGATGGCACCTAGAACTCCCACAACCTCTAAATGTGAACTCTTGTACACTGCAAACAAGTCATATACTGCAAATAAGTTTGTAGGCCATTGAATCTGGCCACCCTGGACTCATTTAATACTGTAAACGCCTCTAGTCTATCTGCCGGCCAGAGGAGGATGGGCTCCCCCTGTTTAGTCTCGGTTCCTCCCAAGGGTTTCTTCCTCCTATTCACCTCATTAGGGAGTTTTTCCTTGCCGCTGTCGCCTCGGGCTTGCTCACTGGCACCGATCTCTGTAAAGCTGCTTCGAGACAACATTTGATTGTAGAAAGCGCTATGCAAACAAATTTGAACTTGAGCTTTCTGTATGCTGCGTTTGGCAAAAGCTCTTTCCCATACCGGGAGTCGAACCCGGGCCGCCTGGGTGAAAACCAGGAATCCTGACCGCTAGACCATATGGGAGCCCTGAGCGGCACGAGGAGCCGTACGGCACCGCCCGACCCAAATCCATTAGCTGTCCTCTCTGTTGAGATTGTGCCCGGACAGGCTACAGAGGTCAGAGAGGTTCAAGACCATGGCTGTGTCCGAAATGGCATACTACATACAACTCGTATACTGATCTTGACGTAAAACTAGTAAGTAGTATGCAGTACCGGAAAATTTTACAGTGCACGACAGTTACCCGGATGATGTACTACTCTGGCAAAAAAATTTGCGGTATACAGCCAGAGCTCACTTCGCCGGGTACTGCATCCCATGATGCAACGCAGTGATTTCCAACTCTCCAAAAATTTCAAAAAACCTGGCGGACAGCAGCAGTCATGTGACTGCGTAGTACACTACATGGAAGTTCTCATACTTGCATGCTAGACTGTATACTAGGGTGTGTGCAGTACACAATGTATACTAGGCCAGTATGCAGTATGTAGTACACAGCATGCCATTTCGGACACAGCCCAAATCGTGGAGACTCGCCTGGGAAGTTCCACAAGGTAAGAGACCGCAGCTGCAGGCACAAGTGAAGGCACTGTGCTTGTTTCCGATGACAAGAGCTTTCTAGCCACTGCTGCGGACGAGAGAACGCAGGCTTTCCAAGACGAGGTGGCCGAGTGGTTAAGGCGATGGACTGCTAATCCATTGTGCTCTGCACGCGTGGGTTCGAATCCCATCCTCGTCGTTGGCGCCTCCTGTGCATGCAGCACCCACCCCATGGCTGAACTGAAAGCGTAGCAGCAGGGGCCACATTTGGAAGTGGTCTGGACCGCATGTGACCGTGTCCTTTTAGCAGTGCGGATGCGATCTCGACCACATTGAACGACCGCCTACTCAACTGACGTTGAGGTAAATAAGTCATGTTACAAGTCGACGGGTTAAACAAAACACTTCTGAAATGAATATCTGACCCCTGAACGACACATGATACCGAATCGCTAGTAGACCACGCTACAAATTTACGACAATAGTTCTGTTCGGATAGACATTTAACACACATCTCGTGTCATCGTGTCGTCTACAATCAGCTTATTGAGCCGAGGTATACGGGCAAGGCATCGCTTATCTCTATTAGCGGCCTCGGTTAGCCAAACGTATTGTAAAGGGATTAGAGACACCACAAAACAGGTATTTCATTCTTTCATAGCTTACTTTTTAAAGTATGTAGTATCTTTGACAGCCATTTCACAGTTTGGTGGCTCCGAACGTGACAGTTTACATTCTTAGAACAAGAGATAAAGGCTAGTTTTAAAATTAGAAGGGCCAGGCTTCATATTAAAAATTAGCATTTGGTTCATGGCCAGAGTGCTTTTTAAAACGGCCTTCGGTTAGCTTTGTACAGATAGGGGCTCTTCCACAGAAGATAACACTCAAAGCACAGATTGCCAACTGGTTTAAGTTGGGTTCTTTCAATACAAGCCATTCTTACTCATTTGAGTCGCAGCATGACCTGAGCAGTACGTTGTTTCTCGGACCAGGTAAACCCGTGCACAAATCCACTGTCCCGCGCTGAAGCTAAAGCCAACTCGCTTGAGTTGCAGAGCGTAAAGGCTCAGCTGGGTTAGCAGAGGATGGTTTCGATCCATCGACCTCTGGGTTATGGGCCCAGCACGCTTCCGCTGCGCCACTCTGCTTGCCAACACCCCAGATGGGACTCGAACCCACAATCCCTGGCTTAGGAGGCAAGTGCCTTGTCCATTAGGCCACTGGGGCCGGAGTACCCCTGGCTTTTGCTGGCAATTTTCCACCTACTTTCTTACCAGGGATCGCTGGTGAGAAAGAAAGAAGCACCGGGCACACGCGGCAGCTTGGGCGCCTTCTCCGGGTCCCTCGATTAAGGTCTAAAAACTGCCGTGACCCGGATTCGAACCGGGGTTGCTGCGGCCACAACGCAGAGTACTAACCACTATACGATCACGGCTGCGCGAGAGCTGCGGAGCGGTCAGACCTCTGGCCGTTCCGTTGGCGTTTGTCGTCGTCGAGGGCCCTGCTCGCAAAGCAAGGGAGAAGCGGACAAACGCATGGGGAGAGCTTGATTTGGATGGCTGACGCAAAGCGCTCTGACTGTGCAACTGCGCGTGCAAGCTGCCGCTTCTGACGTGCCCTTTATTTAGCATACAGCCAATTGTCTTAGCCAATTGTCTTAGTTTTTCGGGGGAGGGGGTTCTTTCTTTCTTTCTTTCTTTCTTTTTTTGGTTTAACACTGCATGAACTAGGGTTGCCGGAGCACCAGTGCTGCGGCCGAATCGGAATCAAAATCATTCTAAAACGTCTCAAAGAACTCTACCTCATGGCTCAGTTGGCTTCACAATCTTGTTCCCCCTTTTCTTTTTACCCCCATTTCCATGCCCCCACGTTGGGGTATCCACTCTGAGGTCTAGCGTCTGCTCCCGGCATGAGGCCTGTATACTCCAGTCCCTCCTGCCCAGAGCTCCTGCAAGCCCATATTCTGAGCCAGTGGCCCACCCGATGCTAACTCAACCTGATTGTGGAACCAAGATCAACTTGTCCTTCATAGCCACATGGCAGGCTCAGTTTTAACAATAGTAAAGCTAATCATTCTCAGACACCATGTAGTTTGTCTTAAAGACAAAGGCATTGACGTGAGCACCGCTTGATTATCAAAATAATCTATATCTGATGGCACCTAGAACTCCCACAACCTCTAAATGTGAACTCTTGTACACTGCAAACAAGTCATATACTGCAAATAAGTTTGTAGGCCATTGAATCTGGCCACCCTGGACTCATTTAATACTGTAAACGCCTCTAGTCTATCTGCCGGCCAGAGGAGGATGGGCTCCCCCTGTTTAGTCTCGGTTCCTCCCAAGGGTTTCTTCCTCCTATTCACCTCATTAGGGAGTTTTTCCTTGCCGCTGTCGCCTCGGGCTTGCTCACTGGCACCGATCTCTGTAAAGCTGCTTCGAGACAACATTTGATTGTAGAAAGCGCTATGCAAACAAATTTGAACTTGAGCTTTCTGTATGCTGCGTTTGGCAAAAGCTCTTTCCCATACCGGGAGTCGAACCCGGGCCGCCTGGGTGAAAACCAGGAATCCTGACCGCTAGACCATATGGGAGCCCTGAGCGGCACGAGGAGCCGTACGGCACCGCCCGACCCAAATCCATTAGCTGTCCTCTCTGTTGAGATTGTGCCCGGACAGGCTACAGAGGTCAGAGAGGTTCAAGACCATGGCTGTGTCCGAAATGGCATACTACATACAACTCGTATACTGATCTTGACGTAAAACTAGTAAGTAGTATGCAGTACCGGAAAATTTTACAGTGCACGACAGTTACCCGGATGATGTACTACTCTGGCAAAAAAATTTGCGGTATACAGCCAGAGCTCACTTCGCCGGGTACTGCATCCCATGATGCAACGCAGTGATTTCCAACTCTCCAAAAATTTCAAAAAACCTGGCGGACAGCAGCAGTCATGTGACTGCGTAGTACACTACATGGAAGTTCTCATACTTGCATGCTAGACTGTATACTAGGGTGTGTGCAGTACACAATGTATACTAGGCCAGTATGCAGTATGTAGTACACAGCATGCCATTTCGGACACAGCCCAAATCGTGGAGACTCGCCTGGGAAGTTCCACAAGGTAAGAGACCGCAGCTGCAGGCACAAGTGAAGGCACTGTGCTTGTTTCCGATGACAAGAGCTTTCTAGCCACTGCTGCGGACGAGAGAACGCAGGCTTTCCAAGACGAGGTGGCCGAGTGGTTAAGGCGATGGACTGCTAATCCATTGTGCTCTGCACGCGTGGGTTCGAATCCCATCCTCGTCGTTGGTGCCTCCTGTGCATGCAGCACCCACCCCATGGCTGAACTGAAAGCGTAGCAGCAGGGGCCACATTTGGAAGTGGTCTGGACCGCATGTGACCGTGTCCTTTTAGCAGTGCGGATGCGATCTCGACCACATTGAACGACCGCCTACTCAACTGACGTTGAGGTAAATAAGTCATGTTACAAGTCGACGGGTTAAACAAAACACTTCTGAAATGAATATCTGACCCCTGAACGACACATGATACCGAATCGCTAGTAGACCACGCTACAAATTTACGACAATAGTTCTGTTCGGATAGACATTTAACACACATCTCGTGTCATCGTGTCGTCTACAATCAGCTTATTGAGCCGAGGTATACGGGCAAGGCATCGCTTATCTCTATTAGCGGCCTCGGTTAGCCAAACGTATTGTAAAGGGATTAGAGACACCACAAAACAGGTATTTCATTCTTTCATAGCTTACTTTTTAAAGTATGTAGTATCTTTGACAGCCATTTCACAGTTTGGTGGCTCCGAACGTGACAGTTTACATTCTTAGAACAAGAGATAAAGGCTAGTTTTAAAATTAGAAGGGCCAGGCTTCATATTAAAAATTAGCATTTGGTTCATGGCCAGAGTGCTTTTTAAAACGGCCTTCGGTTAGCTTTGTACAGATAGGGGCTCTTCCACAGAAGATAACACTCAAAGCACAGATTGCCAACTGGTTTAAGTTGGGTTCTTTCAATACAAGCCATTCTTACTCATTTGAGTCGCAGCATGACCTGAGCAGTACGTTGTTTCTCGGACCAGGTAAACCCGTGCACAAATCCACTGTCCCGCGCTGAAGCTAAAGCCAACTCGCTTGAGTTGCAGAGCGTAAAGGCTCAGCTGGGTTAGCAGAGGATGGTTTCGATCCATCGACCTCTGGGTTATGGGCCCAGCACGCTTCCGCTGCGCCACTCTGCTTGCCAACACCCCAGATGGGACTCGAACCCACAATCCCTGGCTTAGGAGGCAAGTGCCTTGTCCATTAGGCCACTGGGGCCGGAGTACCCCTGGCTTTTGCTGGCAATTTTCCACCTACTTTCTTACCAGGGATCGCTGGTGAGAAAGAAAGAAGCACCGGGCACACGCGGCAGCTTGGGCGCTTCTCCGGGTCCCTCGATTAAGGTCTAAAAACTGCCGTGACCCGGATTCGAACCGGGGTTGCTGCGGCCACAACGCAGAGTACTAACCACTATACGATCACGGCTGCGCGAGAGCTGCGGAGCGGTCAGACCTCTGGCCGTTCCGTTGGCGTTTGTCGTCGTCGAGGGCCCTGCTCGCAAAGCAAGGGAGAAGCGGACAAACGCATGGGGAGAGCTTGATTTGGATGGCTGACGCAAAGCGCTCTGACTGTGCAACTGCGCGTGCAAGCTGCCGCTTCTGACGTGCCCTTTATTTAGCATACAGCCAATTGTCTTAGCCAATTGTCTTAGTTTTTCGGGGGAGGGGGTTCTTTCTTTCTTTCTTTCTTTCTTTTTTTGGTTTAACACTGCATGAACTAGGGTTGCCGGAGCACCAGTGCTGCGGCCGAATCGGAATCAAAATCATTCTAAAACGTCTCAAAGAACTCTACCTCATGGCTCAGTTGGCTTCACAATCTTGTTCCCCCTTTTCTTTTTACCCCCATTTCCATGCCCCCACGTTGGGGTATCCACTCTGAGGTCTAGCGTCTGCTCCCGGCATGAGGCCTGTATACTCCAGTCCCTCCTGCCCAGAGCTCCTGCAAGCCCATATTCTGAGCCAGTGGCCCACCCGATGCTAACTCAACCTGATTGTGGAACCAAGATCAACTTGTCCTTCATAGCCACATGGCAGGCTCAGTTTTAACAATAGTAAAGCTAATCATTCTCAGACACCATGTAGTTTGTCTTAAAGACAAAGGCATTGACGTGAGCACCGCTTGATTATCAAAATAATCTATATCTGATGGCACCTAGAACTCCCACAACCTCTAAATGTGAACTCTTGTACACTGCAAACAAGTCATATACTGCAAATAAGTTTGTAGGCCATTGAATCTGGCCACCCTGGACTCATTTAATACTGTAAACGCCTCTAGTCTATCTGCCGGCCAGAGGAGGATGGGCTCCCCCTGTTTAGTCTCGGTTCCTCCCAAGGGTTTCTTCCTCCTATTCACCTCATTAGGGAGTTTTTCCTTGCCGCTGTCGCCTCGGGCTTGCTCACTGGCACCGATCTCTGTAAAGCTGCTTCGAGACAACATTTGATTGTAGAAAGCGCTATGCAAACAAATTTGAACTTGAGCTTTCTGTGTGCTGCGTTTGGCAAAAGCTCTTTCCCATACCGGGAGTCGAACCCGGGCCGCCTGGGTGAAAACCAGGAATCCTGACCGCTAGACCATATGGGAGCCCTGAGTGGCACGAGGAGCCGTACGGCACCGCCCGACCCAAATCCATTAGCTGTCCTCTCTGTTGAGATTGTGCCCGGACAGGCTACAGAGGTCAGAGAGGTTCAAGACCATGGCTGTGTCCGAAATGGCATACTACATACAACTCGTATACTGATCTTGACGTAAAACTAGTAAGTAGTATGCAGTACCGGAAAATTTTACAGTGCACGACAGTTACCCGGATGATGTACTACTCTGGCAAAAAAATTTGCGGTATACAGCCAGAGCTCACTTCGCCGGGTACTGCATCCCATGATGCAACGCAGTGATTTCCAACTCTCCAAAAATTTCAAAAAACCTGGCAGACAGCAGCAGTCATGTGATTGCGTAGTACACTACATGGAAGTTCTCATACTTGCATGCTAGACTGTATACTAGGGTGTGTGCAGTACACAATGTATACTAGGCCAGTATGCAGTATGTAGTACACAGCATGCCATTTCGGACACAGCCCAAATCGTGGAGACTCGCCTGGGAAGTTCCACAAGGTAAGAGACCGCAGCTGCAGGCTCAGACTTTGCAGTGCTTACGTCTAGCGGGACACAAGTGAAGGCACTGTGCTTGTTTTCGATGACAAGAGCTTTCTAGCCGCTGCTGTGGACAAGAGGACAAGGGCTTTCCAAGACGAGGTGGCCGAGTGGTTAAGGCGATGGACTGCTAATCCATTGTGCTCTGCACGCATGCTCTGCACGCCTCGTCGTTGGCGCCTCCTGTGCACGCAGCACCCACCCCATGGCTGAACTGAAAGCGTAGCAGCAGGGGCCACATTTGGAAGTGGTCTGGACCGCATGTGACCACGTCCTTTTAGCAGTGCGGATGCGATCTCGACCACATTGAACGACCGCCTACTCAACTGACGTTGAGGTAAATAAATCATGTTACAAGTCGACGGGTTAAACAAAACACTTCTGAAATGAATATTTGACCCCTGAACGACACATGATACCAAATCGCTAGTAGACCACGCTACAAATTTACGACAATAGTTCTGTTCGGATAGACATTTAACACACATCTCGTGTCATCGTGTCGTCTACAATCAGCTTATTGAGCCGAGGTATACAGGCAAGGCATCGCTTATCTATATTAGCGGCCTCGGTTAGCCCTTGGTTGAAAATGTTCCAGATTTCATGCCATTATATAATTCGTACGGCACCTGTCAAAAACAAAAACGCATTTGGTCTTTGCAAACGGGAATGATGTACGTGTTTATTTGCATATAGAGCGGGGAAGTGCGATCTTATCGCAAGTGGTCACTCAATACGCATGGAGACGGATTCTGAAGCCAGATGTAAACAGATCAGATCACTAAAATCAGATCTAAAGCAAGGTGTAGACAGGGCCGTAGAGGTTCCTCAGTCTGGCCTGAGAAGTTTCCATATACCTACGATAGCACTCAAAACACAGGTTCCTGGCTGAAAAGAGTTTCCTCTTATGTTAATCAGTCTTACTGGCTTTCTGCACAGGCCGTGAAAGGCCGCCTGGGCTTATACCTAGTTACGGTTAGAGTTAGCAGTTAGGGTTTGGGTTAATGCTACATTGAAAGTAAGTGGCTTTGGAAATAAGTGAGTGAGATGAATAGGTGAATAGGTGCTTCTACCGTTAGGGAACTGAAGGCTGTAGGCTGAATGAGAGATTGGTCACTGCCATCTATAACAGGCCAAAACAATAGTTTCATTGACAAGTTCAAGCAAAGGAGAGGCACGTGATATCAACTGACATATTAATGTTCGATAGCGATGATCTGCATACGCGGAATACTCATAGCCCCGGAGTTCAGATATATAAGTTGGTCAACCAACAGTATAGCCTACTTATTTAACTCAGTCATATAGTTTTACAGAAAGAGCCTGTGAAACTGAAAGCTGATGTCGGTATAGCTTGCTTAGCGAGTAGTTATGAGCAGTTTCACAAATAAATTGCATTTCATCGGTCCTTTACAGTCCGGAAAACAGGCGCTCAACTGTTGGCAGTAACAGTGCTTGGGATTTGGGAAACGACGTATCTGTGCTGTTACGACAAATTGATCGACAGAACCTCTGTCGGTCTGTAGGCTACCTTAAAAGACTTTTTGAAAGATATTTCTCTTTCTAACTTCTGTTTGATTTATGAGTCTTATTTTTGTATATTTTCTATATTTATATAGTTTGAAATGCTCTGATCATTTATTTGTGTTGTCTGAACAAAAATCAACATATTTGCAAGATGAAACTAGTTCTTGAGGAGGGACAATGTCGTTTTTATCTGACGTCGGATCAGAATGTGGTATTTGCACTCATATAGAGCAAGTCCTAGTGCAAAGGTTAGCATATTTAGGACGAATACACGAAGAGAGGACATTGCAATAGCAACACAAAAAGTTCATATAACAGCCGGTGTTTTAACGTCAGAATAAACGATACAGTGTGCTATAGGCCTACAACAAAGCGGGTTAACCAGTTATGGCAGATCAAAAGAACATGATTTGTGTTATTTTGTCTTCATACATTTATACATAGGAATAGGAATAGGAATGTTTCATTTAGTAGCACCGGTGGACTGCAGAGACCCCGAAGTAGGCCTACGAGATAAATCTGCTTCTAATCTCAGAATAAATCAGTCCTTCTCTTATTACAAATCGTTAACTTTCCTTTAACCTTCCTCTTCTGTATAAACAACATGTGAAGTTAAAGCGCTAGGCATGAGTAGCCTAGCCTAGTAATGTCTTTTTTTTTCACTCTCAAGATCAGTTCGGTTAGGCTTACCTCAAGACATGGATAGTTTTCAGAACAATGAAAACAAACAAATTAGTGAAATTTGTTTTACAGATACGTGGATTATATAGCTACTAAACGTCATATTACATTTGAAGTTTCACTGCGCCAGCCAACAATTTGAGTCATATGCAGATTCTGAGTGCTCATCCATTGGAAAAGAGTTTAAACATGTCACATTTGTTCTGTCGTTTGTGTCTACATTGTGTGGTGTTATATGCCATGATTTCACTGTGACATAGCCATGTTTTGTAGCAGTTGTGGCACATGTAATTTGTGTAAAGATAAAAGCTCAGGTTTTGTTGTCAATATTATCAAAACTGAACAAGAATGGATTTGTCATACATTGTTTCAGTTAGAAAACAGGCTACTGTCAGTGAAATGCAATACAGTAGGCTATCAGCTGTTTTCAGTGCACATGAAACCTCCATAAAAATTGCAAAGGTTCAGGCTTGTCTGCTCTGTAAATAAATAAATACAACCAAAAACGATCGAAAGTATTTCAGCAATATTGCCAACCTAAAACTGAAAACAAATAAATAGATTAAATTAGATTAAATTAATCTAATCTAAATAAAATAAAATGCCTTCGACATACAACAAAGATATATTTATATATTTCACAAACGTTAAATAAGTTTCAAAAATATATTTAAAAGTATTCAAATCCTCAGTCATAGCTACGTGGTAAATATTTTTTTTTTTTCCGGAAAGCCGTGCGCGCCCGGAAGTTCAAGATATTTTCTCCAGATCCGTCAAAGACTATGCTACGCTTCTGGCCAACTTGTGGGAGTCGTTATGGCATCAACTGGGAGACCGTGTTCGGCAGGTTTTTCAGACATTGCCAAGCGCCAAATGTAGCTACTTACACGCTCAGTGAATCCGGAGGCACCGCTACCCTGATAGGAGCTCAAACAAGTTTCCACAGCAGTGACGATCCGAGCTCCTCTTACTGTGTTATTATAGGTTGTTGTATTGGATTCTTTTTGGTGTTGAGAGCTGCGGGAAGTGAGACTGCATTTTCTGTAGATTTGTAAAAACCAAGGCCCTATGTAAGTGGACATTTCCTAACACTACATGCAAATGCCTTCGTTAAGGTTGGTTATCCAAATAAAGCCTAATTCTGACCAGGGTTGTGTGCAGATTATTGAGTGCAGAGTTTAATTTGTAACACTAATTTGATTTCTATGTTAAATACATTCACATACGTAAAATTAGCACGAGTGTCTTTTAAAAAAAACATTTTGTACTTTGCCATAAATGATGAAATCCAATAAACAACAGGGAAAAGGCTTAACTGCAGAGCAGTACTGTACTTTTACAAGAAAACATTCATCATTCAGAAAAGGGAAATTGCTTTAAAATTTTACAATCCATTTTTCTATGAAATTTTACAATCCATTTTTCTACAATAGGATGCCCACGAATGTTGAAAATTGACACCCATGTCTGCACTAGAAGGTTTGCTGAAATTTGCTGAACTTATCCTCTTTAAGGACAATAAATACGTCAGTGTCCAATTCATTTAGAGAAATATAGTCTGTAAACCCGAACGTTCAGACAACTTTTAAGTCACTATAAACTTACCATTTTGGAGTTCTAACGGCCAACGTCAGCATAGCGGTGCATTATGGGGCGCTTTCGCTTACATTTGTGGTAGCGAACCTTCTTGAAAAGAGTTTTAAAAATAGAGAACGGTCACTACAGTCGTTATTGTAACTGCTTTGCATGTGGTCTAGTGCTGGGTGGACAACCCAATGATGCGAAGCTACCACCTGCGAGATAATGGCTGGACGCATCTAAGTTAGAATCTCGCCGAAATATTAAGGTGAGGTATCAGCTTCTGAAGGAAATATGGCATAAGTATTCTTACCTACAGGGGATGTCTTTGTGTTGTGAAATGCTGGTGTCTGCGAAAACAGTTAGACAGAGGCAGCATAACCTAATTCCAGCGATGCTTTAGGTCGGCGTTTTATTGATTTCGGTTTTTAGTGTAATTATTACACAATCATTAAAATAGTTCAGTTGATATAGATTAATTGGCGATTTTATTTAATTTCAGTTACACATAAGTTAAGAAGAATTTATATTAGGAAGAGAAGCAAAAGAATAAGTTAACTGAAAATATATTTTTAAGTTAAAGTTTAATTTAAAAAGTATAACAGGTACTTCAACTTTCTTAGCCAATAAGTTACGACAAAAGTTTTGAGTACTCTGAACTTATTCGGTTTTACAGTGTAGGCTACATGCATCGTTGGGATCGAACAATGATGCCTCTATCCAGCTGTTTTCGCAGGCACCAGTATTCAAAATAGGGCCCAGCTGTATCGGCTACCTGGGGGCGGGGGGGGGGGGCTATTTCAGGAAGCGGGTTTAACAAACTCTGAGTTGATGAACCCTGAGATGGGAAACTCTGAGTTTTCGGTTCCAGAAAAGCTGATCTGAGTTGGTTCGATCAACTCTGAGTATGTTAACTCCGAGTTAAGCGCGTGCATGACAATTATAAAAAGCCATCATCAATAGAGGTCCGATAAACCTCTCCCAAAGCTATGCGAATTAATTTGGCTTCAACACCGATCGGGTTAGCGACGAAAGGAGACGCCATATTTGACAGCTGCTTCAGGTTCAGCCGGAGGGAGGAGCTAGGGAGAAACTCAGGGTTTGTGGAAGAAAACCTGCCAGCGAGCAGGTTAGGTTCACAGAGTCAGTTACCACGGTAACTGAGCCAGGGTTTGAGTTACCTCGCTTTCTGGAACGGAAAACCCAGAGTTTCCTTCATCTCAGGGTTAACAAAGTTAACAGAGTTTTCACTAAACCCGCTTTCTGAAATATCCCCCTGGTCTTTGCCCTTACCCACAGATGCAAACAATTACACCGTATGTGATAAAGCTTAATTCAGGGAGAATTTCTAGGAGTTAGCAGTCTTCCATAATCTTCACATTCTCATTCGGCTTCAATGGATGTCACTCCTAGATCAGTTAGTTTATGCTTTCTCCATCTCGCGAGTCTGCCACGTAAATAAAGCATGGCAAACGCGATTTGCCAAATCAGCGACCGTGTACTCAGTTTACGAGGATAACTCGATAATTATGCAACATTTTGAAAAATTGTTAGTGAAAATGTTTAGCTCCGACCAGTTCCTTTGTCAGGCAACTGAAACAAATAAATATGAATTATGTTGTTAAGAGTCTATACAATCATATTTGGATATCAGACATGTCAGCCGACCTGTCACCCGTCACAAGAAAATGTGCAAATATGACTCGTCCACGGTTTACATGCTCATAATGATAGAGCAAAACTTTAAAATGTAGCTTAGTAAATTATCGATTCCTACTCCTGTGACACAAAATTTACTGGAACTTGTAGGCAAGCCAACTTATTGTCATTTCAATACAACAGTCCAGGGCCTTTACAAGCTCAGATTTTTAAGTTTAACTGTTCATCTAATTTTATTGAAATCTTATCATAGGCCCACAGTTATTTTAACTATACAAAGTGGTTTGGCAATTCTAAATCAGACATGAAGCTACTTTAGCTGAATATTAGTATTTTGTCAGCATTATAGTTGAACTAACTTTATATAAGTTAGGTCTGCATTACAACACTTGCATTAATCTCTGTCACGTATTTGCCTTAAATATTATCAAAACATTGCCAAATGACAAATAGCCCATTAAAACCTGTCTGCAGAAAAAATAACTATGTAGGGTACTTGAAGCCGTTCCACTGACAGTTGAGGTCTGCTGAGGTTTATTGTTGTAATGCATTGACTCTATCACCACTAAAGTTGCCTGTCCTTCTGATAAATGTAGAAATAGTGAATGCTAAAGACCATCATCTCTGTGTGAACTTATAGTTTTGTAGAAATCTGTTGAGTATTAAACACCTGCACGAGTGTATGGGTGTTGAAATAAATGAATATGTAAGAAAGTTAAAGATGTGATACTGTATGTAAATAATTATGAGAGGGGTATCCTTTTTTTGAACATCTGCACCCTCCCCCCCCAAAAGTATCTGTGCACGGCTCTGATCTGTATGGGTGTAGCCTGAACAGGAATGTCTGGTTTAGCGAGACCAAAGAAAGACGATACGGAATTTTGAATACAGCCAAAAATTGCTGTTAAATGAAAAGAAGGACTTTTTTGTCAGGAAATAGATACACAGGTTTTTAACTGATATTTGTTGTTGGCGCACTTGCTCTCCATGCATCATATTTGAATGGAATTTGCAAACTGTTTTTTCTTCCCTTTGAGTATTGTATTATACCGCTCTTAGGCTACACGTCATCTGTCAAGCGACATCATGGACTTCCTGCACAGCGATCAAAATAATGAATTAAAAAAAAAAAAAAAAAATTATTCTCCAGGTACGTGCATTGTTAAGTTGACATTGTATGAAATTTAACATTTCATGGTGCTGACCGTGTCATATAGCAGTTTATAGCATTTGTGGGACAAGTATGTTTGTATAAACATCAAAACACTTGTTGCTGTTATCAATAATTAAACTGAACGATAATGTATTTCTCATACATTGTTTCAGTTTGCAGGCAAGGACAGCTTTTCCGGATTGTTCTTATACTTGCATGCATTGTGACCATGTTGTTTATGGTGAGTTAATATGCTTCAAAGCAAAGATGAAACAAATCAGATATTGGAGCATAATTGTTCATTAAAGTTATTCATTAAAATTGTTCAGTAAAGTTATTGTTTGTAACACCAAACAAATTATTTACTGTAATAAAATTCGTGCGAATGAGCAAGATGTTCAGTAACTTTTCATCTTTAGTTAGAGGCTAACAAACATTCAGTTTCATGCACAGTCTAATGTCACATACTTGACATGCCAGACTTTCCCAGCTGTATAGCTTCATCAGTTGTATGTGTACACACCCAGTTTGGCTCCTTCAAGATCTCAAACTGATTGTCTGTTTAAACCAGTTTTGTGAAAGACATTCATTCTGAACATTCTGACACTTTAGGATCCTACATCAAATGAAGCAGAAATATGTTCTGAAAACAAGACTTGGCAGTTACCTCTCACTGTGACTGACACATAGAATGTAGTAGAATTCAGCAAACACACCTCAAGAGGGCGAAGTTATCCGGTCATAACTGACTAAAGCCAGGGGTGGGCAAATCCAGTCCTGCTGTTTTTCTTGTCGACCAACTAAATACAGTCTCTGATTGGCTGAAGAGCATGCACACCTGTTTTCAAAGTGAAAATCAACAGGTAGCTAAGAGGTGAAAACAAAAACCGGCAGGACACCGGCCCTCCAGGACTGGATTTGCCCACCCCTGGACTAAACAAAGCAATGGTGCTTATGAACAGTATCATTCTTTTACTGAGGGGCATGTCTCACAGCTATACAGTAATAACTGCTGAGGAATTGTGATATCAAACAATTTAAACCCACATAACCCATACATTCTTTAAGCTGTTGGCAAAGTGAAGTGATATGTCTTTTTATCAATTTTCCACTTTCTATTCTTTTTTGGGTTATTTTTAGAAACATAAATGAATTGAAAAAAAGTTGTTAATTTCTTATTCCAGGCTGTGTTGTATATAGCTGGTGAAGCCAAACAGTTCCCCCTCCCCAGTCCATTAAACTCACATCACAATGGGAAATATGTCAGTACTGAGTCTGCACCTTCTGAAACTGCTGACACTGGATTCAGCCCTGAAGAATGGGCCAGAATGCTGAAGGCTCTGGACTGGCCAACTCCAGATCAGCCCATCACACACATAGCCATGACCACATGCCCAGCTTGCTCCACATTCTCCATCGTGGGACAGACAGAGAAGTACAGAGTGGGAGATGAATTGTATGTCCATATAGTCGCAAAAGACCATAATAATACCCCAAAACGATATGGAGGTGACTTTTTTCTGACAAAGCTTTATTCGTCTGAGCTGAAGGTATGTTTATACATTACCAGTGTCTATAAAAAAATCTGTCACCTTTTGAAGTGTCTTTTTCATAGCTACACTTATCACCCTGAAGCTTTTTTAATTGTAACTATATATGTGGCCAGATATGTCTCCAGCCCACTGAGTTAACACTTTACAGAGCCATCAACTTTACCACCACAGTATTTGTAAAGTCTTAGCCAGGAATGGATCTCTGCTGTAGTTGTTTTAAACAGGTACAGTCAGACTAGCTTGGAATGATTTTTCCAGAATATTTTCCCAGACATCAGTAAAATATATTTTGCACAAAGCTATATCTGAGTTACATTAGATACTTAATTGGAAAGCCTTAATTTATTGTGAGAAGCACTGTTTTGTATAAAATCATAGAATCATATCATACATAGAAAGTAATTCTGATTCAATTCATACCCCTTTTGCAGACAACAGAAGTGGTGATGTAATTCCTGAATTTTTTGCATCATTTTTCTTGTGTTAAAAAAAGTTGTCAACGAATACTTTCCATTACTGTTTTCACTGGCAGCATTAATAGTAATCAGGTTATGCCACACATTTATCAGTTGGAGCCTGTTGTGGCACTGAAAGCTCAACTTGTTTTCCTTGCTTCTCAACAGCATGTTTTGTTTGTCCTCAAGTATTTTTTTTAGTCATTCATCCATTTACTTTTTTCCAAGATAGGACTCTAGGAGGAGCTGCACAGTTAGGAGGACACAATAATACTTGTGACTATTCTGACTGGTGTGCTAATCTGTGATTATCTAAGAATATGCATTTAACTTTGAACTGTATTTTAAAATTATTTTATTGCACTGTTGTTTTGAAGCATCATATTTGAAACCAAAACACTTCCAAATCCCAGATGATGCTCCTTTTTTACTGTGTTAATTCAGTCTTGATATCCAGAGAGCTTATTATTCTCTGTTATCAACTCAGTGCCCAAAATTTCTGTAATCTGGTTTTCAAACCCGCTCTGGGCAGGCTGTATCACATGTGTGACTTTAATTAATTCCTTAAGGTCACACAGATCATTCTGTGATATTCCACTTCTTTATAAGCAGACGCTCAATGAACAAATTTTCAAATACTGGTTTTCTTAAAGAGTTAGTTTTCTCGAGTCAATGCTTTTATTTTTCTCATTCCATGTCTATTGGAATAAATAGTGTAAATGTAAATTGAAGTAACACATCTTTGTTTTCGTCCAAGGCCAGCGTGGTTGGGGAAGTTTTGGATCATAGTAATGGGTCCTACTCTGCACGTTTTCTTCTCCCATGGGAGGGTGAGGCCCAAGTGGCTGTACGTCTGGTCCACTCCAGTGAAGCGGTCCAGATCCTAAAAAAGTGTCTGAATTCTAACTCGATGCGCCGCTTCTATTATGGTTATTTTGAAGCCCCTGGCCCTAATGGGAAAAGAATAGAAGAGAGAGTGACCTGTAATGTGAAGTGGGGACAAGCTAAAAACTCAAGTACAGGAACCTGCATTTATCGGGACCCACGGACAGGGGACGAGTGGCAGTGTAAGAAACCCAAAAAGCTGTCCTGTGATGCGTGGGTATACCATAGGGGTGGAGGATACAAGAATCCCCTGACTACATTTGAAAAGAAACTCTTCAACGGGTGAGGATAAGAAGGTTGTTCAGATTCGAGGAAGTCAATAGCTTGAGTATGAAACTAAATTATAAGTGAATGTCTCTCTTACTCTCTGGCACAGGGCTCTGACAAACAAAGGCATTAAAGGGGATAATCGTATCTTGAATGTTCTTCCCTCCAATGTGAGAATTGGTATGGTTATAATTCACTGTCAAGAATTTTTTACTGAGTTAGTCATGGTCAGGGGATGCAGAAGAACTAGGACTGGACCAAAATAACATTGTTTCTTAATATTGCAGTTCTAAACAATAGTATATGCCATGCAACCATATGGTGGATAAATAATGGATATATCAGGGTTTTTTTTTTTTTTTGGTTTTAGCCTCATTCATTGAGAGGGATTCTGTTTTTAGTCCAAAGACCAAAGCTAAATGAATAGCTACCCAAAAAGTTTTACATGTATATTGTGGGTGCTTGTTTCTGTATAGAAACTGCTACATGAATGATAACATTATTACAATTACAATATATGACAATTTAAAATTATCCCTCCTGTATGATATATATATATATATATATATATATATATTCCTGTGTGATTTTTTTTTCTGTTCTCTTAAAAATTGACTAGGCGCGACAGAGAAATGCAGAGCTGGAATGCCAACACCAATTCCTGCAGGATTCTATCTGAAAGACGTCTGGACATCTCGTGTGTGTAACATTCATCACTTCAAGCCTGCTGACATGGAGAGGTGTCTGGAAAACAAATTAATCTATATGATGGGAGATTCCACTACGAGGCAGTGGTTTGAATTCTTTGAAAATATAATTCCATGTAAGACATCCAGTTCCAACTGAAGTAAAAATTTAATTTAATCTCTCTCTAGCAACTAGACAAGTTCATTAAAGACACCGTTATATTAAACTATATTATTCGTTGTACCAGAATCTTATATCTCTTCTAATACCATTTACATATAAAATATTACTACTTTTAAGGGATCGTTAGTAATTCTACATTATGGAGAAATCTTGTCTGATCTTCTAATTCTGTCTGTGCAACTAATACCTTTTTTTCCCATCAGATGCTTCAAAAAGTTTACTCAGTGATTCTGTAGTCTCTGATTTTCTTAAACATGCCTTCAACTGCAGGCAATAACTTTAGTCTTAAGACACAACAGCAGACAACTCGGTTATGATACAAAATCAATCTTGATAATTCTGACCAAGCAGCAATGTATCTGCCTTCCTTCCTCAGCCCTTAAAAGAGTGAACATACACACTGACAAGAAGGTTGGTCCTCTTTTGGCAATTCATATGAAAAACAATATTGTACTGAACTGGAGAGCTCATGGTCTCCCGCTGAGTTTCCCTAAGATGGCAGTGGCTGATCTGCACTACATAAGCAATGAGATTGATCGAATGGCTGGTGGGAAAGGCACAATCATTGTTTTCGATATCTTTGCACATGTCGTGTTTCACCCACTGACCTTTTACGCTCACCGAGTGTCAAGAATACGCCAGGCTGTTATAGCACTGCTCAAGCGGGCACCAGAGACAAAAGTGATTATTAAATCTGGCAACACAAGGGAGACAAAGGTAAGGTGGTGCTCAGCATGATTCAGACAAGTGCTGAGATTAACCTACATTGTGTTTACACATTTGGGAGTATTGTTACTGAGAGTGTTGGGTTTCATTTCATGTAATGTTTATTCAATATTCATCTCTCTTCATCTTTTAATGTAGTTCTGCATTTCTGTTTTGTGACAGGATGTAATTGCAAATGACTGGTACTACATGCAACAGAACATAATTATGAAAGAAGCATTCAGAGACCTACCCGTGATCTATATGGATATTTTTCAGATGACTTCCTGCCACTATGCCAAGGAAGATGTCCATCCAGCACCTGTTATTGTTGCTAATGCAATTGATATCTTTCTTTCATTTGTCTGCCCTGTTTGAGATGCCTTTTTTGAGAAGATTTTTCAAAAACCACGGCTAAATCCCCTCCCTGATCTTCATATGACAGGAGGTCAACTTACGACAGTTAATTTGGGTTGTCAATTCAATGACTGATGGTTCTGTGTGTTATGCACCATGCTGTGATGTTGATATTCAATAAAACAATAAAATGACCTCTATGATATTTAAACCAACTCTGGCACGTGTACTACTTATGAAAGAATGTTTCATATGAATGTTTTATGAGGAAGAATTCAGTAGTTTTTTCTCATACAGGCTTGCATTTAAGATGGCGCCCACCGAGTTTGACGTCTTGTGTCTTCCTCCCGCCACCAACACTATTTATTATTTATTTTAGCTTTAGTATTCATCTAAAATGTGTAGATCACCTGGGCAAAAGTAAGATACAGTAGAGGGGCATCCCTGGATATCAGTGAAGTTCACTTTGAACTTACCTTTACTCTTTCTGACTTCGACTTTCTTCTACGCTCACACTCCACTGACTCTAACCGTCAAGGCCCAGCAACACCGGCCTCAGGTGAGAGGTGCAGCCGACGGACAGAGCAGCCACGGCGGAAGGGTGGCAAGAGTGGTGGGCTACATGCTAGGCTAAAGGCTAGGGCTAAGCGACCACTTCTACCTAGCCTACTTCTAGCTAATGTTCACTCTCTTGAAAACGAGCTGTATGAGCTGAGAACTAGGATTACAACCCAGCGCAAGATCGGAGAATGCTGTGCTCTCATTCTCATGGAAACCTGGCTCTTGGACAGCAGGCCAGACTCGCCGATTCAGTTACAAATGCACCCCGTCAACCGCGGGGACTGCATATCGGCGTCAGGAAAGAACAGAGGCAGTGGTGTCTTCATCTACGTGAACAGCAGGTGGTGTTCAGATGTACAGACGAAAAACACTTCAACTGATACGAAAGTGCTGATGGTGAAGTGTAGACCCTTCAATCTGCTGAGGGAGTTCAGCACAGTGTTCATACTGGCTGTTTACATACTGCCATGAGCAAACTCCACGACAGCGCTGGAACTGCTGGACGACATGATCAGCAAACAAGGGACTGCACACCTGGACACTGTGTTTATCGTCGCCGGCGATTTCAACCACTGAAACCTGAGGACTGTCCTCCCCAAGTAACATCAGCACGTGAGCTTTCCGACGAGGGAGGGCAACGTGAGTGGCACCTATAAGACTGCACCTTAGCCGCACTTCGGACAGTCCAACGACATCTCTGTGTTTCTCTACCCATCGTACAGACAACTCCTCAAGCAAGCTCCCCCATTAAGTAAAACTGTTAAAGTGTGGAATGAAGACACTGATCTGATGCTTCAGGGCTGCTTTGAGAGTACAAACTGGGATGTATTTAGAACTGCTGCTTTGAGAGAGGACCGTACCGTTGACCTACAGGACTGTGCTTCTTGGGTAATTGCCTATGTTAGCACCTGCATTGAGATCACTGTTCCCACAAAATGCTGCAAGAAATATCCCAATCAAAGACCCTGGATAAACTGTGAAGTTCGGTCCACTGCATTTGTCTCAGGCAACACTGAAGACTACAAAAGGGCAAGATATGACCTGCGTATGTCTATCAAAGAGAACAAGAGACAGTACAGATGGAAGCTGGAGGGATATTATACCACCACGGACTCCCGGTGCATGTGGCAAGGCCTGCAACACGTCACAGATAACCAGCAGAAGGGGGCCACAAACAGCCATGCTACACTGCCAGGCGAGCTGAATGAGTTCTACACTCGCTTTGAGGCCCTTGACATCGACCGACAGAGAGGGGTTATGGCCACGGAGAGCACACGGAGCACATTGCTCACTGTGTCAGTGGCAGATGTGCGTAAGGCTCTGAAGAGAATAAACCCACAGAAGGCAGTTGGCCCAGACAACATCCCCAGGTGTGCACTCAGGGTTTGCTCATCAGAGCTGGCTGATGTGTTTGCAGACATATTCAATCTGTTCCTTGTGCAAGCTTCCGTGGCTTCCTTTTTCAAGTCCACTACCATTGTGTCCCTCCCAAAGACAAGTACCGTGACCTGCCTAAATGACTATCATCCTGTTGCGCTTACTCCAATTGCAATGAAGTGTTTTGAAAGTATAGTCATGACTCACATCCAGGAGACCATTCTGGACACTTAAGACCCTCTGCAGTTTGCATACCTTCAGAACTGGTCCACTGACGACGCAATCAGCACTGCCATTCACACAGCCCTCACACACCTAGAGGGCAAGGACATGTATGTTAGAATACTGTCTATCAGCTACAGGTCTGCATTCAACACGGTCATCCCACACAAACTCTCTGAAAAGCTCCTCACCCTTGGACTGACACCCACCCTTTGTAACTGGGTGCTGAACTTTCCAACAGACAGACCCCAGTCAGTCAGAGTTGGCAGCTGCACATCCAGCATAAGAGCTGTAAGCAGAGGGACCCCTCAGGGAAGGGTGCCTAGCCCCACACTGTACACACTCTTTACGCACGACTGCATGACATCCCAGAACAACACCAGCATCATCAAGTTTGCTAACGATACAGTAGTCATTGGACTGATCACTGGTGGGGATGAGATGGCGTATAAGAGAGAGGTGGCCTGCTGTCAAGACAACAATCTTTGTCAGCTATCATTACTGCACAATATAGAATAGACAGATGCAACCTCTTATTTTATTTATGACAGATGCAACCTATTTTATTTGATTCTGTTCTATTTTATTATATCGTATTCTGTTATTTTATTCTGTAGTCGTGTTTTGCCTTGTGCTGGACGGTGCTGTTGTGGCACTCGAATTTCCCTTGGGACTGATAAAGTATTCGCATTCATATTCAGTAATGCACAGTGCACTTTATGACCACTGCTCTCTGCCCTTTGCACAATACTGCACATGTAGCTCTAATAACTAAGTTTACTTACCATAGGTTCTACTTCTCAGACTTTTTATGAATATTATTTTGTATTAATCTTTCTCTTTTTGGTAATGGAGGATAAGCAAAGTAAGAATTTCATTGTACAGTGTAACTGCATGTTTTGCTGTGCATATGACAATAAAATCTTGAATCTTGAATCTTCCCCGTCTTTGACGATAGTGCAGGCACAAATTTATGCTAAAACAATACTAAATTCCATGAATTGGACCCAGTAACACGTCATTTCCCTTTGTTAATTCTCCTCTGCAATGCTACACACAGTACATGAAGATAAATGGAGCGTCTGCATCACCCCTTTGTCACACTGTCTTTCGCCTATACGCTGTATCACATCCAGTTTTACTCGTAAAGGTATGACTTTTATGTGTTTTTGACTCTACTACGTCCTTGCATATTTTTGAACCCTTTTTTATTTTAGGGACAATAATGCACAAGATTATCACTGGTAAATCAAGTAAACCATGGGCACTCTGTGAGAATTATCCCGATAGTGGGCCAATTCCGCACTTTAAGTACACAGACGAGCACACGATGGCTCTCGTCTTGCCACGCCCAGCTGTTAACAAAGCGCCAGAGATCCGAGTTCAAATTGGTCCTACCAATTATTTGATCTGAGTGCAGCATTTGACATGGTCGATCACACCATATTGTTAAAGCGTCTGGAAAATCAAATTGGCATTCGTGGCCTGGTGCTCTCTTGGTTTAAATCTTATCTCTTAGAGAGAAAGCAGTGTGTCCACTATAATAATGTGACCTCTGAGTACCATGAGATTAACTATGATATTCCTCATGGGTCAGTCCTCGGCCCTCTCCTATTCTCTATTTACATGCTCCCTTTGGGTGACATTATTCGTAGTTACAACATTAACTTCCATTGTTATGCTGACGATACTCAGATTTTGTTACCTGTCAGGCACAATGATCGCTCTGAACTGGCTAACCTTGAGGCATGTCTTTGTGCTATTGATGGTTGGATATCTTCAAATGTCCTGATGCGTAGCACAGGCAAGGCATGTAGGTCATTGGTCCCCCTATGCATAAGCATCTTTTAGTGATCTTATTGTAAATTTTGACAACTGCATCATCTCTTAAAACTCTACAGCTAAAGACCTTGGTGTGATTTTTGACTCTAGTCTCTCGCAAGTCACTCATATCAAAAACATAACTAAAACTGCCTTTTATCACATCTGTAAAATTGCTAAAATTAGGCTCTTTCTAAGTATGACTGATGCAGAAACCCCTGTTCATGCATTTGTCACTTCTTGCCTTGATTACTGCAATGTTCTGTACTCTGGTCTGCCTGCCTCTAGTACCAAAAGTCTTCAGCTGGTCCAGAATGCTGCTGCCAGAATCCTGACCAGAAAGTCTGACTGCATTACACCTGTTCATTGGCTCCCAATTCATGTAAGGGCAGATTTTAAGGTCCTCTTATTGACATATAAAATTCTACATGGGCTTGCGCTGGCCTACCTGTCCGACTTTTAGCCCGCCTCGCACCCTGCGTTCTCAAGATTCTGGACTATTAGTTGTTCCAAGAGCTAAAAAGAAGTCCGCTGACTACAGAGCCTTTTCCTACTGCTCTCCTACAGAAATTAGGGAGGCAAACTCTCCTCATACCTTTAAAACTAAACTAAAGACTTATCTATTTTCTCTTACTATTTTCTCTTCTCTAACTTATGGATAATATAATTTGTTGTGGACATGTAAAGCCCTTTGAAATTACAAATATTGATACTGGGCTCTAAATTAAACTTGTATTATTATTATTATTATTATTATTATTATTATTATTATTATTATTATTATTATTAATATCAGTCTGTAGGTTTGGGTAGTAACGAATTACATGTAATCTGGATTACATAATCAGATTGCAAAAAATAAATTATTATAATCAGCCCAGACTACATTTGAAAAAATGTGCAATTAGATTATACTTACATTGTCAAGGATTACTTGATTACATTTTTGATTAGCCCTACGTCTTTAAAGTATGGCAATTTTAAAATTATTTAACCTTTTTTTCATGATATTAACTAATGCTGTTAACTCACGAAAAGCGCGTCTAGCATACGGGGTTTCTTAGACAAGTGCTCCACTTTGTGGCGGAGGAAAAAAGAACGGTGTTGAGTCAAGATGGAAGGTTCAAGCAGCAGCAGTCCCTCCAAAACAGCCTTTCATTCCTGAAAATATTGCCAACACCTCGACTTCAAAAACTTAAACAAAAGAAACAGTATCGTACACCTGTAGACGTTTATGCCAGCATATTTTTGTAAGGGTGATTTGACTTGACCAGTTAATGCCGAATCTGTTCCGATATCAAAGTAAATTACTCCTCTCAGGTTGCCAGTTTTGTTAAGGGTGATTTAAACAATATTTGTTTTTCTTTTTTTTCTTAATGATGATTTGTGTATAATGGAGTTTTTATTCCTTTTTTATTTACACTGAAAATGGAAGACGAACATTTTGAGTAACTGCTCCTCTTTGCTCCTCTTTATGGCCTTTGGTTAAAAAAACAAAAACAAAAAAAACAGCAGCAACAAAAACTTACACAAAAGAAACAGCATCCCAAACGTTGTACAGTACACACAGTTTACCTGTAGTTTGTGCCAGTACTGTTTGTATGGGTAATTTGATTTGACCACACAAAAAAGGGTTTTCAGTGGCTGTTCATTTTACTGAAGAAAATTACGCCAATACAACGCAAACACATTGATTTGTCTCTCTGAACGTGAATGTTTAGTGTCTTTATTAACTTCAAGAGATTAGACTTATACTATATGTGATTACTTCATGTAGAAACAGCTTAATTCAATAACTTACGTTCATTCTACTCGATGCGATTAGGCTAAATGAGCATCCGGAAATGGCAAAACAGCGTATAACGGAGGTGTGAAGAGCAACGGGCTTCAGAGAAGCAGGGCTTCACTCGCAATTCAGGTAGGTAAACCATCAGTGAAAAAAAAAAAAAAATTCCCTCCATCGAATAACAAGATAGTAACTGCATGTAATAATAATAATATATGGCTTCATATTGTTGTTACATCATGTAGAATTAATGTTTATTGCTGTAACATTACATGCCTGTTTTTTGTTAGTCACATAACGTAATATTAGCTAATGTTAAGCCAGCTAGCTCTCGCTGAACCTCACAGACAGCTGATATATATATTTGGTGTATTCACGTTTCAAACAGGTTTTACTCGAGTTCCCCTCGTTTGGTTGATTTAAGAGCTTTCCCCTGCATATTGCAATTTTCGCCCCATTTAGCCAAGCTTTCGGTGAGCTAATGAGCTCACTAACGTTACTAGCCGCTCAAAGGTTGCCTGCACGTTCTTATCACGTTCGCGTTGCTCCATTTCTAAAGCACTGTAACGTTAGTCGTTATGTATCATACCTAAATCTAAACTGTGGGGTAATGAAGGGTGCCCTTATTTTATTTATTTATATATATATAAAGTAATATTTCCCATTTCCTGACTAAGTATTTGTCAACTAACTTCATAGCAGTACATTTTCCCTTTACTCAAGTGAGACTCGTTTCTCTGTTAACAGATTTACAAGAGTTTGGAACTCGGAGAGCACACAACTGGTAAGAATATTTTTGTGTTGCCTAACTGAGCAAAATGTTTTTTATGCATATGATATTCAGTATTCAATGACTAATCAGGGCTGCCAACGTTTGAATTAAGCTAGGAGTGAGATTTGAATAAAATGTATATAGGCCTGGGCGATAAAACGATAGCGGTATGTACAGCGATAGGCACTTCATCAATAGCAATAAGAAAACTGTTCGATAGAATGGTCGATAGTTTCGCTTAAATGTATTAAGCAAACCGCCAGGAAAGCACATTACAAATACACAAAGTTCGGTCGCATGAACAAACCCAAAACATATTCCCTTCCTGGCTCATAAACAGCCTATCATTGTTCAAGTTACTAGGCTACTTGATGAAAAAACTGGGATGGCGCTATTGACACAACTCATCAGTCACCTTGACAGATCGGAACTAACTGCCTGCATCATGGGCAACGCTACATATCGCCCACAGCATTTTACTTTCATGTAACGTAGATCCTATCCTAAACATAAACCTAAACCATAATCTAATAATGGGCATGTTTTTTTTTTTAATTTAAAACTGTTGTAGGCTAACACTTTCTGATTTGCTCAATTCAAAAAGTCCTTCATTTCAGTATCCTTGTGTTCAAACGAATCACAACTGTCCCTCTGGTGTCAAAGTTTTTCTCTAAGCTGGATCTGCACTCCTCTTAACTTTGGAAATTGTTTGCTGGATGAGGAGAGGCCCAAGGTTGAAGTATAAGGGGCCTCATGGTGCCTGTGGAACAGGTTTGAAAAGACACACCCCTCTAGTTCTTTTTTATGTAATGTGGCACTCTCAGGAATGGCAGTTATCAAATTTGATATGCTTTTTAAACATGCAGTTGTGTTGTCATACCATGTGGGGAAATGAGAGAACTGAGAGAGGGATAGTACAAACCAAAACAATTTTACCATAAATGTAAAAGAAATGTACCATTTAGTACCATTGTATAGTGCAATACACATGTAATGGTATAAGTAAAACCATGCATTCATTTACAATGAAGTGTCTTAATGTTTTGTGACGAACGCTATGTGATACAAATTATTTAACTGACATTAAAAAAACGACAAAGTAACAAAAATCTGTACAGCTTATTAACTTTAACAATAACTTTAGCATTAAGGATCAAAAAGGGAGGGGAGGGGGAGCTCAAAATCGGTACACTGTACAGCTGTAGGACTTAATGGGGTCAGACCTAAACAGTGGGTCTGTATACAGTTTATAGATCACGGCTTTATGTTGTGCTTTATCTCGGACATTCCCCCTGAAAATGTTGCTATATAATTGTGACCTTTGTTGTTACAGATCCAGTGTGACTTGTGTGACCGGTGGTACCATGTACAATGTGTTGGAAGGCCTGTTGCAGGTTTTCTTTGCAGATCTCTGATTTATCGTAGCAGGATGCACAGGAGAGTGGTACTGAAAATAATTAATTTGCATTCCTACTGCGAGCTTTAGCTCATGAGGTAGTTAAACCTGACTGATGCACTAATTTAAAAGCGTCTGCAAAACACCAAATTGTAAATTGTGCGAAAAAAGCAGTCTTTATGTTATGCAAGAGAACTGAGGCTAATTTAATTTTACTTCGGGAAACACATTCTTGTGGATCAGATACTGGATACTAATTCTGGAAAACACAATGGGGTAACTCAGCTCAATTTAGCCATGGTACTAATCATTCAGGTAGGATTTGAATTTTTTTTACATATTCTTGAAACAGTACTTTCTAGTGATGGTAGATGGACTGCGCTGACAGTTAAGCAAGACAATGCTATATTTATTGTTTGGGTTTACAGGTTTAATTCCCATACTTCTTACAAGGTCTTATTTAATGAAATAACTTTCAAATTGAAGGAACTAAAAATAAGTACCCAGATTCATATGTAATTCTTTGCGGTGATTTTAATGAATGTCCTGATGATATGAAGCACAGATACCCTTCTAGGCTAAACCAAGCTTCACAGAGCAGTAGCCTTGTATCGTTGCTCTGCTCCAACCTTTCTTTAACTGATGCATGGCGTTTCTTCAACCCTAATACAAAAGAATTCAGTTGATGTAATAGAAGACTAACTTTAAAATCAAGAATTGATCTGTTTTTAATTTCTTCCTCTACCCTTTAATTTGGGAAAGAAGTTAATCATTTTTATGCCACATTGTCAGACCATAAGCAAATAATTTTGAAGTTAGGTGCTATCCAGGAGACCTCTGGTACGTGAGGGTATTGGAAATTCAACAACTGTCTTTTAAATGATGACTCGTTCAATGACACTATTAAAAAACTAGCATAGGAAATCCTCAGTGATGGCTTAAACAATGACCAGTAGGTAATGTGTTATTATTTAACAAGGGGGATGACCCAGTGGTCACTGATACTACTCTATAGAGTGTATAGGGGAGTGGCAGGTTAACAAGGGGGATGCATTTTGGTCATTTTGCTGATAAGGGAGATGGCATCCCCCCTCATCCCCTTACAAACTGCCTACTGACAATGACTATGGGAGAAAATGAGAATTCTTTAAATATATTGCCAAATATGTTGCTATTAAAAGAAGTAAGGAACTAAGGAAAGGAAAATGTATGCAATAAGCTAACTTGATGTACAAACTTGACCTTCTGCTGACAAAAGAAAATATTATTTTGGAAGAAGAACTTGAACTGAGGGACATCCAGCTACAGCTGGATCAAATTTATGTAGACATGGCAAAAGGATCGTTTGTTAGGTCTGAAGCCAAGTGGCTAGAGGAAGGGGAAAGGAATTTAAATTACTATACTGCTCTTGAGAAAAGAAACTTTAAAAGGAAATCATTAACTGCCCTTAATACTGACGGAACTCCTAAAAATCCATAATTAATTGCTAATTTTGTCACTGCATTTAATTGAAAATTATATGAGTCCAAATTTAATGCAAAAGGTTGTGCAAGTTTCCTGGAAAAAAATCATACTAATATCCATTCAGCTGATGAAGAATTTAAATCTGTGTGTGACTCTGAACTGTCAGCTAAAGAAATTTAAGATGCATTATTTTCAGTGAGGAAAGGCAAATCTCCAGGAATTGATGGTTTATCTGTTGAATTTTAAATACACTTTTGGGAACTTATTCAAGATCCGTTAATCTGTATGTACAAAGAATGCATCAGTCAAAGAGAGATAGCAGCTACAATGAAACAAGGCATTATATCTCTTATCTCCAAACCCAATAAAGACCCTTCATTGATAGATAATTGGTGTCTTATCACTCTTTTAACAGTAGACTATAAGATCTTGGCCTTATTATATTCAAACAGATTAAAGACAGAAAGCTGAAACTCAAACAGATATGTAAATTGTAATATAAGACTCAGATTTGTTGGATTATGCAGATGCAGTTAATTCTGAGGCACTTGTTTTTGGACTTTTATAAGGCCTTTGACCCAATGGAGCACACATTTCTTTTACTGTCCTTCAAGGCATTTGGTTTTGGTAATAACTTTGTTGACATTGTCTGTATGTTTTACAAAGATATTAATAGCTTGGCTATAATGAATTTTAATACCTCTAATAGATTACAAATTAATAGAGGGGTCAGGCAGGGTTGTCCTATTGTATTATTTGTATATAATTAAATGTCAAGAATCTTTATTTATTTTGTCTTGTAAATAGTAGGTTAATATGGAAAGGTGTCCTTGTTATTTATTTGTATTCTAAAATGGTATGTTAAAGCAATCAGTTAAGACTGTGTGACTGTGTGTGATTCTAGTAATTTCTTTATTAAGCTTTTAAGACTATATATATATATGCATATAATAATCTCTATATACCAGTATATGTGTGAGAATGAGATGGTTTTCTATATTTTAATGTTCAATAAAGAAAAGGAGATCCCCAAGAAAGCGAGTTGCGTCCTCTCCCTCTGCTCACTATTTCCCCCTGTTTTAACAGGTTTTGACATCTGCGTGCGGCCCTCCTTTCCAGGACCTGCTACATTTACGGACATTAATTTTCCATGTACCTTTTGCAAACATAATATAGAAACAATTCCTCACCTATTTTTTGATTGTGAAAAATCCTGAAAATTTTGGAAAGATCTAGAGTCTCACTTTTTTTAAACTACTAACTCTGCACACTCTTTTAATCTTAGGGATATTAGCTGTTACTAAAATAATCCAGGTGATGTGCTCTTGAATACCTGATTAATTTCATTACCCCATTTGCAAAAATTTTTTGTCCACAGAGGTTTTTTAAAGCACTATCTGAGATCTCACCTTTTCTCCTAGAACTGAACTCTCTACTAAAATCGTTCAGTTTATTGAACAACAAAAAAGTAATAAGCTATTGAAACATTATGGAACTTTTTTTTCCCTGACTATGTTTATATTTGTTTATATGTGTACTTCTGTTTTTTTATTATGTAGTTGTCTTTTAATAATTTCCTTTTATGTTTCTCATATGCATCTGTGTCATTTAAATTTGATCTATAAGTGCTGCTATTGTTTACCTGGATGTTTGTATATTATCTTTTTGTTAGTAATAAAAAAAATAAATAATAATATAAATAAATAAATAAACCCAGCCACTGGGATGCACAGAGCCAGTGCATTCTCAGTGGTGGTCCCAAGCCCAGATAAATGGGGAGGGTTGCGTCAGGAAGGGCATCCAGCTTAAAACATAGGCCAAATCAAATGCGGATCATAAATCAGATTTCCATACCGGATCGGTCAAGGCCCGAGTTACCAACGGTGGCCAGTGGTACTGTTGACCAGCAGGGTGCTGGTGGAAACTATGTTACCGTGGGGAGAAGGGGAGGGGGAAGGCATATCTGGAGGAAGTGGGAGAGGAAGATGGGTAGGGGTGTGGAAGTGAGAGTAGGAATTTAAAATGGAGCGGATTTCAATGGGCAGATTTGGTGAAAACGATGGAAATGGCTGTGACGAATATGTATTTCAAGAAGAGGGAGGAGCACAGGGTGATGTATAAGAGTGGAGGACGGTGCACACAGGTGGACTACATCCTATGCAGGAGGCTCTATCTGAAAGAGATTGGGGACTACAAGGAGGTGACAGGGGAGAACATAGCAAGGCAGAATCAGATGGTGGTCTGTAGGATGACTTTGGAGATCAAGAGGAGGAAGAAAATGAAAGCAGAACCAAGTTTCAAATGGTGGAAGTTGAAGAAGGAAGACTGCTACGCAGAGTTCAGGGAGGAGTTAAAACAGGCACTGGGTGGCAGTGTTAATTTCGTAGATGAAAACTGTGACGAAAAATGTTCATCAACGAACTTTATAAAGATCGTAAAATGTCAAAACATGCTCCCCATATTCTTACAGGGTACATGGACTGAGAAGTGGTGTAATATAAAGTGATTCTGTACTGGAGGCATTATTTGATAAGGGATATTGGTCTATCGAAAGGTGTTACACCTAAAATCTTAAATAAAGATAACAGAATATCAAAATATGCTCCCCATACTCACAGTACACTTACCCCTGTTTGAAAAAAAAACATAAATAAAGATTTCATAATACTTTGAGAGTCATACCTTTTTGGGATAGACACAGCTGGAAATGGAAACCCATAAGGTAGAGTTTTTCGATAAGGTAGTGCGAATCGATAGACTCTGCTAGACACCCCATGCGTTTAACGCCACTTCTGGTTAAAGTGTGCTTGATGAATAAAAGTGTGGCAGTGTTTTGTGGGTTACTACATATTCCGTTTCAGGGCAAGCAAAGAACGGAAGATTGGACAGGCTTGTTTATTAAGTATGCTACAGTTGAGATTTGGGGTGTCTGACCTGTCATTCGGTGAAGCAGTGGGTTATAAAGAATGTGTAGGCTACTGATGGACCGTGAGTGAAAGTCGTGCCAGCTCACTTTTGCCGAGGTCCGTCCGAAAATAAATTTCTGACTACGTCACTGCTACAAGGCCTAACGTTATGAAAGCCTAAAAAAAGGGGGGAGATTGACAGGAGAATATTAAAACGGAATCCCGAGGGTGATTGGTGCGATTCACTGTGCGCATATCCCCATTAGAGCACCCCTGGGATAACATGGGGGGGATTATGTGAATAGGAAGTCATTTCACAGCATCAATGTTCAGGTAGGCCTATCTCATCATATTATATTTGATCTGACATGTAGGCTACATGAATAAAAGTGTGGCAGTGTTTTGTGGGTTACTACATATTCCGTTTCAGGGCAAACAAAGAACGGAAGATTGGACGGGCTTGATTTGGGGTGTCTGACCTGTCATTCGGTGAAGCAGTGGGTTATAAAGAATGTGTAGGCTAATGATGGACCGTGAGTGAAAGTCGTGCCAGCTCTCGTTTGCCGAGGTCCGTCCGAAAATAAATTTCTGACTACGTAATCGCTACAAGTCCTAACGTTATGAAATACGGGCGATTCACGGGAAAATATTAAAACGGGAGGACTGCAGGAGAGACGACCACAATACGGGAGAAGCAGGAAGAACGGGAGGGTTGACAGGTCTGAATCAGGGCGCCCACTCCGACAAGGTTGATTGACCAACACTGTGACATGATAAAATGAGCGATAAAATAAAAAGCGATCTCGCAAATGTCACCATTCCGGATTTTTTTTTCTTTTCTGCGTGCGGCCGTTCCGCTCCCGACAAGATGCCGCCCTGCGCTGCTGCCCATGTCACCCATGCCTAAATCTGCCTATGGAGCCTGACCGGTGTAGTTGATTTTACACGACAGTAAAGAACAAACAGCACTGTTCTACCCTGCCATTCTATTTTCTGTACCATTCCTTTAGCTCCCCACTAAATACTCTTTCGGACATGGCATTATTTTTTTTTCTCTAATCGAACGATGCTTCGCAACAAACCCCTTGTTGATGTGACTAAACCTGTTTCCACCAACCAGTATCATTTTAGCAGATGCTAATCACCTCTTTCCAGCAAATGCATTTCTTATGCGACCTGTCATTCGATGCAGCAGTGAGTTATAAAGAATGTGTAGGCTACTGATGGACCCTGAATGAAAGTCGTGCCAGCTCACTTTTGCCGAGGTCCGTCTGAAAAAAAAATTCTGATTACGTCATTGCTACAAGGCCTAACGTTACGAAAGGGGAAATAACGTCACGGGAAAATAATAATACACAACATCCAGTTCAAGACACTGGTCCTGGCTTACCAAGCCACAAGATGCTCCGCCCCATCCTACCTTCAGTCTCTGATAACTCCTTACATCACAGGCAGAGCTCTCCGCTCAACCACCTCCGGCCAGCTGGTGGTCCCCTCACTTCAGGAACCTGGCAGCCGTTCCTCTCGACCACACCTCTTCTCGGCCATTGTTCCACTGTGGTAAAATGACCTTCCTCACTCAATCAGGACTGCGGAATCTCTTGCCATCTTCTGATGGCCTGCTGCTTTGGGGGCAGGGACTACCTGTGTCTGCATTACCTGATGATCCCCTATCCTGACCCACAAACAAGGGCACAAATAAAATATAGCATAGCTCACAGTAACACAAGGGCCAGGATAGAGATGACATTTGGGGTTATCAAACCACACTTTGCTTGCATGCAAGGCTTGCGGGTGTGTCCGCAGCGGGCATGTGAAGTGGTGGCAGCATGTGTGGTGCTCCATAACATTGCCACTATTAGAAAAGAAACAGCACCATGCCAACCGCCGATGCCACCAGATATAGTGGACCCAGTGACACTGGATCACCCAACAAGAAGAGCTGTTAGAGAGGACATCACAAGTCAATTTTTCAACCAATAAAAGACACATGAAATTATTCCTTTTTTGATTTATGTATTTATTTCTTGACATTCCCCCTTTCCTAAAAATTAAAAGAAAAAAAAGTTACAGATTGTAGAGACATACTGATCAAAGGGTTTTTTTCTTTTTGTAGCATTTTTTTCTGGCAGTCGAGCTCAAGCATATGCTTAAAGAGCAACCGCACATTGTCAGATAGAGCCTGCACAGCAAAACACATTGAGAGAACGAACATGGCATGCAGGAATCAGCATCATTAGTGCCAAATATGGTCAGTATGAATGGTCCTTTTAATACCAAAGGAAAAGCCACCCTTTGGGTTCTCTGAGAAGAGGTAGCCATGGGTGGGGAGAGTGGTTGATGGTTGAAGGTTCATTCTCATTCAATACATGTATGACTGGAAATATCAGCTCATGACAATTTGCCATACATAGCCTAGTATTAGCCTATGTTAGTTACTGTTTAATAGACATAAAAGTACAAGTGATGAAATGGGTCAGCCTGGATGTGTGTGTCAGACATGGTTGACATTGTGTCCTCGTCCAAGTCCTCCTCAAAAAAGAAAGATAAAGAGAAAAGCTTTTAAGTTGTATCAACATGTCAGCATTGATAAATCCACAGAACTCCTCAATTATTCCCACACTTACCTCTACCTGAGAGTCAGATGAGGGGTGTGCTGGTGGCTGGAGCAGATCAATAGTATCCCCCTAAACTGTACATAAGACAGGCATGTGAAGTACATAAAGTTATTTTAAACTGGGCAGTCAAAACAATTGATATGATAGTACCCTGTGCATAAAGGGTGGACACTGAGCTGCCAGCGGGGTCAGAACTGACTGTCCCCTTGATCCCCTCCATTATGGGCCTTCCTCTATTGTTCGTCATTGCCAACTCCTCTCCCTGTGAAAATGTAGCAGGAGGTGGCCCTCCACCAGTTTTCAGTATCTCTGCCTTTTTTCTGTTTGCTGTGAACACATGAATAGGCTATTATAAGTGTAGGCTACACACCACATCTGTATTCTGTATTAATGATAAGAACTATTAATTTACACCACTTGATAAAATATTCTTTATATTCCATCCTGACTCGTTGCCGGGTGCACCTTCCACTGGGGTTGCAGCTGAAATGATTGTTAGAATAAAGTTATTCTTAACACCATAGCATTACATTCATACAGGTAACCCCACAGCCGTGCACCCACCTCTAAACGGTGTTCCAGAAATTCAATTTCAAGATCGGCCTTTCTAATCTGCCATTCCAAGTACACCATTTCTAAGTCAGTTTTAGCCATTTTCCTCAGGAGATGCATTTTATACAACTCCTTTACTGGTAACTGGGAAAACATAAGGATGACATTAAATTCTATAGTTCTACATGCAGAATTAACCTGGCATTTACTGAACATATCACTGTGTTTATCTGTGCTGTGGAGGTTGATGGAACCTCCTCCTGGTAATGCCCAGTCATGCTCTGTTAAAAAGGATAAGAACGTGTCATCCCTTCAATGTGCGTTTTAAACTCAAAATTCCACACAAGAATGTAAAAACATTTTAATAGGGAGAGAAATATCATTAGCTACCATACATAATATTAAGATGTATACCACTGTAGGCCTTTCTGAATCACTCTCTGTGGCAGCAGACAACGTGTCCTCATCATCATCCTGTGATGCAGAAGAGCATTCTTGCAGTATACTTTAAACTGCTATATTTGGCAAAATCTCTGGTGTACTGAGTGCTTACAACCCAAATGTTAATCTGCTCAGCAGGATATTGGGCGAGAGGACATTTGTGTGACTTAAAACAGCATTCTGTTGGGGGTTAAACTACTCCAAGTTAAAATAGCCACTGAATGACATTTACTTTGTTTAATATGTCAAATATGATAAAAACCAAAATGAGGTACAATCGTGAGCCTATAGGCCTAAGCAAAATGTGCCTTAGCTGTTTGAACTATGTTTTTATATTTCACTTTGTGCCTATGGGATTACACCTAAAATAAAATAGAATTTTATTCAATTACACCTGTATTATTATTCAGTTACACCAATTCCACCTGTAATATTAAAAGAAAGTGTGGTTAAATGTTAAATGAATAGACTACTGCATTCAAACTTAGGCATCGACTTGGGCAGCAATTTTCTCCCACGCCAATTGTCTCACCTTTGTCGATGCAGTTGTGTTACCCTCCCCCCCCCCCCCCCCTTTTTTTTTTTGAAAATGTGCTCATACTCGCCATAAACACGTATCAGAATTTCTAACTGCAGCGGGGTGAAGTAAAACAACTTTTGTTTTTGCCGGTTGCCATGGTGAATTATAGTATCGGAGCTCCATTGATGATAGCTTTTTATAATTGTCATGCACGCGCTTAACTCAGAGTTAACATGCTCAGAGTTGATTGAACTAACTCAGATCAGCTTTTCTGGAACTGAAAACTCTGAGTTTCCCAACTCAGGGTTCATCAACTCAGAGTTAAGGATTAGACTCAGAGTTTGTTAAACCTGCTTTCTGGAATAACCCCCAGGAGAAACCTGGAAAAAACAGGAGGGTTGACAGATCTGTTGCGGCATGCTCTGAGGCCTCTGTCACAATACAAGCTTAATTTGGTGAGAGTTTCTGGAAGTTAGCTGGCATCGCAAAGCCAAACATTCTTCTTTGGTTTTAATGAATGTCAGTACAAAAGTAAGCACAACATCAGTCAGCTGTGGTTTTATCTATCACTTACACGGAGCAGATCTATGACATGAAACTCTCCACTGTAGCGCTGGCTAGCCTCCTGGTTGGCCAATGACGGGGTTGCATCACCTTTCTTGAGGACTGTTGATGTTATCAATTTATTGTTCATTTTTAACGGTTTTGACACTTTGTTGCTACTGCTCTGTGTACATACCTACTCCATCTGTGCCTATGTAGTATTACCATAACTGTGAAATTCACCTTACATATTTAAACATTGTGCTTATGGCTATTTTGCATTGTCAGGTGTGGTTAGTTACTGAAGTAATTCAAATAATAATCCTATAAATATTTGCAAGTAGGAGATAGTCCTTGAGTAGAAGGAGTGTCACTCACATGTGAAGGCGTGGACATGAGTGATGAATGCGCGGACAGCCCACACATTATGTGGTAGGTGCACTCATAAAGGACAAGTAGTGTAAAGGTTATTTAGGGCAAATACGTGAAGAGAGGACAATGCCATAACAACACAAAAACAAGGTTCTGGAAAAACAAGATTAACAAAAACAAAATTCAATTTAAATGACATCTGGACTTGATTTATGCAATGCTGTCTTCAAAACACTCCCATAATGTTCCACCAAAATGCCACATCCTGTAGTCTGTAACCTGTTTACCCATACTATATATAATATGGTATTATGATATTTCTTTTTAGTTTATAATATTATAATATTTATTATAAATGAATAAATATTTCAATTTTATTTTGTAAAATGTATAAAACATTATCTTTAAACAATCATACCCTTTCGAGTATCGAAACAGGTGCAGTTCAAACAAATCCTTGATATGAGTAAACAGACTAAAGTGCATGCAGTTTTCTTTTTTCTTGTTTTTTCGTTTTATCTGGCAAACAAGGTTAGTTGCGCAGGATATTAGGCTATATCCACGCGTTTTCTTATCCGAATACTTTCATAATCTTACACCTTTCAAGAGGAAAGTGGGAGGCATTTAATAGCCTGCTGTGCTGTTGTAGGTGTGAGTGTGGACAAAGCAGCTGGAGTTGAAGGAAATTATTCTTTTTCGTCTGTTAAACGTTGGTTTGATGCGTTTGCTGCACCAGACCAGTTTTAACACATAATCTTTTCATCGCTTGAAGGCTACACCTCGTCTTTCAAGCGACGCTATGGACTTGTGCGGTTTTCAAAACAATAAAAACAAAAATGGATATTTTCTAGGTACGTAGACTGCATATTTACAACATAGCATAACGTTTGGGATTTCGTAGCAATGTTTCACAATTTACGTAGTATGAAAACGATGCTTCTAAGTCTGAGACTGATGTTCACATTACCAAGATACAGATTTAACAATTGTTTCTGTATTGTATTAACACTGTATGGATTTACGTGTTATAATTCCACTGTATATTATCCTCAAGCACAAGAAATTCCGTGTGAAAACACAAAATACAGAAACACAAATTTTAGTTTTGTTCTAACTATAAGCAAAACACAGCTTCACTTTTCTTGTCACAGAACTAAACGAAAAACTAAATAAAACCTTTTTTGGTTTTCTTTTTTGTTTTTTTGTTTGGTTTTAATTTTGTTTCTTTATAAATTGTCATAGTCACTAAGCAAGGACGGCTCCTACGGTTTGTTTTTATACTCGCATCCTGTGGGACCATGTTGTTTTTGGTGAGTTGATGTTTCCACAATACAGACAAAATTGTTCCGATATTGTTATATTAACGTTAATATATAGTTATCATTTGGTGCAGTCTGTGTAGTTTGTGACATAATATGATTTGATGTGTTTACTGCAAAATATACAGTCTGAATGGTATGCTCCAATAACATTTGAGTATTTTAAATGCAGATTTTAAGCCACATTGTAAGTGTTCAGTAAACTTTCATCTTCAGTTCAAGGCTAAAAACATCCGGTATCATGCATGATGCTACATGTTACAGACTTAACAGGGCAATTAGATTTTTCAGTAGTACACTTTAATCAGTTGACTGTGAAAATAACTATGCCAGCACTGGCTACATATCAGACTAATCACCTGCTGAAAAATACTCATTCAGACCTTTTTATTTGTGTACTGACACCTTGGAATCCCACATCATCAGTAAAATAAGTAAATAAGAAAATACATTTTTAAAAAATATTCCTGATGAAGAGAACAGTTGCTCTCACTATAATTGAAACTAACAACATTGAAGCTTGCTTGTGTATATTGACTGAGAAAAAAAAAAGACCAGTTTGTATAGTATTTACTTTCTGAAAGGTTATAATAATGGCTACAACAACTCAATGACACATCTGAAGCAATATAGTTTCTTTTATTAAAGAGTATATCTCATTGATATCACAGTAATAATTCTCTGCTCAGGACTTTTAATGTAAAACAATTCATACCAATGTCATCCACATACAAATTCATTTGCTGACAGCTTGAAGTGAAATGTCTTGATGTACTGGTCTATGCCTTTTTATGATAAATGACTTGATAGGCTGTTGGTAATCTTCCATTGCAGGTTGCGTGTTTCACAGCTGGTGAAGGCAACCAAATTAAAAAATTGCCCATCCCTAAACCTGTAGGTCACAATGGGACATGCGTAAGCACTGAGTCTACACCTTCTGAAACTGCTGACACTGGATTCAGCCCTGAAGAATGGGCCAGAATGCTGAAGGCTCTGGACTGGCCAACTCCAGATCAGCCCATCACACACATAGCCATGACCACATGCCCAGCTTGCTCCACATTCTCCATCGTGGGACAGAAAGAGAAGTACAGAGTGGGAGATGAATTGTATGTCCATATAGTAGCAAAAGACCATAATAATACCGCAAAACGATATGGAGGTGACTTTTTTCTGACAAAGCTTTATTCATCTAAGCTTAAGGTACATTTAAAAAATTCAGAATGTTTATTGAGACTAAATATTGCTTTGATTTTTTTTTAAGGTTTGTTCTCTGACTTACATATACCTTGAAATGTGGTTCTAGTCATACCAGTCAGTCAAAAGAAAACATAAAATATTTGATATAATTAATGCCAGACTTTTGAATGAGTAATTTGGAAACAACTTTTGCAGTAATTGTATTTGTACTACAGCATTAATCTGGTGAGGTAGATCTGTGCCCCATCAATACAAGATCTATTTACAGAACAACGTGTGTGAGTATTAGACTGTGGCAGTATGTTTTTTGGGAGGCTCAGGTGGGAATATCCCATCCTTTACCCGTTTCATGTAAAATAAAAGTAGAATGTATTCAGTCAAAATCCAACTTTTACAGATGTGGAAGCAAAAGAAATGGAAAAGTGAGATTCCACATGAATAAGAGATGTGCACTATCCATATGCATTGTATATTTATATCAGTGCATGATCATTTGCAGTTTGAAAAGATATTTGTTTTATATCTTTTGAAATAAATATTAAATGATGTTCTTTTCTGTGACTGCAGCATCTATCGTTATGAGTGCAGTTAAGCTGATTAGTAGGATCTAGCATCTTGTGAGGAAGTGTATGTTGCTGACTCAATATGTGTGTAGCTGATTTCATCCACATTTCATTTCATTTTGCAATTAGTCATTGTCATAGTCATTAGTCATTCTGAAGTATCATCTTTTGGATTTTGTTCAAGGCCAGTGTTTTTGGGGAAGTTTTGGATCATCGGAACGGGTCCTATTTGGCACGTCTTCTTCTTCCATGGGTGGGCAAAGCCCAAGTTGCCGTACGTTTGGTCCATTCTAGTGAGGCAATACAAGTCTTCAAAAAGTACCTGAATTCTGATGTTGTGCGACATTTTTACTGGGGTCATTTTGAGGGCACTGGACCCAATGGAACAAGGATTAAAGAGACTGTGTCCTGTAATTTGAAATGGGGCCAAGCTGATGGCTGGAAGACAGGAAACTGCTGCTGCGATTATCGGGATCCACGGACAGGAGACGAGTGGCAGTGTGAGAAACCGCCGACACTTCCCTGTGATGCATGGGTGTATCACGAAAGGGGTGGATTTAAAAATCCCCTGACTTCTTTTGAGCAGGAACTCTTAGCTAGGTCAGAATGAGAAGGTTTTGAAACTTAATGAAGTAAGCTAAATAAGTACTATGTGCTAGGTGGAAGTTGACATGAATTGTTTTATTCTCTGGCACAGGACTCTGACAAACCAAGGCATTAAAGGAGATAATCGCATCTTGAATGTTCTTCCTTCCACTGCAAATATTGGTATGTTTATTAATTCCTTTCTAGGTCTTGTCACTGAGGTCATCCATATTAGGGGATAGAGATGTATTTTGATGGTGGCATACTCTTGTATGTTAATGGCTGTTACAGCTCCACCCACAAACATATGTATTGGAAAAGAACAATCATGCATATATTTATATTTTTCAAATTCTTATTTATTTTGAGAAAGAGTGTTTTGGGGTCTGTGGGCCAAACTGAAATTTACTCTCACTGATATCAAGACAGTATAATAACCTAATTTCCAAACAGCTGTTCACAAATTTGGATCATCAATCTTAGGTATATGTCAATATGTAGCAGTGGCAAAAGGGTATCATCACAATTGAACATCACCACACCTTACTAACAACTTCTCAAAATTTGCTTTGTTCTTTCTGTCTTCATGAAACAATGAACAATTATGGGTGGCTCAGTCTGATTCTTTACTTCTATCTTGGGAACTGAGTCACCTTGTAGCGCAGTTCAAGTGTGACCAAAATTGTACAGTGCAGTGCGATTAGTTCTGAGGGCGATAAAGATCACCTCTAATGCAGCTAACCTTGACATGAAGTACAGGTGTAAATAACTCAGTATAGAGGCAGGATGAGCCCTGATGGCTCTAATTCAAGATTAATGTTTCTCTTTTCATCTCTTCTAGCCTTGAAACAAATCAACATGCACAAAAACAGTAAAACTGGCCCTCGTATGGCTGTTAGCATGGACAATAACATTATAATCCGGTGGAGATCTCATGGTCTACCTCTGAGTTTCCTAAAGATGCCAGTTGTAGATCTACATTACATAAGCAATCAGATTGATGACTTAGCCGGCGGGCCACACACTGTCATCGTTTTTGACATCTTTGCACATCTTGTTTTTCATCCACTGACCTTCTACGCCCACCGAGTATTAAAAATACGCCAGGCTGTTTTGGCACTGCTGAACAGGGCGCCTCAAACAAAAGTGATTATTAAGTCCGGCAACACGGGTGGATCAAAGGTAGGCTGGTGTTTAATTCAGACCACTGACTAATGAGAATATTACATATTGATTGTGTATGCATATGTGTGTGTGTGTGTGTGTGTATATATATTTATATGTGAGTGTGCGTGTGTACATGTGTATATATACAGATGTTGGACAAAATAATGGAAACGCCTTGTTAAATAACGTTTATTATTTAATATCGAGTTGGTCCTCCTTTGGCGGCAATAACAGCTTCAATACGTCGGGGAATAGATTCATACAACTTTTGGACAGTGTCTGAGGGAATTTTAATCCATTCCTGAAACAAAAACTGTTCCAGCTCTTTCAGAGATGACGGTGGAGGGAAGTGGCTCCTTACTTGCGGCACCAAAATATACCAGAGATTTTCAAATATGTTAAGATCTGGTGGTTGTGGTGGCCAATCCAAGTGTTCAACTTCACAGTTGTGCTCTTTCATTCCAGTCTTTAATGATTCCAGCAGTGTGAATTTGTCCATTATCATCTTGAAAGATGGCACCACCTTTTGGAAAGAGTGTTTGGACCATTGGGTGAGTTCGGTCACCCAAAATTGACAAATACTCTTTAGCGGTAACCCTGCCATGCAGTGCTAACCAAGGACCAAGAGAATTACACGATATTGCAGCCCAAACCATCACAGAACTGCCTCCATGCTAAATGGTTGGGGTCAGGTATTCAGAATCAAGGGCTTCTTTTGACTTCCTCCATACATAAATTAGTCCTGAACAAGGAAAAAGCGTGAAGGATGAATCGTTAGAGAAGATGACATTCTTCCACTGGTCCATTGTCCACTTCTGATGGTCTTTGCACCATTTTAGGCGCTTTTCGAATATTGATGGGAGAAAGAAAAGGTTTGGCAATTTCAGCCCTTCCATGGTATTCAGCTGCATTGAACTCTCAGCGAACCGTTTTGGTTGATACTAGGTTAGCAAGATATTGGTTTAGCTATGCAGTCACTTTAGTAGCTGTGGTCCTGTGATTTTTTGACATGATGTGTTTTAGTGCTCTGCGGTCACGTTCACAGAGTTTTGGCTTCCGTCCAGAGTTACGCTTGCCAGAACTAGTTTTCCCTGGTTTTTTGTATGCCATCATGACTTTTTGTTACTGAAGCGCCAGCCATTTGCCCTTTTTGGAAGTCTGAAAGGTCACACATTTTGACTTGTACTAATACGCGGACCTCTGCAGAAAGAAAAATCTTGAGTAATACATAAAGCACAGGAGGTCTGCAGTGCATATACATAAGATTTACATATCACTGAGAATCGTGTTATCGTCTAAACGTCAGCAAATTTATAGGTCTTTAAATACCGTTATTTTGTCCAACCCCTGTATATGTGTGTGTGTGTGTGTGTGTGTGTGTTATAGGAAAACCCACATAAATGTAATAGTGCATTTCTATTTCTGACAAATATTTCTAAGAAACATCAAAGTAATTGTGTTTCTGTTTTGTGGCAGGACATATATGCAAATGACTGGTACTACATCCAGCTGAATATAATTATGAGGGAAGCATTCAGAGACCTACCTGTGATCTACATGGATGTTTTTCAGATGACCTCCTGCCATTATGCCAGAGAGAATATACATCCACCAGCTGTTATTATTGCTAATGAAATTGACATATTTCTTTCCTTTGTCTGTCCCATTTGAAGATACCGTCGGTGCAAACTCTAAACAATATTTCTGAAACCTGCATATAAAATAGGATGCCCTCTGCAAAACTACTGAAAAGTTATCTGGTTACCAAGGGCCTGGACTACGAATTAGGATTAGTGTGTCAGTTAGGTAACTTCAGGATTAATCCTGAGTTTTCAGTGTCACGACAGTGGTTCACTTTTTACCTGGGTACATCGCCATGGTAACCTATGCTACACACTTAACCTGCTCTGGAGCAGGTTATGTTCAAGACAACAGATCAAAACGTATAAAAGCACCGCCTTCTGACCAATCAATTCTCTTGGAAAATGGCGTCCTCATTCTTGGAAGATCACATGGACCTCGGTGCACAGATTACATGATTATCATTACAATGGACAAATTTCATATCCATTAATGTAAATTTACAGGTATGAAACCATGCTTTACTGCATTTAGCAAAGAGTTCAAATAATACATATATTCAATTCAGCACTCTCCAAAAAGCAAATGGTAACAGCATGTAATACATTAAAATTTTTTTATATAGATCCTTATTTCCCCCTTGCATTAAACTATAAAAAAAATCTGTAAATCTAATAAATAATGAATATAAATCTAAAAATAATGCAGACCGTATGACATGTAGTGTTGTATCTTGAGTGAAATACGTGGCTCTAGATCTCTCCGTGTTTGCGACTGGTCATCTGGTGCCAACACCACCCCTTTTATGTGAACACGCTCAAAACTAGATTGAGAAAACCTGGGTTGATTCAACGACTTCATGACATCGCTTCGTGACATCACTTATTCGAGACTGCACTTATTAGGCTTTGTCAAGCCAGCTAACGAAAACATACCCTGGGTATGTGGAACTTGCTTCGTAGTACAGGCCCCTTGTTTGCTTTAGAATTTATCAGAATCAGAATCAGAATCGCTTTATTCGCCAAATGTACGATGTACACAGGAATTTGACTTGGTGATACAGCACAGTGAAAAAGACAACAGATCACCAGGATTAAGCAACAGAGAGTAAGAAAAAGAGAGCATCCTAAATAAAATAACCGTAAAAAAGAAAATATATACTCAAGTAATGAAAATAAGGATGGGTTGTTGAGGAAAGTGATGGCCTTGGGGAAGAAACTGTTCAGGTGTCTGGTGGTCCTAGTCCTGATGGAGCAGAACCTGCAGCCTGATGGAAGTTTCCTGATGAGGTAGTGAGCCAGGTGCGGTGGGTCCCCCACTATCCTACTAGTCCGCTTCCTGGATCTGGTATCGTGCAGAACACTCACAGGCACCTGTTCCTGACCTGTGAGCCAGCTGGCTGTTCGCACGATGCGTTCCAGTCTGTGTTTGGTGTGGGCAGAGGATGTGGGGTGCCACACAGTGATGGGGGAGGTGAGGACACTCTCGATGGTAGCTCTGTAGAACTGGGTACACATTTTTGAGGAGATGTTCATCTTCCGTAACAGTCTGAGGAGGAACATTCCCTGGTGGGCTCGTTTGATGACCTTCCATGAGTGTGTCTCCCATTTCAGGTCATTGGTGATGGTGGTCCCCAGGAATACAACAGACTCCACCACCTTTACAGCTGTGTTGCTGATGGGTAGTGGGGGCCAGAACACTCACAGGCACCATCAGGTCCTGGGGCTTCCCAGTATTCAGCCGTTGAAGAGCTTATAGATGTCCATCTCTGTGAAGGTGAGAGAGAATGGAGGGGAGGGGGGAGGCAGACATTCCACAGCTAATGGCTCCAGATAATATTCCTGAGATGGGGTGGGGATCCTGGGGGACATTACCTAATAATTAGTGGTTCCATTGGCAATATCAAATTAACAGTAGCAAACATATATGCACCCAATGAGGACAACCCCACATTTTTCACAACTTTTTTGCTCAGCTTATGAACTTCTCTGACACAACCATCATTCTTGGAGGTGACTTCAGTAGAATTATGGACTTGAACCTCCACCGCTCAAACACTACAAAATTCTCCAGACCAATGAAATCTTCAGAAACACTGCAACAATACATAAATGACTTTGGTCTCAGTGACAACTGGCGACTACATAGCCCCACCAGCAGAGAATATACTTATTACTCTCCACACCACAATTCACTTTCCCCGATCGATTACTTCTTAATAAGCAATTCTATTATATCTAACACAGAAAATGCAAAGATTAACCCAATTATTATTTCTGACCATGCCCCAGTTAGCTTCAATCTCATAAACTAAATCTCCATAAAACTACAGACTAGATGGCGCTTTAACATATCATTACTGCAAGACTCAGGATTCAACACATACCTGATACATCCTTTATTGAACTGAATGACTCCCCATTAACCTCATCTACATTATTATGGGAAACAGCTAAAGCAGTATTAAGAGGAAAAATCATTTCATACTCCACTCATGGAAAAAAGAAAGAACAAGACTTGGAAAAAAAAAGCTTGAGCAGAGAATTGGTGAGTTTACTCTGCTTATAGCCGAAAATCCATCAGATGACTTTCGTAAAGAACTCATTGAAACCAAACACAAAGTTGATACCATCATAAATAAGAAAACCCAGTTCCTTATACAGAGACTCAGGCATAACCATTTTGAACAAAGTAACAAATCTGGACAGTATCTGGCAAATCAGCTAAAAAGACAACAAGAAAAAACAATCATACCAGTCATTAAAAACTCTGAAGGGAAAACGGTGTCCACTCCAAATGATATCTCAGCAACTTTTCAGTCCTTTTATAATAACCGTTACAAATCCAACTGTACATGTGATCCCTCTGCAATTCAGACTTTTCTTGACAATATCAAACTCCCGAGGCTAAATAAAAATCAAGTAATAAATCTAGATCGACCACTTTCATCAGACGATTTTAAAAAAGCACTGTTTTCAATGCCAAATAATAAAGATTTGGTTTTGGGGATTCATTTCTCAATGGATTAATATTTTGCACAACTCACCCACAGCATCAGTAATCACGAATGGTATAATTTCACAACGTTTCACACTTCACAGAGGTACAAGACAAGGATGCCCACTCTCACCCCTACTATTTGCCCTGTTTATTGAACCCTTAGCAGATGCCATCCGCCAAAACACCCAAATCACAGGTATCACCACTCTGAACACAACCCAGAAGGTCAGTCTATATGCAGATGACCTATTATTATATGTACAAAATCCTCTTACATCACTCCCAGCCATTTTCAATCTGATTGGGACATTTTCCGCCATCTCAGAATATTCAATCAACTGGTCAAAATCCAATATTCTCCCAGTTAATCAGGACCAGTGGAATGTTGTGACACCCAGTCTCTCATTTAACATCCCTACAAGTAACATTCGATATCTTGGCATTGATATTTCCTCCAACCTTTCAGACTTGTTTGAATTGAACTTCCTACCAATTCTTAAAACCACCGAAAAGCGTTTAAACTATTGGAATAACTTACTGCTCTCACTTGCTGGCCACATAGCTGCAGTGAAAATGTCAATCCTACCAAGAATCAACTATCTTTTTTCAATGACTCCCGTCTTCCCAACATCCAACTGGTTTTCTACTCTAAACTCAATAATCACAAAATTTTACAGGAAAAATAAACAAACTAGAATTAAACTCTCAACACTCCAGGAAAGCAAGCAGCTTGGTGACTTAAATGCCCCAAACTTTCTCAATTACTTCTTAGCTCATCAGTTACAGTACATAATGAAATGGACCTATTCAGACATGCAGCAAGATCCTTGGCTTGAAACTGAACAGTCAGTTTGTGAAGAACTCTCTATTAAAGACTTGCCATTCTTATCCCAATCAAGCAAAAAACATAACTGCTATAAGGTCATCACCATTTCAACAACTCTGGAAGCTTGGTGCAAAACCAATAAGATCACAAATCACCCACTTAAACCGTGTAACCTCACACCAATTTGGAACAACCTGGATTTCTTAATCAATAAGACCTCCTTCACATTTAATTCCAGAAAAAGTAAAGGAATCACCCGCTTACAACACCTGTTTGCAAATGATAAATTCTTAATCATCCATGAACTAACACAGAAATATAGCATGACCCAACCAAACTTTTTACAGTACCTCAAATTTAAGAATGTACTAAAAAATAAAGTACAACTCTCCAACAATGATTTAAAACCACCACCATTAATAGAAAAGATAGCATCCATTTCAAAATCTGAGAAACCTTTATCTAAAATATACAAACTCGTATCATCACTAAAAGAAGAAACACTACCCATCCCAATTACAAACTGGGAAAAAGATTTAAAAATCAAGACTGATCTCAGTTTCTGAAAACAAATATGTAGCAACATCTTCTCCATGAAAAACAACTCCCAACTACAGCTAATCCAGTATAAGGTCATGCACAGAACACACATCACCAACCATAGAATGCACCTCATGGGCTTCACCAATACAGATATCTGTCCACAATGCACCCTCAACACAACAGATTGTTATTATCACTCTTTCTGGCAATGCACACCAACCCAAAATTTCTGGCAAGCCATAACAGTTGAACTCTCCAAATTTCTGGGTCACAGCATTCCACTGTCCCCGTCCTTTTGCCTTCTAGGAGATCTCACACCCATCAGTCATATTCACAAATACCACAAGATCATACAAAAAAACAATACTCCTAAACTGGAAATACAGGCACAGACTTTCAATATCACAATGGCTTAATCTGTTAACAGACGACCTCTCAATGGACCGAATCACAGCTAAAAACAATAAACAGACCAAAGAATCCAGTAATACCTGAGAACCCATCCTTGTAGCTCTAAACTTTCCAACAAATTGACCCCCCTGCCTTCCCTTCCTACTTTTTTTTCTTACTTTCTCTCTCCCCCTTCTTCCTTCTTTTCCCTTTTTCGTTTAAATGTTATCTAAATGTTATCTCTCTGCTTCATTACTATCACTATATTATCATTATTATTATTATGATTATTATTATTACTACTACTATTATTACTACTACTATTATTATTATTACTGATTTTTCCTACTAGTATTACTGTCACTGCTATCACTTATGGTTACTCAATGTTACCTATACCGATGATGATGATGATGATGATGATGATGATGATGATGATGATTATTGTTGTTGTTGTTGTTGTTGCTGTTATTGTTATTACTGATGACTGAAGATTCTTCTTCTTCTCCTTCTTCTTCCTCCTCTTCTTCTTCTCCTTCTTCTTCTTTTCCCCCTACTTCTCCAACTGGAACATAATGGCTCTGTGACAGGATCAATGTGATGTTTTGTTCTATGTTATGTGTCCCATTTGTGTGTGTATGTATGTCTGTATGTATCAACAATTAAAAAAAAAGAGAGAGATGGGGTGGGGTGGGTGTAGGCTGGTTCTCATGATGTGATGGGGGTAGCATGGACTATGGGCCATCAGTGTGTGTGAAAGGCAACCTCTCAAACCTAGTGTAACAGGTGTTGAGGTCATCAGCAAGTCCAGGGGATGGGGTGACTGCAAGGCTTTTCTTATCGTAATTTGTGATTGTCCCGAGTGTGTTCCAGACTGCTGCAGAATCGCTGGTGCTTGAATCATGCTCCAGCCTGGCTTTGTATTCCTCCTTGGCAGATTTGATGGCTTTCTTGAGGTTCTGTCTAGCCAGCCTGAATGTGTCCATATCACCTTCCCTGTATGCTTGTTCTTTTTGACGCTAGAAGTCTCTAAGCTGTTTGGAGAACCAGGGCTTTTGGTTACTGTACCTAATGATGGTTTTGGTTGGGAGGCAGGCATGCTCACAGAAGTTGATGTATGAACATACAGTGTCAGCAAGTAAGTAGTTGTTGTACCCAGGGCCTCTCAGAGACTCCCAGTCAGTGGATTTCATGCAATCCTGAAGCATGTCAATTGCTTCTGGAGTCCATCTCCTTACTGTGATCCTGGTTGGTTTAGCCCTCTTCAACTGCTGTCCGTATGTAGGAACCATCTGCATTATGCAGTGATCTGAGTGACCAAGCGGTGCGCGGATGGAGTGGTATGCACGTTTTATGGTGGAGTAAAAGTGATCCAGTATATTACCCTCGCACATGGTGCACGTCACCAGCTGATTGTAGCTCGACAGTTCTTGCGAGAGACTACAGGAGTTGAAATCACCCATGACAAGAACTACTGAGTTTAGTCTGGAATTTTCCACCGAGGAAATTTACTCAGCCAGCAAGTGTTGTGCTTCTCGAACGGGGGCTTGCGGGGGGATGTAAACACCCACAAGGATAACAGATGAGAATTCTCTCGGAGAGAATAGGGCACTGGCTCGCCGACCCCTGTAGCGCCGGACCTTTTGCTTGGCCTGTCCAGTTGTCTGTGGGGAGTATGCAAACACAAATGACCTCCGATGGACTCAAAAAGGACAGAGGAGAAACAATTGGCAATAAGTCCCTTATATTTTGCAGCGTATTCTGATTGTAGCTGTACCGCATGTTGTAGAAAAAAAAAAAGTAATTGAACACACAAAAAACACTCAAAAAACTATGGTAGAGGGAGCACTGAAACACCATGGCTACGACTTCGGAAGGCGGCGAGCTGTGTGAGTTGTGTTTTAAAACAGTTAATGTCTATCTAATTTATGAAAATTTACAAACTTGGCTACTACTTTCTGTACTGATGGTATTGTTTGTTTTACCTGGCCTGGGGCCTATACAACGAAGCACATTCAATATAACCAGGATATCTTTTCGTTAGCTGGCTTGACAACCCTAGCAACTGCAAGTGGCCTGGGAACACAACAAATGCATCACGTAGCTATGTCAGACCAACAGCCACCTTGCGAATTGTACGGATGACCGTGTTCTTGCTTGTGCTCTCTGCACCACCCACAGCATACATAAAAGTGCCTGTTGCAAAAAGACGCAAGGCAATGCATACAGTCTGCAGAACTGTTAGCTCGCGACTTCGACGTGTCACTCTGGCAACATACGGCTCAAGGAGCCAACAAAAATAAGCAATTCCCTCTGCAGAGAATCGATATCTTTCATTTAGATGCTTGTCTGGGAAAGCCAAAGGGTTTTGTCTATCTGTGAAAACTCTAGCCATCCTGAAACCCTCTCACCATCTGCACACCAAGGGTTTTTGTTTTTGTTGTTTATTTGTTTTGTTTTTCTTTAAGGTATTTTATTATTTTTGAATAACACAAGTACAAAAGGGAACACATAGTATAAAAAGAAGAAAGAAGAAAAAAATATACATTTTAACAGTATAGTTTAGGCTGGGGGTTATAAGAATCTATATAAAATTTTTCAATAGAGTACAAGCTGTTACAGTTTTAATTGCTTTTTGTTTTGGAGAGTGCTGAATTGAATAGATGTATTGTTTGAACTCTTTGCTAAACGCAATAAAGTTTCTTACCTGTAAATTTACATGAATGGATATGAAATTTGGCCGTTATAATACTAAGGTTAATCATGTAATCCACACACCGAGGTCCACGTGATCTTCCAAGAACGTTTTGATCCGTTGTGTCGAACGCAACCTGCTCCGGAGCTGTTTAGGTCTGCAGCATAAGGTAACATGGCATGTATCCCGGTAAAAAGTAAATCACTGTCGTGCCACTGAAAACTCAGGATTAATCCTGAAGTTACCTCTCTAACCCACAAAATCGTGCTTCGTAGTTAAGTCCCCTGCTGTCTGCAACGGGTTGCGTCTCCTTTCTTGCGGCATCGATTGGATTGTTGATATTATCGATTTGTTGTGAATGTTTATCATCATTTTAATGTTTTTTGACACTCTGTTGCTCTTTATTCTTTATTAGTTAATGTTCACAGTGCTTTTTCTGTGTACGTAGCCTACCTGTTCCTCCTGTGTCTATGTAGTATTACCATAATTGTGAGATATGCCTCACAGAGTTGAACTTTGTGCTCTTCCTTATCTAGCGGTGATAGGCAAGATAAATTACAAGAGCTATCGCTAACATGTGATTGTCTGGAAGCTGGAACAAGTCTCTGAGGAGAAGGACGAGAAATGTCGTCATGTCTTAATATGTTCATAAACCATTGTTCAACTTTGTGCCAAAAAAAAAAAAGAAATATAAAGGAAACAGTAGGATTTCACAGCGTGGCGATGTGAGGTGTGGTTAACTATCGACACTTTTTTAATGATGACAACATGTGACTATTTGCAAGATGAAACTAGAAACTAGAGGAGGATGAAGGTCGTTTTTATTTGACGGCGGATGAGTATATGGTACATGCACTCATTAAGGGCAAGTCTTAGTGTAAAGGTCATTTAGGGCGTAGACCTATACGCGAAGAGAGGACATTGTCACAGCAATACAATAAGTTCTAACGTCAGAAGAAATGATACAGTGCACTATAGGTCTACTACAAAAGGGATTCGCGGATTAACCAGTCATAGCATATCAAAAGAACATGGGCTGTGTTATTTTGTCTTCATGGATTTATACATAGGAATAGGAACAGGAATATTTCGTTTACTAGCCCCGGCGGACTACTAGGGACCCCGAAATAGGCCTGCAAGATAAATCTGCTTCTAAGCTCAGAATAAATCAGTTCTTCCCTCTACAAATCGTTAAATTTCCATCTTAAACGAAACCCTCCTTTTCCGTTCTAACCAACAGTTAAAAAGGCACTAGGTATGAGTAGCCTAGCACTTGTCTAGGCCAACCACAAGACATGGATAGTTTTCAGAACAATGAAAACAAATTAGTGAAATTTATTTTTCAGGTACATGGATTATACACTAATCGTCATATTGCATTGGAAGTTTCATTGCGTCGGACATCAACTTGAGTCATATGCAGATTCTGGGTGTTCTTCCATCCAAAAGGAGTTTAAACGTTCACGTTTTTTCTGTTGTTTGCATCCACATTGTGTGGTGTTATATAGCATAATCTCACTGTAACATAGCCGTATTTTATAGCAGCTGTTGTACGTGTAATTTGTGTGAAGATAAAAGCTCAGGTTTTGTTATCAGTATTATCAAAACTGAACAAGAATGGATTTGTCATACATTGTTTCAGTTTGAAAATAGGCTCCTCTCAGTGAAAATGCAATACGGTATCAGCCGTTTTCAGCGCTGCTGAAACCTCCATAAAACATTGTGAATGATGAGGGTTGTCTGCTCCGTAAATAAATAAATACAACCAAAAATGGTCAAAAGTATGTCAGCAATATTGCCAACCTAAAATTATAAATAAATAGATTAAATTAGATTGGGCTAAACTAATCAAATCGAATCCAATCTAAATAAAATAAAACAAAATGCCTTCGACGTACAACAAACATATTAAAACACATATGACAAACGTCAAATATGTTTCAAATATATATTTAAAAGTATTGAAATCCTCAGTCACAGCTATTTGGTAAATTATCAAATTTTTCCGGAAAGCCCTGGCGCGCGAGGAAGTTCACCGTATTCTCTCTCCAGATCCCTCAACGACTAATGTTACGCTCCTGGCCAACTTGTGGGAGTCGTTACGCCATCAACTGGGAGACAGTGTCCGGCAGGTTTTCCAAACATTGCCAAGTGACAACTGTAGGTACTCTTGTGGACGCCCAGTGAATCCGGACGCACCGCTACCAGGATACGAGCCCAAAGAAGTCTCCACACAGCGGTGGCGTTTTTTTCCGCTGCGCGACCCGAGCTCCTGCTACTGTATTATTACAAGTTATTGTACTGGATTCTTTTTGGTGTTGATATATGTGGAAAGTGAAACTACAGCTTCCAGTCTGTCACGATGGAAATGTTCCTGGTAGCAATTAACCTTAAAAGGTAGCCTACGTTAAGATTGGTTATTCAAATAAAGCCTAATTCTGACCAAGGTCATGTGCAGATTAAAGATTGCGGAGTTCAATGTGTAGCAGTACTTTGATTTCCATGTTAAATACATTTACCAATGGGAAAATAGAACGATTGTATTTAAATAGAATATTTTGTACTTTTGCCATAAATGATGAAATCCATTAAACAGCAGGGAAAAGGCTAATTGCAGCGCAGTACTGTACTAAAGAAAACATTTATCATTCAGAAAAAGGGAAATTGCTTTAAAATTTTACAATCCATTTTTCTATACAAAAAAAAAATGCGCCCAGGCCTACGTATTAATTACAGTAGGAAGCCCACTATAAGACTGTTGAAAATTCAGACAACTTGTCTGTACTAGAACGTTTGCTGAAATGTACTCTTTAAGGACAATAAATATTTCAGTGTCCAATTAATTTAGAGAAATATAGGCATCATAGATAATGTTGCGACCGATTTGGGCGCTTGAGTCAAAATAGGGCCCAGCTGTATCGGCTACCTGGTCTTTGCCCTTATTAACAGATGCAAACAATAAGATGTGGCTATACTTACCTGGCACCGTATGTGACAAAGTAGGCTTAATTCAGTGAGAATTTCTAGGGGTTAGCAGGCTTCAATAAACTACACGTTCTTATTCGGCTTCAACCGATGTCACTCCTAGATCAGTCAGTTTAGGCTTTCTCCATTCCGCGAGTCTGGCACGTAAATAAAGCATGGCAAACACGATTTATTGCCTCACCAGCGACCGTGTACTCAGTTTACAAGGATAAATCGATAATTATGCAGAAATATGAAAAACTGAGAACCCCTGTAAGGGCTAAAAGTAATGCGGTCAACGAAGCCTATACGAAAACGTGTTGAAAGAAACAGCACACGGTTTTAGGCCTATTTCTTGAACTCTAGCTACGATATCGGCAAGCACTAAATATTCCCCTAAAATTGGAACCTCGGCAATTAACACTACAGATAGCTTATCAATCAGCGATATTTAATCAGTAGCCTAGCAGCAAACAAAAATAAAATGAATAAATAAAGATAATAATTTACTGCACTTTATATATTTTATTTTATTTTATACTTCATTACTCTGACTTAGACCTATTCATTTTCTCTACAGACAGATCCCACTGATTGGCATCTTGGCAACAGGGAAATATATCGCAGTTTAGGCTACAGCCTCATAAATCAATTGTTAGTTCATATAACAGTTCATCTCCTGGCCGAGGTGCTCTCAGAAAGTAGAGAGTGTGCCACATCCACAGCCGCAGCCTTCTCTCTTCCATTTCATATGTTTTTATCGCGTATTTTAGAGCTACAATTACGTCACATAGGCCAACCTCAAAAAAAACATGTAATGTGGAACCACGGACACCACAAGCTAAGTCACCTGTTCAGTCATTTACTACTTGATAGGACCTATTCCCTTCTTACGCATCTCTGCTGCAAAGACAGCTGTGTTCTATTACGCCTGCAGCTGTTGAAAAAAAATTATGCTCAGCAGTAACGAAGTTGCTTTAGAAACGGAAAATGTCATTTAATTCATGAGATAGATCATCATAGCTCTTCAGCAGGTTTATGTCTGCACACCCCTTTGTTGTTTAATAAGCACATAGTGGAGGAGGTGATATATTATTACAAAAGTAAGTTCACCATTTCAGGAAAATACTGAGGTGCTTGTCAGAGTCTGCGTCGAAAATAAAACGTTACAACTGCGTTGAAACGGTCTGCTATTGCTTTAAACACATCTTCGGTTTGCGGTAGTTTTTTTCGGGAGCAATATCGAGTCATTGCTTTCTATTTGATTGCTCTTCGCAGCCCATGCCGGCGCCCTATGTCATATCTGCGTTTTACTTACGTGTTTCTTTCCGCATCTTTCATGTGAGCGCCTCAGTTTGGGTTGAGAGAGCCTGAGTTGATTATTCTGTAGTTTATCCGTATGGGTGTAGCCTGAACAGGAATGTCTGGTTTAGTGAAGCCAAGGAGAGGAAAATGCTATATAGTTTCATTTCTTTGCGTAGAATTAAAAGACGCATAAAGCATCTTGACATGTATGTGTCATTTAGTTAATGTTTAGTTAATGATTTTACAAAGCATTGTGGGAAATACGACGCTAGGAAAGCGCAGGTAGGGATACATTTCGGATACAGCCAAAAAATGCTGTTAAACGAAAAGAAAGACTTTTTTGTCAGGAAATAGATACACAGGTTTTTATCTGATATTTTTTGTTGGGGCACTTGCTCTCCATGCATCATATTTGAACGGAATTTGCAAACTGTTTTTTCTTCCCTTTGAGTATTGTATTACACCGCTCTTAGACTACACGTCGTCTGTCAAGCAACATCCTGGACTTCCTGCACAGCGATCAAAATAATGAGTTAAAGAAAAAAAATAAAATGTATTCTCCAGGTACGTGCATTATTAAGTAAACATTGTATGGAATTTAACGTTTCATGGTGCTGACCGTGTGATATAGCAGTTTATAGCATTTGTGGGACAAGTATGTTTGTATAAACATAAAGACACTTGTTACTGTTATCAGTAATTGAACTGAACGATAATGTATTTCTCATACATTGTTTCAGTTCGCAGGCAAGGACAGCTTTTCCGGATTGTTCTTATACTTGCATGCATTGTGACCATGTTGTTTATGGTGAGTTAATATGCTTCAAAGCAAAGATGAAACAAATCAGATATTGGAGCATAATTGTTCATTAAAGTTATTCATTAAAATGTTTGTTAAAATTATTGTCTGCAACACTAAACAAATTATTTACTGTAATAAAACTGTGCGAATGAGCAAGATGTTCAGTAACCTTTCATGTTTAGTAGAGGCTAAAAAAACACCCCGTTTCATGCACAGTCTAACAAGTCACATTTTGTTTGGGCAGTCAGACTTTTCCAGCTGTATAATTATCGGCTGTGTGTGTACATGCCAACTTTGACTTCTTCAAAATCTTAAACTGGTCATCTGTTCAAACAGGTTTTGTGAAAGACATTCATTCTGAACATTCTGACACTTTAGAATCCTACAAAAGTAACAGAAATGTGTGCTGAAAACAATAAGACTTGGCAGTTACTCTCACTGTGACTGACACATAGAATGTAATAGAATCCAGCAAACACACCTCAAGAGGGCGAGGTTATCCGGTCATAACTGACTAAACAAAGCAATAGTGCTTATGAGTATCATTCTTTTACTGAGGGGCATGTCCCACAAATATACAGTAATAACTGCTGAGAAATTTTGATATCACAGTTTAAACCCACATAACCCATATATTCATTCAGCTGTTAGCAAAGTGAAGTGATATGTCTTTTTGCCAATTTTCCATGTTCTGTCCTATATATTTTTTGGGGGGGGGGGGGTGTTTTCAGAAACATAAATGAATTGAGAGAAAGTTGTTAATGTCCTATTCCAGGTTGTGTGGTACATAGGTGAAGGCAAACAGTGCAAAACATTCTCCCTCCCCAGTCCATTAAACTCACATCACAATGGGAAATATGTCAGTACTGAGTCTACACCTTCTGAAACTGCTGACACTGGATTCAGCCCTGAAGAATGGGCCAGAATGCTGAAGGCTCTGGACTGGCCAACTCCAGATCAGCCCATCACAGACATAGCCATGACCACATGCCCAGCTTGCTCCACATTCTCCATCCTGGGACAGAAAGAGAAGTACAGAGTGGGAGATGAATTGTATGTCCATATAGTAGCAAAAGACCATAATAATACCGCAAAACGATATGGAGGTGACTTTTTTCTGACAAAGCTTTATTCATCTAAGCTTAAGGTACATTTAAAAAATTCAGAATGTTTATTGAGACTAAATATTGCTTTGATTTTTTTTTAAGGTTTGTTCTCTGACTTACATATACCTTGAAATGTGGTTCTAGTCATACCAGTCAGTCAAAAGAAAACATAAAATATTTGATATAATTAATGCCAGACTTTTGAATGAGTAATTTGGAAACAACTTTTGCAGTTATTGTATTTGTGCTACAGCATTAATCTGGTGAGGTAGATCTGTGCCCCATCAATACAAGATCTATTTACAGAACAACGTGTGTGAGTATTAGACTGTGGCAGTATGTTTTTTGGGGGGCTCAGGTGGGAATATCCCATCCTTTACCTGTTTCATGTAAAATAAAAGTAGAATGTATTCAGTCAAAATCCAACTTTTACAGATGTGGAAGCAAAAGAAATGGAAAAGTGAGACTCCACATGAATAAGAGATGTGCACTATCCATATGCATTGTATATTTATATCAGTGCATGATTATTTGCAGTTTGAAAAGATATTTGTTTTATATCTTTTGAAATAAATATTAAATGATGTTCTTTTCTGTGACTGCAGCATCTATCATTATGAGTGCAGTTAAGCTGATTAGTAGGAACTAGCATCTTGTGAGGAAGTGTATGTTGCTGACTCAATATGTGTGTAGCTGATTTCATCCACATTTCATTTCATTTTGCAATTAGTCATTGCCATAGTCATTAGTCATTCTGAAGTATCATCTTTTGGATTTTGTTCAAGGCCAGTGTTTTTGGGGAAGTTTTGGATCATCGGAACGGGTCCTATTTGGCACGTCTTCTTCTTCCATGGGTGGGCAAAGCCCAAGTTGCCGTACGTTTGGTCCATTCTAGTGAGGCAATACAAGTCTTCAAAAAGTACCTGAATTCTGATGTTGTGCGACATTTTTACTGGGGTCATTTTGAGGGCACTGGACCCAATGGAACAAGGATTAAAGAGACTGTGTCCTGTAATCTGAAATGGGGCCAAGCTGATGGCTGGAAGACAGGAAACTGCTGCTGCGATTATCGGGATCCACGGACAGGAGACGAGTGGCAGTGTGAGACACCGCCGACACTTCCCTGTGATGCATGGGTGTATCACGAAAGGGGTGGATTTAAAAATCCCCTGACTTCTTTTGAGCAGGAACTCTTAGCTAGGTCAGAATGAGAAGGTTTTGAAACTTAATGAAGTAAGCTAAATAAGTACAATGTGCTAGGTGGAAGTTGACATGAATTGTTTTATTCTCTGGCACAGGACGCTGACAAACCAAGGCATTAAAGGAGATAATCGCATCTTGAATGTTCTTCCTTCCACTGCAAATATTGGTATGTTTATTAATTCCTTTCTAGGTCTTGTCACTGAGGTCATCCATATTAGGGGATAGAGATGTATTTTGATGGTGGCATACTCTTGTATGTTAATGGCTGTTACAGCTCCACCCACAAACATATGTATTGGAAAAGAACAATCATGCATATATTTATATTTTTCAAATTCTTATTTATTTTGAGAAAGAGTGTTTTGGGGTCTGTGGGCCAAACTGAAATTTACTCTCACTGATATCAAGACAGTATAATAACCTAATTTCCAAACAGCTGTTCACAAATTTGGATCATCAATCTTAGGTATATGTCAATATATAGCAGTGGCAAAAGGGTATCATCACAATTGAACATCACCACACCTTACTAACAACTTCTCAAAATTTGCTTTGTTCTTTCTGTCTTCATGAAACAATGTTGCCCAGGTGCAACAGAGAAATGCCAGCCTGGAATGCCAACTCCAGTTCCCGCCGGATTCTATTTGAAAGACGTCTGGACATCTCGTGTGTGTAACATTCGTCATTTCAAGCCCAAAGACATGGAGAAGTGTCTGAGCAATAAACTAATTTATCTGATGGGAGATTCCACCCTAAGGCAGTGGTTTGAGTACTTCACAAAAAAAGTTCCATGTAAGGCATCCAGTTTCAACTTCATCTCTTTGCAGTGCCTATTTAAGTTTTTAAAGGTATATCGTTTGTACAATTTTGATGTATCCTTAAAGTTTCTCATGCTCTAGATACTACTAAATACAAAGATATTACTACTCTTGAACAATTATGGGTGGCTCAGTCTGATTCTTTACTTCTATCTTGGGAACTGAGTCACCTTGTAGCGCAGTTCAAGTGTGACCAAAATTGTACAGTGCAGTGCTATTAGTTCTGAGGGCGATAAAGATCACCTCTAATGCAGCTAACCTTGACATGAAGTACAGGTGTAAATAACTCAGTATAGAGGCAGGATGAGCCCTGATGGCTCTAATTCAAGATTAATGTTTCTCTTTTCATCTCTTCTAGCCTTGAAACAAATCAACATGCACAAAAACAGTAAAACTGGCCCTCGTATGGCTGTTAGCATGGACAATAACATTATAATCCGGTGGAGATCTCATGGTCTACCTCTGAGTTTCCTAAAGATGCCAGTTGTAGATCTACATTACATAAGCAATCAGATTGATGACTTAGCCGGCGGGCCACACACTGTCATCGTTTTTGACATCTTTGCACATCTTGTTTTTCATCCACTGACCTTCTACGCCCACCGAGTATTAAAAATACGCCAGGCTGTTTTGGCACTGCTGAACAGGGCGCCTCAAACAAAAGTGATTATTAAGTCCGGCAACACGGGTGGATCAAAGGTAGGCTGGTGTTTAATTCAGACCACTGACTAATGAGAATATTACATATTGATTGTGTATGCATATGTGTGTGTGTGTGTGTGTGTATATATATTTATATGTGAGTGTGCGTGTGTACATGTGTATATATACAGATGTTGGACAAAATAATGGAAACGCCTTGTTAAATAACGTTTATTATTTAATATCGAGTTGGTCCTCCTTTGGCGGCAATAACAGCTTCAATACGTCGGGGAATAGATTCATACAACTTTTGGACAGTGTCTGAGGGAATTTTAATCCATTCCTGAAACAAAAACTGTTCCAGCTCTTTCAGAGATGACGGTGGAGGGAAGTGGCTCCTTACTTGCGGCACCAAAATATACCAGAGATTTTCAAATATGTTAAGATCTGGTGGTTGTGGTGGCCAATCCAAGTGTTCAACTTCACAGTTGTGCGCTTTCATTCCAGTCTTTAATGATTCCAGCAGTGTGAATTTGTCCATTATCATCTTGAAAGATGGCACCACCTTTTGGAAAGAGTGTTTGGACCATTGGGTGAGTTCGGTCACCCAAAATTGACAAATACTCTTTAGAGGTAACCCTGCCATGCAGTGCTAACCAAGGACCAAGAGAATTACACGATATTGCAGCCCAAACCATCACAGAACTGCCTCCATGCTAAATGGTTGGGGTCAGGTATTCAGAATCAAGGGCTTCTTTTGACTTCCTCCATACATAAATTAGTCCTGAACAAGGAAAAAGCGTGAAGGATGAATCGTTAGAGAAGATGACATTCTTCCACTGGTCCATTGTCCACTTCTGATGGTCTTTGCACCATTTTAGGCGCTTTTCGAATATTGATGGGAGAAAGAAAAGGTTTGGCAATTTCAGCCCTTCCATGGTATTCAGCTGCATTGAACTCTCAGCGAACCGTTTTGGTTGATACTAGGTTAGCAAGATATTGGTTTAGCTATGCAGTCACTTTAGTAGCTGTGGTCCTGTGATTTTTTGACATGATGTGTTTTAGTGCTCTGCGGTCACGTTCACAGAGTTTTGGCTTCCGTCCAGAGTTACGCTTGCCAGAACTAGTTTTCCCTGGTTTTTTGTATGCCATCATGACTTTTTGTTACTGAAGCGCCAGCCATTTGCCCTTTTTGGAAGTCTGAAAGGTCACACATTTTGACTTGTACTAATACGCGGACCTCTGCAGAAAGAAAAATCTTGAGTAATACATAAAGCACAGGAGGTCTGCAGTGCATATACATAAGATTTACATATCACTGAGAATCGTGTTATCGTCTAAACGTCAGCAAATTTATAGGTCTTTAAATACCGTTATTTTGTCCAACCCCTGTATATGTGTGTGTGTGTGTGTGTGTGTGTGTGTTATAGGAAAACCCACAGAAATGTAATAGTGCATTTCTATTTGTGACAAATATTTCTAAGAAACATCAAAGTAATTGTGTTTCTGTTTTGTGGCAGGACATATATGCAAATGACTGGTACTACATCCAGCTGAATATAATTATGAGGGAAGCATTCAGAGACCTACCTGTGATCTACATGGATGTTTTTCAGATGACCTCCTGCCATTATGCCAGAGAGAATATACATCCACCAGCTGTTATTATTGCTAATGAAATTGACATATTTCTTTCCTTTGTCTGTCCCATTTGAAGATACTGTCGGTGCAAACTCTGAACAATATTTCTGAAACCTGCATATAAAATAGGATGCCCTCTGCAAAACTACTGAAAAGTTATCTGGTTACCAAGGGCCTGGACTACGAATTAGGATTTGTGTGTCAGTTAGGTAACTTCAGGATTAATCCTGAGTTTTCAGTGTCACGACAGTGGTTCACTTTTTACCTGGGTACATCGCCATAGTAACCTATGCTACACACTTAACCTGCTCTGGAGCAGGTTATGTTCGAGACAACAGATCAAAACGTATAAAAGCACCGCCTTCTGACCAATCAATTCTCTTGGAAAATGGCGTCCTCATTCTTGGAAGATCACATGGACCTCGGTGCACAGATTACATGATTATCATTACAATGGACAAATTTCATATCCATTAATGTAAATTTACAGGTATGAAACCATGCTTTACTGCATTTAGCAAAGAGTTCAAATAATACATATATTCAATTCAGCACTCTCCAAAAAGCAAATGGTAACAGCATGTAATACATTAAAATTTTTTTATATAGATCCTTATTTCCCCCTTGCATTAAACTATAAAAAAAATCTGTAAATCTAATAAATAATGAATATAAATCTAAAAATAATGCAGACCGTATGACATGTAGTGTTGTATCTTCAGTGAAATACGTGGCTCTAGATCTCTCCGTGTTTGTGACTGGTCATCTGGTGCCAACACCACCCCTTTTATGTGAACACGCTCAAAACTAGATTGAGAAAACCTGGGTTGATTCAACGACTTCATGACATCGCTTCGTGACATCACTTATTCGAGACCGCACTTATTAGGCTTTGTCAAGCCAGCTAACGAAAACATACCCTGGGTATGTGGAACTTGCTTCGTAGTACAGGCCCCTTGTTTGCTTTAGAATTTATCAGAATCAGAATCAGAATCGCTTTATTCGCCAAATGTACGATGTACACAGGAATTTGACTTGGTGATACAGCACAGTGAAAAAGACAACAGATCACCAGGATTAAGCAACAGAGAGTAAGAAAAAGAGAGCATCCTAAATAAAATAACCGTAAAAAAGAAAATATATACTCAAGTAATGAAAATAAGGATGGGTTGTTGAGGAAAGTGATGGCCTTGGGGAAGAAACTGTTCAGGTGTCTGGTGGTCCTAGTCCTGATGGAGCAGAACCTGCAGCCTGATGGAAGTTTCCTGATGAGGTAGTGAGCCAGGTGCGGTGGGCCCCCCACTATCCTACTAGTCCGCTTCCTGGATCTGGTATCGTGCAGAACACTCACAGGCACCTGTTCCTGACCTGTGAGCCAGCTGGCTGTTCGCACGATGCGTTCCAGTCTGTGTTTGGTGTGGGCAGAGGATGTGGGGTGCCACACAGTGATGGGGGAGGTGAGGACACTCTCGATGGTAGCTCTGTAGAACTGGGTACACATTTTTGAGGAGATGTTCATCTTCCGTAACAGTCTGAGGAGGAACATTCCCTGGTGGGCTCGTTTGATGACCTTCCATGAGTGTGTCTCCCATTTCAGGTCATTGGTGATGGTGGTCCCCAGGAACACAACAGACTCCACCACCTTTACAGCTGTGTTGCTGATGGGTAGTGGGGGCCAGAACACTCACAGGCACCATCAGGTCCTGGGGCTTTCCCAGTATTCAGCCGTGTGAAGAGCTTATAGATGTCCATCTCTGTGAAGGTGAGAGAGAATGGAGGGGAGGGGGGAGGCAGACATTCCACAGCTAATGGCTCCAGATAATATTCCTGAGATGGGGTGGGGATCCTGGGGGACATTACCTAATAATTAGTGGTTCCATTGGCAATATCAAATTAACAGTAGCAAACATATATGCACCCAATGAGGACAACCCCACATTTTTCACAACTTTTTTGCTCAGCTTATGAACTTCTCTGACACAACCATCATTCTTGGAGGTGACTTCAGTACAATTATGGACTTGAACCTCCACCGCTCAAACACGACAAAATTCTCCAGACCAATGAAATCTTCAGAAACACTGCAACAATACATAAATGACTTTGGTCTCAGTGACAACTGGCGACTACATAGCCCCACCAGCAGAGAATATACTTATTACTCTCCACACCACAATTCACTTTCCCCGATCGATTACTTCTTAATAAGCAATTCTATCATATCTAACACAGAAAATGCAAAGATTAACCCAATTATTATTTCTGACCATGCCCCAGTTAGCTTCAAACTCATAAACTAAATCTCCATAAAACTACAGACTAGATGGCGCTTTAACATATCATTACTGCAAGACTCAGGATTCGACACATACCTGATACATCCTTTATTGAACTGAATGACTCCCCATTAACCTCATCTACATTATTATGGGAAACAGCTAAGGCAGTATTAAGAGGAAAAATCATTTCATACTCCACTCACAGAAAAAAGAAAGAACAAGACTTGGGAAAAAAAAAGCTTGAGCAGAGAATTGGTGAGTTTACTCTGCTTATAGCCGAAAATCCATCAGATGACTTTCGTAAAGAACTCATTGAAACCAAACACAAACTTGATACCATCATAAATAAGAAAACCCAGTTCCTTATACAGAGACTCAGGCATAACCATTTTGAACAAAGTGACAAATCTGGACAGTATCTGGCAAATCAGCTAAAAAGACAACAAGAAAAAACAATCATACCAGTCATTAAAAACTCTGAAGGGAAAACGGTGTCCACTCCAAATGATATCTCAACAACTTTTCAGTCCTTTTATAATAACCGTTACAAATCCAGCTGTACATGTGATCCCTCTGCAATTCAGACTTTTCTTGACAATATCAAACTCCCCAGGCTAAATAAAAATCAAGTAATAAATCTAGATCGACCACTTTCATCTGACGATTTTAAAAAAGCACTGTTTTCAATGCCAAATAATAAAGATTTGGTTTTGGGGATTCATTTCTCAATGGATTAATATTTTGTACAACTCACCCACAGCATCAGTAATCACGAATGGTATAATTTCACAACGTTTCACACTTCACAGAGGTACAAGACAAGGATGCCCACGCTCACCCCTACTATTTGCCCTGTTTATTGAACCCTTAGCAGCTGTAATCCGCCAAAACACCCAAATCACAGGTATCACCACTCTGAACACAACCCAGAAGGTCAGTCTATATGCAGATGACCTATTATTATATGTACAAAATCCTCTTACATCACTCCCAGCCATTTTCAATCTGATTGGGACATTTTCCGCCATCTCAGAATATTCAATCAACTGGTAAAAATCCAATATTCTCCCAGTTAATCAGGACCAGTGGAATGTTGTGACACCCAATCTCTCACTTAACATCCCTACAAGTAACATTCGATATCTTGGCATTGATATTTCCTCCAACCTTTCAGACTTGTTTGAATTGAACTTCATACCAATTCTTAAAACCACCGAAAAGCATTTAAACTATTGGAATAACTTACTGCTCTCACTTGCTGGCCACATAGCCACATTCCTACTTTTTTTTTCTTACTTTCTCTCTCCCCTTTCTTCCCTCTTTTCCCCTTTTCCTTTAAATGTTATCTAAATGTTATCTTTCTGCTTCATTACTATCACTATATTATTATTATTATTATGATGATGATGATGATGATGATGATTATTATTCTTATTCTTATTCGTATTCTTATTATTATTATTATGATTATGATTATGATTATGATTATTATTATTATTATTATTATTATTACTACTACTATTATTACTACTACTATTATTATTATTACTGATTTTTCCTCACTGCTATCACTTATGGTTACTCAGTGTTACCTATACCGATGATGATGATGATGATGATGATGATGATGATGATGATTGTTGTTGTTGTTGTTGTTGCTGTTATTGTTATTACTGATGACTGAAGATTCTTCTTCTTCTCCTTCTTCTTCCTCCTCTTCTTCTTCTCCTTCCTCTTCTTTTCCCCCTACTCCTCCAACTGGAACATAATGGCTCTGTGACAGGATCAATGTGATGTTTTGTTCTATGTTATGTGTCCCATTTGTGTGTGTATGTATGTCTGTATGTATCAACAGTAAAAAAAAAAAAAGAGATGGGGTGGGGTGGGTGTAGGCTGGTTCTCATGATGTGATGGGCGCAGTATGGACTATGGGCCATCAGTGTGTGCGAAAGGCAACCTCTCAAACCTAGTGTAACAGGTGTTGAGGTCATCAGCAAGTCCAGGGGATGGGGTGACTGCAAGGCTTTTCTTATCGTAATTTGTGATTGTCCCGAGTGTGTTCCAGACTGCTGCAGAATCGCTGGTGCTTGAATCATGCTCCAGCCTGGCTTTGTATTCCTCCTTGGCAGATTTGATGGCTTTCTTGAGGTTCTGTCTAGCCAGCCTGAATGTGTCCATATCACCTTCCCTGTATGCTTGTTCTTTTTGATGCTAGAAGTCTCTAAGCTGTTTGGAGAACCAGGGCTTTTGATTACTGTACCTAATGACGGTTTTGGTTGGGAGGCAGGCATGCTCACAGAAGTTGATGTATGAACATACAGTGTCAGCAAGTAAGTAGTTGTTGTACCCAGGGCCTCTCAGAGACTCCCAGTCAGTGGATTTCATGCAATCCTGAAGCATGTCAATTGCTCCTGGAGTCCATCTCCTTACTGTGATCCTGGTTGGTTTAGCCCTCTTCAACTGCTGTCCGTATGTAGGAACCATCTGCATTATGCAGTGATCTGAGTGACCAAGCGGTGCGCGGATGGAGTGGTATGCACGTTTTATGGTGGAGTAAAAGTGATCCAGTATATTACCCTCGCACATGGTGCACGTCACCAGCTGATTGTAGCTCGACAGTTCTTGCGAGAGACTACAGGAGTTGAAATCACCCATGACAAGAACTACTGAGTTTAGTCTGGAATTTTCCACCGAGGAAAGTTACTCAGCCAGCAAGTGTTGTGCTTCTCGAACGGGGGCTTGCGGGGGGATGTAAAGACCCATGAGAATAACAGATGAGAATTCTCTCGGAGAGAATAGGGCACTGGCTCGCCGACCCCTGTAGCGCCGGACCTTTTGCTTGGCCTGTCCAGTTGTCTGTGGGGAGTATGCAAACACAAATGACCTCCGATGGACTCAAAAAGGACAGAGGAGAAACAATTGGCAATAAGTCCCTTATATTTTGCAGCGTATTCTGATTGTAGCTGTACCGCATGTTGTAGAAAAAAAAAAAGTAATTGAACACACAAAAAACACTCAAAAAACTATGGTAGAGGGAGCACTGAAACACCATGGCTACGACTTCGGAAGGCGGCGAGCTGTGTGAGTTGTGTTTTAAAACAGTTAATGTCTATCTAATTTATGAAAATTTACAAACTTGGCTACTACTTTCTGTACTGATGGTATTGTTTGTTTTACCTGGCCTGGGGCCTATACAACGAAGCACATTCAATATAACCAGGATATCTTTTCGTTAGCTGGCTTGACAAACCCTAGCAACTGCAAGTGGCCTGGGAACACAACAAATGCATCACGTAGCTATGTCAGACCAACAGCCACCTTGCGAATTGTACGGATGACCGTGTTCTTGCTTGTGCTCTCTGCACCACCCACAGCATACATAAAAGTGCCTGTTGCAAAAAGACGCAAGGCAATGCATACAGTCTGCAGAACTGTTAGCTCGCGACTTCGACGTGTCACTCTGGCAACATACGGCTCAAGGAGCCAACAAAAATAAGCAATTCCCTCTGCAGAGAATCGATATCTTTCATTTAGATGCTTGTCTGGGAAAGCCAAAGGGTTTTGTCTATCTGTGAAAACTCTAGCCATCCTGAAACCCTCTCACCATCTGCACACCAAGGGTTTTTGTTTTTGTTGTTTATTTGTTTTGTTTTTCTTTAAGGTATTTTATTATTTTTGAATAACACAAGTACAAAAGGGAACACATAGTATAAAAAGAAGAAAGAAGAAAAAAATATACATTTTAACAGTATAGTTTAGGCTGGGGGTTATAAGAATCTATATAAAATTTTTCAATAGAGTACAAGCTGTTACAGTTTTAATTGCTTTTTGTTTTGGAGAGTGCTGAATTGAATAGATGTATTGTTTGAACTCTTTGCTAAACGCAATAAAGTTTCTTACCTGTAAATTTACATGAATGGATATGAAATTTGGCCGTTATAATACTAAGGTTAATCATGTAATCCACACACCGAGGTCCACGTGATCTTCCAAGAACGTTTTGATCCGTTGTGTCGAACGCAACCTGCTCCGGAGCTGTTTAGGTCTGCAGCATAAGGTAACATGGCATGTATCCCGGTAAAAAGTAAATCACTGTCGTGCCACTGAAAACTCAGGATTAATCCTGAAGTTACCTCTCTAACCCACAAAATCGTGCTTCGTAGTTAAGTCCCCTGCTGTCTGCAACGGGTTGCGTCTCCTTTCTTGCGGCATCGATTGGATTGTTGATATTATCGATTTGTTGTGAATGTTTATCATCATTTTAATGTTTTTTGACACTCTGTTGCTCTTTATTCTTTATTAGTTAATGTTCACAGTGCTTTTTCTGTGTACGTAGCCTACCTGTTCCTCCTGTGTCTATGTAGTATTACCATAATTGTGAGATATGCCTCACAGAGTTGAACTTTGTGCTCTTCCTTATCTAGCGGTGATAGGCAAGATAAATTACAAGAGCTATCGCTAACATGTGATTGTCTGGAAGCTGGAACAAGTCTCTGAGGAGAAGGACGAGAAATGTCGTCATGTCTTAATATGTTCATAGACCATTGTTCAACTTTGTGCCAAAAAAAAAAAAGAAATATAAAGGAAACAGTAGGATTTCACAGCGTGGCGATGTGAGGTGTGGTTAACTATCGACACTTTTTTAATGATGACAACATGTGACTATTTGCAAGATGAAACTAGAAACTAGAGGAGGATGAAGGTCGTTTTTATTTGACGGCGGATGAGTATATGGTACATGCACTCATTAAGGGCAAGTCTTAGTGTAAAGGTCATTTAGGGCGTAGACCTATACGCGAAGAGAGGACATTGTCACAGCAATACAATAAGTTCTAACGTCAGAAGAAATGATACAGTGCACTATAGGTCTACTACAAAAGGGATTCGCGGATTAACCAGTCATAGCATATCAAAAGAACATGGGCTGTGTTATTTTGTCTTCATGGATTTATACATAGGAATAGGAACAGGAATATTTCGTTTACTAGCCCCGGCGGACTACTAGGGACCCCGAAATAGGCCTGCAAGATAAATCTGCTTCTAAGCTCAGAATAAATCAGTTCTTCCCTCTACAAATCGTTAAATTTCCATCTTAAACGAAACCCTCCTTTTCCGTTCTAACCAACAGTTAAAAAGGCACTAGGTATGAGTAGCCTAGCACTTGTCTAGGCCAACCACAAGACATGGATAGTTTTCAGAACAATGAAAACAAATTAGTGAAATTTATTTTTCAGGTACATGGATTATACACTAATCGTCATATTGCATTGGAAGTTTCATTGCGTCGGACATCAACTTGAGTCATATGCAGATTCTGGGTGTTCTTCCATCCAAAAGGAGTTTAAACGTTCACGTTTTTTCTGTTGTTTGCATCCACATTGTGTGGTGTTATATAGCATAATCTCACTGTAACATAGCCGTATTTTATAGCAGCTGTTGTACGTGTAATTTGTGTGAAGATAAAAGCTCAGGTTTTGTTATCAGTATTATCAAAACTGAACAAGAATGGATTTGTCATACATTGTTTCAGTTTGAAAATAGGCTCCTCTCAGTGAAAATGCAATACGGTATCAGCCGTTTTCAGCGCTGCTGAAACCTCCATAAAAAATTGTGAATGATGAGGGTTGTCTGCTCCGTAAATAAATAAATACAACCAAAAATGGTCAAAAGTATGTCAGCAATATTGCCAACCTAAAATTATAAATAAATAGATTAAATTAGATTGGGCTAAACTAATCAAATCGAATCCAATCTAAATAAAATAAAACAAAATGCCTTCGACGTACAACAAACATATTAAAACACATATGACAAACGTCAAATATGTTTCAAATATATATTTAAAAGTATTGAAATCCTCAGTCACATCTATTTGGTAAATTATCAAATTTTTCCGGAAAGCCCTGGCGCGCGAGGAAGTTCACCGTATTCTCTCTCCAGATCCCTCAACGACTAATGTTACGCTCCTGGCCAACTTGTGGGAGTCGTTACGCCATCAACTGGGAGACAGTGTCCGGCAGGTTTTCCAAACATTGCCAAGTGACAACTGTAGGTACTCTTGTGGACGCCCAGTGAATCCGGACGCACCGCTACCAGGATACGAGCCCAAAGAAGTCTCCACACAGCGGTGGCGTTTTTTCCGCTGCGCGACCCGAGCTCCTGCTACTGTATTATTACAAGTTATTGTACTGGATTCTTTTTGGTGTTGAAATATGTGGAAAGTGAAACTACAGCTTCCAGTCTGTCACGATGGAAATGTTCCTGGTAGCAATTAACCTTAAAAGGTAGCCTACGTTAAGATTGGTTATTCAAATAAAGCCTAATTCTGACCAAGGTCATGTGCAGATTAAAGATTGCGGAGTTCAATGTGTAGCAGTACTTTGATTTCCATGTTAAATACATTTACCAATGGGAAAATAGAACGATTGTATTTAAATAGAATATTTTGTACTTTTGCCATAAATGATGAAATCCATTAAACAGCAGGGAAAAGGCTAATTGCAGCGCAGTACTGTACTAAAGAAAACATTTATCATTCAGAAAAAGGGAAATTGCTTTAAACTTTTACAATCCATTTTTCTATACAAAAAAAAAAAAAAAAATGCACCCAGGCCTACGTATTAATTACAGTAGGAAGCCCACTATAAGACTGTTGAAAATTCAGACAACTTGTCTGTACTAGAAAGTTTGCTGAAATTTACTCTTTAAGGACAATAAATATTTCAGTGTCCAATTAATTTAGAGAAATATAGGCATCATAGATAATGTTGCGACCGATTTGGGCGCTTGAGTCAAAATAGGGCCCAGCTGTATCGGCTACCTGGTCTTTACCCTTATTAACAGATGCAAACAGTAAGATGTGGCTATACTTACCTGGCACCGTATGTGACAAAGTAGGCTTAATTCAGTGAGAATTTCTAGGGGTTAGCAGGCTTCAATAAACTACACGTTCTTATTCGGCTTCAACCGATGTCACTCCTAGATCAGTCAGTTTAGGCTTTCTCCATTCCGCGAGTCTGGCACGTAAATAAAGCATGGCAAACACGATTTATTGCCTCACCAGCGACCGTGTACTCAGTTTACAAGGATAAATCGATAATTATGCAGGAATATGAAAAACTGAGAACCCCTGTAAGGGCTAAAAGTAATGCGGTCAACGAAGCCTATACGAAAACGTGTTGAAAGAAACAGCACACGGTTTTAGGCCTATTTCTTGAACTCTAGCTACGATATCGGCAAGCACTAAATATTCCCCTAAAATTGGAACCTCGGTAATTAACACTACAGATAGCTTATCAATCAGCGATGTTTAATCAGTAGCCTAGCAGCAAACAAAAATAAAATGAATAAATAAAGATAATAATTTACTACACTTTATATATTTTATTTTATTTTATACTTCATTACTCTGACTTAGACCTATTCATTTTCTCTACAGACAGATCCCACTGATTGGCATCTTGGCAACAGGGAAATATACCGCAGTTTAGGCTACAGCCTCATAAATCAATTGTTAGTTCATATAACAGCTCATCTCCTGGCCGAGGTGCTCTCAGAAAGTAGAGAGTGTGCCGCATCCACAGCCGCAGCCTTCTCTCTTCCATTTCATGTGTTTTTATCGCGTATTTCAGAGCTACGGTTACGTCACATAGGCCTACCTAAAAAAAAAAACATATAATGTGGAACCACGGACACCACAAGCTAAGTCACCTGTTCAGTCATTTACTACTTGATAGGACCTATTCCTTTCTTACGCATCTCTGCTGCAAAGACAGCTGTGTTCTGTTACGCCTGCAGCTGTTGAAAAAAAATTATGCTCAGCAGTAACGAAGTTGCTTTAGAAACGGAAAATGTCATTTAATTCATGAGATAGATCATCATAGCTCTTCAGCAGGTTTATGTCTGCACACCCCTTTGTTGTTTAATAAGCACATAGTGGAGGAGGTGATATATTATTACAAAAGTAAGTTCACCATTTCAGGAAAATACTGAGGTGCTTGTCAGAGTCTGCGTCGAAAATAAAACGTTACAACTGCGTTGAAACGGTCTGCTATTGCTTTAAACACATCTTCGGTTTGCGGTAGTTTTTTTCGGGAGCAATATCGAGTCATTGCTTTCTATTTGATTGCTCTTCGCAGCCCATGCCGGCGCCCTATGTCATATCTGCGTTTTACTTACGTGTTTCTTTCCGCATCTTTCATGTGAGCGCCTCAGTTTGGGTTGAGAGAGCCTGAGTTGATTATTCTGTAGTTTATCCGTATGGGTGTAGCCTGAACAGGAATGTCTGGTTTAGTGAAGCCAAGGAGAGGAAAATGCTATATAGTTTCATTTCTTTGCGTAGAATTAAAAGACGCATAAAGCATCTTGACATGTATGTGTCATTTAGTTAATGTTTAGTTAATGATTTTACAAAGCATTGTGGGAAATACGACGCTAGGAAAGCGCAGGTAGGGATACATTTCGGATACAGCCAAAAAATGCTGTTAAACGAAAAGAAAGACTTTTTTGTCAGGAAATAGATACACAGGTTTTTATCTGATATTTTTTGTTGGGGCACTTGCTCTCCATGCATCATATTTGAACGGAATTTGCAAACTGTTTTTTCTTCCCTTTGAGTATTGTATTACACCGCTCTTAGACTACACGTCGTCTGTCAAGCAACATCCTGGACTTCCTGCACAGCGATCAAAATAATGAGTTAAAGAAAAAAAATAAAATGTATTCTCCAGGTACGTGCATTATTAAGTAAACATTGTATGGAATTTAACGTTTCATGGTGCTGACCGTGTGATATAGCAGTTTATAGCATTTGTGGGACAAGTATGTTTGTATAAACATAAAGACACTTGTTACTGTTATCAGTAATTGAACTGAACGATAATGTATTTCTCATACATTGTTTCAGTTCGCAGGCAAGGACAGCTTTTCCGGATTGTTCTTATACTTGCATGCATTGTGACCATGTTGTTTATGGTGAGTTAATATGCTTCAAAGCAAAGATGAAACAAATCAGATATTGGAGCATAATTGTTCATTAAAGTTATTCATTAAAATGTTTGTTAAAATTATTGTCTGCAACACTAAACAAATTATTTACTGTAATAAAACTGTGCGAATGAGCAAGATGTTCAGTAACCTTTCATGTTTAGTAGAGGCTAAAAAAACACCCCGTTTCATGCACAGTCTAACAAGTCACATTTTGTTTGGGCAGTCAGACTTTTCCAGCTGTATAATTATCGGCTGTGTGTGTACATGCCAACTTTGACTTCTTCAAAATCTTAAACTGGTCATCTGTTCAAACCAGTTTTGTGAAAGACATTCATTCTGAACATTCTGACACTTTAGAATCCTACAAAAGTAACAGAAATGTGTGCTGAAAACAATAAGACTTGGCAGTTACTCTCACAGAATGTAATAGAATCCAGCAAACACACCTCAAGAGGGCGAGGTTATCCGGTCATAACTGACTAAACAAAGCAATAGTGCTTATGAGTATCATTCTTTTACTGAGGGGCATGTCCCACAAATATACAGTAATAACTGCTGAGAAATTTTGATATCAAACAGTTTAAACCCACATAACCCATATATTCATTCAGCTGTTGGCAAAGTGAAGTGATATGTCTTTTTGCCAATTTTCCATGTTCTGTCCTATATATTTTTTTTGGGGGGGGGGGTGTTTTCAGAAACATAAATGAATTGAGAGAAAGTTGTTAATGTCCTATTCCAGGTTGTGTGGTACATAGGTGAAGGCAAACAGTGCAAAACATTCTCCCTCCCCAGTCCATTAAACTCACATCACAATGGGAAATATGTCAGTACTGAGTCTACACCTTCTGAATCTGCTGACACTGGATTCAGCCCTGAAGAATGGGCCAGAATGCTGAAGGCTCTGGACTGGCCAACTCCAGATCAGCCCATCACAGACATAGCCATGACCACATGCCCAGCTTGCTCCACATTCTCCATCCTGGGACAGAAAGAGAAGTACAGAGTGGGAGATGAATTGTATGTCCATATAGTAGCAAAAGACCATAATAATACCGCAAAACGATATGGAGGTGACTTTTTTCTGACAAAGCTTTATTCATCTGAGCTGAAGGTATGTTTATACATTACCAGTGTCTATAAAAAAATCAGTCTCCTTTTGAAGTGTCTTTTTCATAGTTACACTTAACACCCTGAAGCTTTTCTTTTAAATTGTAACTATGTATGTGTCAAGATATGTCTCCAGCTCACTGAGTTAACACTTTACAGAGCCATCTACTTTACCACCACAGTATTTGTAAAGTCTTAGCCAGGAATGGATCTCTGCTGTAGTTGTTTTAAACAGGTACAGTCAGACTAGCTTGGAATGATTTTTCCAGAATATTTTCCCAGACATCAGTAAAATATATTTTGCACAAAGCTATATCTGAGTTACATTAGATACTTAATTGGAAAGCCTTAATTTATTGTGAGAAGCACTGTTTTGTATAAAATCATAGAATCATATCATACATAGAAAGTAATTCTGATTCAATTCATACCCCTTTTGCAGACAACAGAAGTGGTGATGTAATTCCTGAATTTTTTGCATCATTTTTCTTGTGTTAAAAAAAGTTGTCAACGAATACTTTCCATTACTGTTTTCACTGGCAGCATTAATAGTAATCAGGTTATGCCACACATTTATCAGTTGGAGCCTGTTGTGGCACTAAAAGTTCAACTTGTTTTCCTTGCTTCTCAACAGCATGTTTTGTTTGTCCTCAAGTATTTTTTTTAGTCATTCATCCATTTACTTTTTTCCAAGATAGGACTCTAGGAGGAGCTGCACAGTTAGGAGGACACAATAATACTTGTGACTATTCTGACTGGTGTGCTGTGACAGAGGTGTCCTATCAGAGGATATGCATTTCACTTTGAACTGTATTTCAAAATTATTTTATTGCACTGTTGTTTTGAAGCAACATCATCTTTGAAACCAAAACACTTCCAAAAGGCTGCCCCTTTTTTCTGTACTGATTCAGTCTTAATACCAAGAGAACTCATTTCCACCTATTTTACTTTTTTATTTAACACAGACCATACAAAGTACTTGCTGGACAATTCAAATACCCAAGTGGGATGCTCTTGACTATTCTCTGTCATCACCTCAGTCAGTACCCCCCAAAAAATCTCTGTAATCTGGTTTTCAAACCTGCCCTGGGCAGGCTGTGTCACACAGTTGACTTGAATGAATTCAAAGGTTGCTCATTAAGGTCACAGAGATCATTCCTTGATACTCCACTCCTTTATTTCAGACTTGTTTTTAAGGTGCAAAATGCCTGTTTGAAATTCACAGCAATCAAAACCAACAGAAACTTCCAGAGAACAGATTTATTCACATTATGTAGGGAATGAAGCACAACAGGTCTTTTGCTGTATTCATACTTAAATAACATTATGTGGCCCACGTTTATCCTTCCCTCGTATTAATACCTTACAATATGTTTTTAAATAACTTAAAATCTCAAATTCCTAACTTTATTGAGAATTAGATAACTATAGTTCATTAATATTTTGAATTTTCTTGTTTACATTTATTCATTTAGAAGACACTAAATAAATACATTTTCAAAGGCTGGTTTACCTAAAGATTTAATTTTTTCAAGTCAAGTTTCAAGGGCTTTTATTTTGATTTTCTCATTTGTTCAAAATATGTGAAGTTGATTTCGTTTCTAATTCCATGTCTATTGGAATAAATAGTGTAAATGTAAATTGAAGTAACACATCTTTGTTTTCGTCCAAGGCCAGCGTGGTTGGGGAAGTTTTGGATCATAGGAATGGGTCCTACTCTGCACGTTTTCTTCTCCCATGGGAGGGTGAGGCCCAAGTGGCTGTACGTCTGGTCCACTCCAGTGAAGTGGTCCAGATCCTAAAAAAGTGTCTGAATTCTAACTCGATGCGCCGCTTCTATTATGGTTATTTTGAAGCTCCTGGCCCTAATGGGAAAAGAATAAAAGAGACTGTGACCTGTAATGTGAAGTGGGGACAAGCTGATAACTCAAGTACAGGAACCTGCATTTATCGGGACCCACGGACAGGGGATGAGTGGCAGTGTAAGAAACCCAAAAAGCTGTCCTGTGATGCGTGGGTATACCATAGGGGTGGAGGATACAGGAATCCCCTGACTACATTTGAAAAGAAACTCTTCAACGGGTGAGGATAAGAAGGTTGTTCAGATTCGAGGAAGTCAATAGCTTGAGTATGAAACTAAATTATAAGTGAATGTCTCTCTTACTCTCTGGCACAGGGCTCTGACAAACAAAGGCATTAAAGGGGATAATCGTATCTTGAATGTTCTTCCCTCCAATGTGAGAATTGGTATGGTTATAATTCACTGTCAAGACTTTTTCACTGAATTAGTCCTTGACAGAGGATGCAGAGGAACTAGAACTGAACCAAAATAACATTGTTTCTTAATATTGCAGTTCTAAACAATAGTATATGCAACGCAACAATATAGTGGATAAATAATGAACATATTAGGGGGTTTTAACCTCATTTATATTGTGGCTGCTTGTTTCTGTATAGAAATTGCTACTTGAATGATTATGCTATTACAATTACAATATGTGACAATTTAATATCATCACACCTGTATGATATATGTGATTTTTGCTCTGTTTTCTGTTCTCTTAAAAACTAGGTGCAACAGAGAAATGCAAACCTGGAATGCCAACACCAGTTCCTGCAGGATTCTATTTGGAAGACGTCTGGACATCTCGTGTGTGTAACATTCATCACTTCAAGTCTGCGGACATGGAGAAGTGTTTGAAAAACAAACTAATCTATATGATGGGAGATTCTACTACGAGGCAGTGGTTTGAATTCTTTGAAACTATAATTCCATGTAAGACATTCAGTTCCAGCTGAAGTAAAAATTTAATTTAATCTCTCTCTAGCACCTAGACAAGTTCATTAAAGACATCGTTATATTAAACTATATTATTCATTGTACCAGAATCTTATATCTCTTCTAATACCATTTACATATAAAATATTACTACTTTTGAGGGATCATAAGTAATTCTACATTATGGAGAAATCTTGTCTGATTCTCTAATTCTGTCTTTGCAAGTAATACCTTTTTTTTCCCATCAGATGCTTCAAAAAGTTTACTCAGTGATTCTGTAGTCCCTGCTTTTCTTAAACGTGCCTTCAACTGCAGGCAACTTAGTAGATGATACCAAATCAATCTTGATAATTCTGACCAAGCAGCAACATATCTGCCTTCCTCCCTCAGCCCTTAAAAGAGTGAACATACACACTGACAAGAAGCTTGGTCCTCTTATGGCAATTCATATGAAAAACAATATTGTTCTGAACTGGAGAGCTCATGGTCTCCCGCTGAGTTTCGCTAAAATGGCAGTGGCTGATCTGCACTACATAAGCAATGAGATTGATGGCATGGCTGGCGGGCGAGACACAATCATTGTTTTCGATATCTTTGCGCACGTCGTGTTTCACCCACTGACCTTTTACGCTCACCGAGTGTCAAGAATACGCCAGTCTGTTATAGCACTGCTCAAGCGGGCACCAGAGACAAAAGTGATTATTAAATCTGGCAACACAAGGGAGACAAAGGTAAGGTGGTGCTCAGCATGATTCAGACAAGTGCTGAGATTAACCTACATTGTGTTTACACATTTGGGAGTATTGTTATTGAGAGTGTTGGGTTTCATTTCATGTAATGTTTATTCAATATTCATCTCTCTTCATCTTTTAATGTAGTTCTGCATTTCTGTTTTGTGACAGGATGTAATTGCAAATGACTGGTACTACATGCAACAGAACATAATTATGAAAGAAGCATTCAGAGACCTACCCGTGATCTATATGGATATTTTTCAGATGACTTCCTGCCACTATGCCAAGGAAGATGTCCATCCAGCACCTGTTATTGTTGCTAATGCAATTGATATCTTTCTTTCATTTGTCTGCCCTGTTTGAGATGCCTTTTTTTAGCAGAGATTTTAAATACCACGGCTAAATCCCCTCCCTGACCTTTATATGACAGATCATGTCTAAAGCAATTTAATAGCAAGAAACATTTTGTTTTTTGAAGCTGTGCATCTTGTCAGAGGTCAACTTATGACAGGTAATTTGGGTTGTCAGTTCAATGTCAGATGGTTCTGTTTGTTATGCACCATGTTGTGATGTTGATATTCAGACAATAAAATGACCTCTACGATATTTAAACCAACTCTGGCATATGTGTACTACTTATGAAAGAGTGTTTCATGTGAATGTTTTATGAGGAGGAATTCAGCAGTTTGTGTCATTTTTCTTATACAGGCTTGAACTCGTCCTAATTGCTTATTCTAATTGTTAATTCGACCCGGTTACACGAGGTAACGCGCCATTTCCCTTCGTTGATTCTTCTCTGCATGGAGGCAATATGCTACACACAGTGCATGAAGGTAAATGGAGTGTCTGCATCACGCCTTTGTCACGCTGCCATTCGCCTTAGGCTGTATCACATTCAGTTTTACTCTTAAATATATGACCTTTATGTGTTTTTGACTCTACCGCGTCCTTGCGTATTTTTGAACACTTTTTTTATTTTAGGGATAATAATGCACAAGATTATCACTGATAAATCAAGTAAACCACGAGCACTCTGTGAGAATTATCACGATAGTGGGCCAATTCGGCACTGTAAGTACACAAACGAGCACACGATGGCTCTCGTCTTGCCGCGCCCAGCTGTTAACGAAGCGACGGAAATGCAAGTTCAAACTCGTATGTTCAGGAAAAAAGAAGCCCTACAAGCCGTGGCATTAAATAAAACTCACAGTCATAAGGTCGAATTCTGGACAAAAGATGTTTTTATTTCGAGGGAAGATTGTAATCACAGAGTACACACATTGTGATGTTGTGAGACGTTGAATAGTACGACGGGGTGTGGAAGGTATGAATGCACCAACCCTTCTCTTCAAGAGGAAAAATGCTTAAAGATCACGGTTGGGTAGTAACGGAATACATGTAATCGGGGTTACGTAATCAGATAATAACCTAACCCTACCTTAACTCTAACAAAATATAAGTAACTATAGTCAGCCCAGATTACATTTGGAAATAATGTGCAATTAGATTATAGTTACATTGTCTAGGATTACCTGATTACATTTTTGATTCGGCCTACGTCTTTAAAATTTGGCAGTTTTAAAATCATGAAACTTTTTTCATGATAATAGCGAATGCTATTAACTCATGAAAAGCGCGTCTGCCATACGGGGTTTCTTAGACAAGGGCTCCACTTTGTGGCGGGGTGGGGGAAAGAACGGTGTTGAGTCAAGATGGAAGGTTCAAGCAGCAGCAGCCCCTCTAAAACAGCTTACCATTCCTGGGAATATCGCCATCACTTCGACTTCAAAAACGTAAAAACGTAAAGAAAAGAAACAATACAGTACGCCTGTAGACATTTATGCCAGCATATTTTTGTAAGGGCAATTTGATTTGACCAATTCTAAATGCCGAAAATATTCTACTGAATATCAAAGTAAGTTACTGCTCTCAGGTTACCAGGTTGCCAGTTTTGTTAATGGTGATTTAACTAATATTTGTTTTTGGGGTTTTTTTTCTAAATGATGATTTATGGATAATAGAATTTTTATTCCTTTTTATTTACATTGAAAATGGAAGATGAACATGTTGAGCAACTGCTCTTATTTGCTCCTCCATGTGGCCTTTAGTTAAAAAACAGCAGCAGCAAAAACTCACACAAAAGAAACAGTATCCCAGATGTTGTAGAATACACACAGTACACCTGTAGTTTGTGCCAGTACTGTTTTTGTAAAGGTAATTTGATTTGTCCAACTGTAAATGCTAAATATGCAAAATGTATTTTATTTGCACTGAAAATGTTTTGAAACTTTTAAAGAGAAAACATAATAATATTTGTAGAAATCAAATTTTTGTGGTTGTGTCCATTTTTTTAGTGTAAGGTGCAATATTTTCAGTGTTTGATTTAGAAGTAATTCAAAACTAATCCAAAAGTATTCAGATCAGATTACATTTTTTTTTTTGTAATCCAATGGATTACGTTACTAATTACAAAAACTGCCATCTCATTTGTATTCAGTAACTGACTACATTTCAAAAGTAATCTGACCCAACCCTGTCAAACTTTAATACAAAAATTTGCTAATATTTTTAAAAAGCAAGGCATCCAAACTTTCAAGAGAACACAATCAGAAATCAAACCAAAAATAAGAACCTAAATCTTCCTTTGAAAAAAGAACACAGGGTTGCTCTCTTTGCATCGCAAAACCTTGCTATTGCAAAAAAGAGCATCATGTTGCTCTCTTTATGTTTGTAAGTTTCATGGGTTGGAGGATTTAAGACAGAAATTCCTTTGTTAGCCCTCTCTCATTTTGCCTAGCTGTACAGATCACGAAGAGCACAATGGTGGGACTGCTAACATATTTGATATATATGTGAGTTTCTCACTAATATAAATAATTATGCCGAAAGTCTTAGTCTTGTTTAAACAATCTGTGGGTTAACCAAACAATGTGTATTGGTAGATCGCCTACTCTGACCTAAGGAAATAATTTTCTACATCATAAATTAGGCCAATTTTCATGTCACTGATACTCAGATACAGGGCAGAATTTAATTCAAAACCTGGACCAGAATCAAATTACAAAGACAGTCAGAGTTTGGTACATGGGTGAAAGTCTATTGTAGTCAAGGCAGGAAACCAGAACCAGTAAACAGATTAGGGTGAGAACATGGGAACAGGAATAATACCAGGGGCCTGTACTACAAAGCAGGATTTGTGGGTTAGCGAGGTAATGTCAGATTTAACCCTGGGTTTCAAGTGTCACGAAGGTGGTTCACTTTTTACCTGGGTACATCACCATGGTAACTTATGCTACACACCTAACCTGCTCTGGAGGTTATGTTCGAGATAAGAGATTAAAACCTATAAAAGCACCACCTTCTGAGCAATCAGTTCTCTTTGAAAATGGTGTCACCATTCTTGAAAGATCCTGTGGACCTCAGCACACAGATTACACGATTAACCTTATCATTACAATGGCCAAATTGCATACTCATTAATGTTCTTTTTTTCCTGTGAACAGTGAATTTGTCCTCTGCATTTAACCCATCAAACACACCAGTAGTGAACACACACACCAGACACAGGAGCAGTGGGCAGCATTCCTTGGGGAGCACTGGGGTTAAGTGCCTTGCTCAAGGGCACACAGCCATGGATGTTGGGCCTGGGAATCAAACCGGCAACCCGCCAGTCACAAACCCGGTTCTCCAACCTTTACACCACGGCTGCCACTTGGTTTTTTTTTTTTTTTTGACAGGTAAGAAACCATGCTTTACTTCATTTAGCAAAGAGTTCAAATAAAACATATATTCAGTAAAGCACTCTCCAAAACAAAAAGCATTTAAAACAGGCACAGTTTGCACTACATTAAAAAAATTTATTATACGGTTCCTCAGAATGCTGTAGAAAACTCCATTGAATTGAATGGGCCGCCCCGACGTTTGGCGGTCCGATATGTACTATACATTATCCCTCACTTATATAGATCCTTATTCTCCTCAAGCGTTAAACTATAAAAAAAATCTATAAATCCAATAAATAATGAATATAAATCTAAAAATATCTTGAGTGTATCTTGAGTGAAATACGTGGCTCTAGATCTTTCCATGTTTGTGATTGGTCATCTAGTGCCAACACCGCCCCTTTTATGTGAACACGCTCAAAACTAGATTGAGAAAACCTGGGTTGATTTAATGACTGTGTATGAATGGTAAAATTCACAGCTCACATTGCGTGTGTGCGTGTGTGTGTGTGCGTGTGTGTGTGTGTGTGTGTGTGTGTGTGTGATCACGGATAAATCTAAGGCAAGTTCTCAAATGGAAAATGGAAGGAATTATGTATCCATATGATATGTAATTCTTTCCATATATGACCATATACCCATAAGACACATAACTAGTAAAATATAACTGAAATTTCAGTGAAATTAAGGACTTGTGGGTCAGGAAGCACAGGAGTTGACCCTGCAAAGCCTTGCAGTTGAGTCCATCAGCCAGTTTTTCACACTTTGGGAACGCTTGTCATTTCAGACATTACAGACCGGCTACAAGGTTGGTATCAGAACCTTGAAAACAAGAAAACACTTCTAGGTTAGTAAACCAAATATGACACAATGTCATTTAATAATTCTTACCATTGCTCTGCAATTGGGTAATTTGTAAGCTCTGTTTTAAAATACGAGGACACCAAAAGCCTCAACATCTCTCTCTCTCTCTCTCTCTCTCTCTCTCTCTCTATATATATATATATATATATATATATATATATATATATATATATATATATAAATAAAATCTATCAAGATGAATTTTTATGCTGTATGCACCCATGGTGTTATGTGCTATAATTTCACTTTGCCATCTCCATTTGTAACAGGAAAGCCCCTCAAATCTTGTGTGTTAGTGTTTTTTTCTTTTTGTTTCCTCACTGTTTATGTGAATATATATATATAAAAAAAATGCCAGCCCAGAAGGCAGACACCAATTCCAGCAGGAGGAGGGGGGGGGGGGGTTCTCTCTTGAGCACCTGTATGACTTTGTATAGCCAAGTGATGGTTTGAATTGGAAAAGCTCTCTGACTTGATGGCTTGAACAGAAGATGACTGTCTCTTTTTCAGTTTCTTAGCCCTGAAATGGCTTAGCGTGCACACACACACACACACACAAATGCACACACAGTCTCCTTCCTGAGCTTTTATAATCTGGCAGTGGCTACATTGCACTGAATAATTTATGAGATTGACAACGTCGTTGGTGGATCAGACACAGTCATTGTCTTTGACATCTTTGCATATCTTGACAGCTCCAGTCACAACTTTGCTTTGATATCACTCTACTATCTATTCACTACTAAACTGTGATGTTAGTACATTTCTGTTAAGGACACATGTTCCCCTATTGTCAAAATCCCTTAAAAATCCCCCAAAAAACCAAAAGAAATGGTTTGGGCCCACCACCTGTCATCCCATACTTGATCCCATTGTTTTATCTGCTCATCATCCAGCCGGTTTGGATTTTTTTTTTTCACATCTGGCTCTGGTTCCAGTCTCTCTTTGCCAGTTTTCAGGCTCTCTGCCACTCCGGGTATCCGTGGAGATATAGCCTTGAGGCTGCTGGTGGTTCCCCTTTAGCTCTCATCTTTTTGACTTTTCCAGTTTGCTGGTATGTCCTTGGAGACTCTCACGCAAACTCTGCCGTACCCTGAAATAACCTCAGGTCAAGCAGAGGAGTTTTGACAGGCTGAATGCAGCCATGCACACAGTGCAAATAGTCAGTGAGGGCAGCATTCTCTGATTTGGACATTTCCTGGTCCATTCTGAGACTTTTTCTGACAATGGGAAACTAATTATAATCTTGCACGGACAGGAGCAAGTGGCAAGGCAGAAAAAACCCTCAAAACTGCCCTGTGACACTGAAAGCACAGTAGGAATCCCCTGACTGTCGCAAGAAAGCTGTGGCAGGTTGAGGATGTTTGAGGAACGTAGTAGGTGAAATATGAAACTCAGTTATACATGAATTTGTGGTTTATTCTCTGTCAAAGGATGATATGACCAACAAGAAGTAGCCATTGAGGTAGGATTAGCATTCAGTGTCATAGCTCTAACTGAATAAAGATGTTCCTTTTATGAGCTATGGCATGAATAAATCATCATACAGATGAGAAGCATAGCCCTATAATGGCAATTAACAAAAGCTGTAATGATCTCAAGAGGACCACCAAGCAGAGGTTTCAGCTAAAGCTGTTCTTGAGGTTAATCTGTCTCTCTTGAAACAGTATCATGAGATCACATTATCTATCTATCTATCTATCTATCTATCTATCTATCTATCTATCTATCTATCTATCTATCTATCTATCTATCTATCTATCTATCTGTCTGTCTATCTATCTGTTTGTCTGTCTATTTATCTATATATCTATGTGATCAGACACTGTGTACTGTGAAATGGCAAAGATTTTACAACCATCCTCAAGCAACCACACCACGCACATGGCACTGTATCAGTAAAAGAAGCGTGTTTTTGGTCGCAATTTATTTATGGAACAATGCTATTAAAAGCATGTGCAGACTTAATTTTGGATCATAAAACTATCAAATTAGCTGATCAATATAACGACATACATGTCATGAAACAAATAAAAATGATGCCTCCCCCTTGTATTCAGTGCAGGAGAACATTAAGATACAACAGTCGAACAGTGTGCCCTGAACAATTGTCCGAACAGCTGACAGCTACTGTTTATGTAATATCAGCGGTCAGCCTGCGGGATAAACACGCAGGTGGCGCTAACGCACATGCGCGGAACACATTCAACAACACCATCAGGACCAGAGAGCCTGGGAATCTGGAGCGACGACACACAGAAATGCCTCGAAAAAACAACTCGTCAGTATTTGTTCATTCAAGATTCTGTCATGACGGAGGAAAGTAGGTCTTTTTCACGATTATTTTGAAAGCTTGAACGAAACAAACGACACTGGCGAGCCTGAAAACGATTTGTACACACCAGTGACAGCACCGTGCGGAGGGCAAATTTCGTATTATCATCTTGCGCTGGTGCAGCAATATAATTAAAAGAAGAAAAGGAAAAAGACAATTGCGAGTGCTTTTCCCTCATTGCTGAAATAAAGAGGTTTCATGTTTGAAAGGGTCGCCTCTGCTTAGTGGGATGCACATCAGTGTTTTACCATACTCGCTCTCTGTTGTAATGGCTGCGCTCTACCAGGGCACGGACGCATCCTCTCCGGATAAGTATCTAGCGTTGAAAGACGTTAGAGAGGTGAAGGAGGAGACGACACTGGACGAGAAGCTTTTCTTGCTAGCCTGCGAAAAAGGTGAGTTGGTATCCCAGCAGCAATTTAACTGCTTTATCGATGGTCACTTGGAATGGAGAAATAATGTTTCGTGATGAAGGTCGGCGGAAACGAAACCTAATTATATATTATACCAAATTTCTTCGTTAGCTTTCAAAAGGAAAGATTTCACAATTTTTTCAAGTTTCTTCAGTTCGAAATTTAACACTAAATGCGCATGCTAAAGGCAGAATTATCCGTCGTGTTGAAAGGTAGAAAGCATGGTACCTGTTTAAAGAAAATCTAAAGCAACAACACCTAAAAGCGACTAGGGGTTTTGGAAATTTGTCACAGGGATGCTAACTACCATATAAAGTAACCACAGCTCAGATCTCATGGCCAGTGTCTTGAGAAAGATGTTACTGCGGCAGTAAAGAACCTAAAGTGTAGCCTGGCTCTGGATGTTTCATATATGTGTGTGCTTGTGAGTGTATGAGAGAGCGTGCATGAGAGAGAGAGAGAGATTGTTACACATATAATCATAAAAAGTGTGTATTTAAACTGTATTGTCGGGTTTGGACTTCAAGGTGACTACTACATGGTGAAAAAACTTCTTGAGGAGAAACGTCATGGCGAGTTGAATATCAACTGTGTGGATGTGCTGGGCAGAGATGCTGTCACCATTGCCATAGAAAATGAAAATCTAGACATTCTACAGCTACTGCTGGAACATGGCTGTCAGGTAATACAGATGCACACACAGACAAGTAAACATACACACACACTCAACAGTCACTCTCTCAGAAAAGCCACATGGAGAGACAGGGTTTTTTTTTGCCTTTTGGAACAATATCAGTTCACTTGTCTCTTTTTACTTCCTTAGGCAACAGACGCACTGCTAGTGGCTATAGATTCAGAAGTGGTGGGAGCTGTTGACATCCTTCTTAATCATCGGCCCAGAAGATCCTCCAAACCCTCTATTGCAGTAAGTTGATCTTAGGATCACAGCATGTTTCTGCATGTCATGTCAGTTCATCTAGATTATCCAAACTGTTGTGCTATATTATGCCTCAGTTCTGTTAATGGAGTTGTCAAATAAGACTCAAGTACAATGTAGGCATACATTATTAGATATTGATTATAGATGTATGTCTATAATTGTTTCATTTCACTGGTGAAATGTACAAGTGTCCTAATCTTTCTGGAAATGTAATGCAAAGATAATTGAATTCGGAAAAGACTCAGATGCCCAAAGTGATATATCTATAATTTGCTTTTGTCAACTGACTGAATTTTTTCAGGCCATGATAATATAAGAACTATACGATATAAAGCCTTTCTTTTGCTCTAGAAATTGATGCAGCGCATTCAAAATCCGGAATATTCCACCACGATGGACGTGGCTCCAGTTATCCTGGCCGCTCACAGGAACAACTACGAAATTCTCACTATGCTTCTGAAACAGGACATTTCCCTTCCACGACCACATGCTGTAGGCTGTGAGTGCACCCTCTGTAATGCCAAAAACAAGAAGGACAGTCTGCGGCACTCAAGGCATGTGATCCTGCTGGTTTTTCTCTTAAACCTCTGGTGTTGTCAATGCAGCTTAAAATAACTCTTGATATAGTCTTGTAAGTAGCTAACTTTATGATTCTTGGAATCCTAAACTATCCAGCTGAGGCTACATTGTAAACTGACAGGAGGTGTACATTATGTTTACCTCTCAGGCTAGCTACCCTCACAAAATGAGATTACACAGACAATCTGAAGACTCTGATTGAGAACGGTTGTCTTTTCTGTTTTGAAAAGCATAGGACAGCTTTGGAATTTGGTGTGCAAAGTGCACTTGGATAGGGGAGGCACTGTTTGCCTTGGTTTGGTTATATGGGAAAGATATTTAATACTTTTATGTGTCTAGTCATGCTCGTCCTTTAAAAGGAAATTGTTTACGTATAGGTCCATTTTGACAATTAAATCCTTTTTAATTGAATTGTCAGTATAAATTATTTCAGTCGACCAACACTTAACAGATTTTTACATTTTTCTCATTAAGATGTATATGAATGCATAGCTTTAATAGACTGAAGTAGTGTACAGGTGCTCAGTCCAACTTATGAGAGAAAGCGTTAACAATACTACACGTCATTCAGGAAAAAGTGTGCAGGAAAAATGCACGAAATGGTTTTTAAAACCCAATTTAAAAATATTGTTTGGAAATAGACTCTCAGCTATTTTTATTGATGACACCATAGATCAGCATATTGTTGAATGCTCTTTAGGTTGTTTCAGAAAATATGCACTTTTGTAAAAAAGAATATGAAAAACTAAAATCTGAGTGTTTGGTCAAAAAACTGTCTGAAATACCAAGAAACACTGAGGTAAGGGTTATAAGTTCATATGTTTAAAAATGCTTAACTCTAGAGTCTTAGAGTTAAGTATTTAGCACAGTGTTTACAATATTTGTCTATCTGTTCTTTCTCATCCATTACTGTTTTTCCTCAGGTTTCGTCTGGACATTTACCGTTGTCTGGCCAGTCCGTCTCTGATCATGCTGACAGAGGAGGACCCCATCCTGCGTGCATTTGAGCTCAGTGCTGACCTGAAAGAACTCAGTCTGGTGGAGGTGGAATTCAGGTACAGAAAAACTGGGGGAGGCGAGAAAGTCCAGAGAGTTTTCATTTGACTAGCCAAACAAGAGAGGAAAATCATTTTTAGACTGTAATCTCAGTCTCACTTGGATAAACAGCTACAGGGATAAACAGACACAGTTTCCTAGTTGCTTTTCTGTTAAGTCCAGAATAACATTAAAAGTTGAATCATTTGAATGAAATTTTAAGCATGTCCCTAAAAGACTGCTGTTAAGCTATTCCTGGACCCAGTCCAGTGTACCGTAGGCAAGCATGAAATTTTACAAAAGCCAGGGCTATGAGTGTTCATATGCTTGTGAAGCTCTTTTGCAATATTACTTATGTTATGAGCACATAGTTAGATCTTGCAAACTCAAAATGAGATCAGAAAGGCTGGTATGTATAACTGACATTGTGACTACAGCCCTTGTTCATGTTATATTATCACATCAGCACTGAGCTGTCACATTTGGAACTTGGCCCACAATCCTCTAGGTATGAGGCTTCTTCCCTTCCCATTGTACTGCTACTGTCATAGAGACTTTTAGGAGTGGAACAGGTTCTTGTCAATACTCAATCAGTGTCAACACTCAGTTGATGATCTGTGCTTTCAAAGCAACTCATTCATGTGCATGTGGATACAATTGATGTTAACAACTGTTTATATTGTAAGACAGGTGACAAGTTAACTTACTATGAAAGGATCAACATCAGAGTTGTCAAAGTGATAGTCTTTGTTTGAAAAGTATCCTCTTTAATATCCCTAGAGACACAGTTCACAGTCACATCTCTACACATTTTGAAGAACAGAATTTGTTTTAGCAATGCTATCCCACAATTTTGCCTCAGACAAGGATCTGCTCCAGTTTGTCTTTATATGTGGTTCAAAATTTTGTTTGTGGAATGAGCTGGCCATTTTTGTCTGTGGAACAGAAACGACTATGAGGAGCTAGCCAAGCAGTGCAAGATGTTTGCCAAGGATCTTCTGGCCCAGGCACGCAACTCTCGTGAGCTGGAGGTCATCCTGAACCACACATCCAGCGAGGATCACGTGGACAAGAGAGGGCTCCTGGAGGAGCGTATGAACCTCAGCCGCCTCAAACTGGCCATCAAATACAACCAGAAAGAGGTAAAGAATATTAACATAATATGTTGGTACAGTGAGTTATGGGTGTTTTACCCAACAAAGACTTTCAGATACAGTCATAAAGGTGAAAGGAATCTAAAGGCATATTTAGATCTAAAACAGGGATGCCACACACCCTTCCCAGAGATCAAACTTTTAGTAGGATTTTTATGCCTACAAAAATACACTTGGTTTTTGTACTGGCATGCTCCAAAAAGGTGTTGATAAAGTTGAATCATTTTGGTCAGCATTCTCCAGAGAAGAGTCTTCAGGAACGTGTTTCGTCCTGTTAGACAACTACATGGATGCGTGTGTAGCGATGAATTACAGTTTGAAGAGGACAAAAAAGGGGTCTAATGTCAAACAGTCAGACCAAAATTATTTTATTACAAGTTATAAGTTATATCACTGAGTATAATTATCTCCTGCCATGATTTGACTGATGTGAACACATGGTAAGTGGACTGCCTTCAATTTTCTATGGTTTTTCTGTTACAAATGATTTTCTCTCTCATTTTTCCCCCACCCCACTTCTAACTGCCTTCTGTGATGTCATGGAATCACAGTTCGTAGCTCAGTCTAACTGCCAGCAGTTCCTCAACACTGTATGGTTTGGCGAGATGGCCAGCTATCGGCGTAAGCACACGTGTCTGAAGATTCTAACGGTGCTGAGCGTGGCACTGCTGTGGCCGCTGTTGTCCGTCTGTTACCTGCTGGGACCACGCTCACGTGTTGGTCAGATCATCCACACACCCTTTGTCAAGTTCATCATCCACAGTGCATCTTATTTCACCTTCCTGCTGCTGCTTAATCTCTACTCTTTGGTCTACAATGAGGGCAAGAAAAACACCATGGGTCCAGCCCTGGAGATGATCGACTACCTTCTCATCCTATGGATTATAGGTGAGCCTGCAGAGTTAGGGGTCCTACCAGTCAAAAGTGACTTCTCTGGTTTTACCAGAGTTGGACTTCAAGGCTTTAGATCCTGTTCATCCCTGAAAGTAAATGCAGTTTGTAAAAATCTTTGAAACCTTTCACTGAGGTATACACTCAAGATGTGTATAATCAAAGACCCTGTTTCTTCCCCCATTTCACAGACCTCACTTTTGAACCTTTGTTGTAGTGAATGAAGACTATTGACTGAGTCAGTACTGTGAGATGATCTGTAACCAATTGCTCCAAGTCTCATCCATTATGGTATGGTTACTGTAATCTAGGAATGACGGGCAGTCTTGATAACGAACGGTATAAGCCATATAACCAAGCGTTTTCTCAGAAAACAGTTTTGTACGTGTGTGTTTCACTCAATGCATCATTTTCATCTTTGAGCAATTATCTGTCTCTCTTGGTTTTGTCGTTATTGTGAAATAGACATGACAGTGTGAGTGAGCGGGGGAAATTTTCCTTTCACATTTTACTGTGACACTGATAAAAAAAATAGAGCTTGTAAAACGGGTAATACTGAAAAGCAGTTCAGGCAAGAGGGAAATGCTTTTTCCGCCCTCATTTTGACAGTCACTAAACTGAGTAAGTCCACTAGAGGGAGGAAGAAGACACCTAACTTTTGTAACTCTACAAATCTGTTAGATAAAAAAAGCACAGACTTAGAGTGTACCACTGCAAACCACACATTTAATTACCATATTTTTTTTTTCCTTGATAAAAATAATAATGCAATAATTTATTGAGTGAAGTGAAATTATTACAGTTAATATATCTTTGGTGCTAGAAGTCTCATAACTGTAGAATCCTTAGGTGAGTGTTACAGTCCAAGGGGAACCTCTAAGTCTAACTTGATGCAGCAGATGCCTCCAACACTAGGTGTACATCTACAGCATGCCCACTGGGAGCCATTACACGACTGCTGCAGTGTCTCAAATTCCATTGTTCAGTCTGTCCTCCAGTGATTTCCTTAGTCCTTAGAACTAGTTTACTGAGATTAAGGAAAGTGCAGACATGTAGGAATATGTATGCATGTGATCGTGTATGCTTCTGTTGATATGGTACTTTGCTTAAATGAGTTTTCCCCATACAAGTAAGCTTTTTAAAAGACTAAGCAGACAGTTAACGTTAATTCACCCACATGGCAGATTTTGAAGTCTTGTTCTGCCTATTCTTCCTGTCCTTGCCCATACCTGCTATCAGATTCTCACACACACATTCAACAATGAAAAACAGGCACCATTTATTCGGATTTACTCATAAATGCTGTCTTGTGGTTATGATTATTTCTTTCCTCTTAAAAGTCATTGGAAATTTACTGAAGCCCTGAAAGCCATACATTAAAACTAGCACCTGCCTATGAAGGGTTTATCTCTAAGTGAATGTATATCAGCCGAATGTGGAGATGTTTTATGTTGCCTAACAACCAACACCTGGAACCATTAGTTTTATTTCCCATCTTGACCAATCTCAGTTTTCCAGACATAAATTCTCCACACCATGCTTATTTCTAACTAGGACGCCCCCCCCCCCCCCCCCCCCCCCGCAGGAAGCTCTCTGTTGCTGTTCAACATGAAATCTGGACATTATAGGCTACTTCCAGGAGTTAGGGTGTATTTTATGGATTCCTATCCTGACACACTGACAATGTCCGTTCCCTTCTGTCCCTCTAGGAATGGTATGGTCGGATGTAAAGCGTCTGTGGTATGAGGGGCTTGAGGACTTTCTGGATGAGTCACGCAACCAGCTAAGCTTTGTCATGAACTCCCTCTATCTGGCAACATTTACGCTCAAAGTGGTTGCACACAGCAAGGTGACACATGGAATATACCATATCAGTGCACGGCATTAAAAAGAAAAAAAGAGAGACCTGTTCAGATCTGTTCCTAATTTGTCAAGTACCTGTCAAGCCAGTGATCAAGTGAGACAGACAGGTTATCAGGTTTTTTGTGAGTTTTTCTGGTTAGTTTGTATTCCTGGAACACACAGGGAGGCTAACGCTACTTATTGGTTTAAAATCCAGCATGCTACTTCAAAACTATATTAGTGTGTTTACACAAAGGCACTTGTGTGAAAACACATGAACATTTGTAAAAACAGTTGGTTTTTCCATTATATTTTACTTAGTTTTACCTTTAGTATGTAATAAATAATACTGACCAAATGCTTGATGATATTAACAGTAGCTTAAAAATCTTAAATATTTTGTATATTGAATGAAATATCCCCATTATTATGTTGGAACTCAGGACTATATATACTAATGTGTTTAGGTAAGCCTGACTGTAATGAATAGATTGACACAGTATCTCAAAACTGCGCTTCCAGAAGCCCACAGCTCTGCAAATTTTAGGTCTCTCTCTTCTCTAACACATATATTTCAGCTAACCTCAAAGTTCAGGAGTTAATCAGGCATGTTAGAGCAAGTCTAAATTGTATATTACTGTGGGCATCCAGGAGTAAGACTGAGAAACATTGGTGTCCAGGATGCAAGGTTGAGTGTTTATTGCCCCCTGCTGGCTGACAAACATCACTGTTACTATTTTTTCACCCGTAAACAGTGATGCATTTCAGACAAACCATAACATTTCTGTGCATGCATTTTAAGTATATATTATGTTCCTCTTGGGCTTCCAGTTTAAGAATGTGGAGGACACCGAGCGGAAGAACTGGGATGCATTTCACCCTATCTTAGTGGCAGAGGGTCTGTTTGCATTTGCTAACGTGCTCAGCTACCTGCGCCTCTTCTTTATGTACACCACAAGTTCTATTCTAGGACCCTTACAGGTAAGCATTATCTCCACTCTCTCAAGTCATATGACTAAAACTCAATATACACATAGGTAATGTGACACCTTTATACAAAACATACGTTTTTATTATGTAATCCCTGGAGGCCATTTGAAAGTCCATTAGTCTGTAGAGTCAGCGGTCATTGTCTTTGTTTTGTAACTTTTCTCTCCATTATGTTCTCCTATGACTTTGCTGATGGTCTGGACTTTGTTTGTCAGTGAGGGCCCTGCCACGTGACTCATAGCTTGGATTGTGTGGTCTGCTTGTAATGGTTTGCTACAGAAAACCTCGTCCTGATTGTGTAGGCTGGAAAGCAGGCATTAAAAATATTCCCTCCCCCTACTTCACTTACTCTCTCTCTCTCTCTTTCTCTCTCTCTCTCTCTCTCTCTCTCTCTCTCTCTCTCCCTGAGAAGCTTTCTTTTTGTTAAGCTTTCTCTCTCTTTATATGACTATCAAATGTATGATGAGGAAAGAAAGCAGCAGTTAAACTCATGTTCTGAGCCAGTGCCAATTATAACATGTAGCAGTAGCTGTTTTGTGTGTAAATCTCAGTGAACAGCAGGGTAATTGCGTTTATAGTCTGCCTATCATACTGACTCACTGCTGTCTCTATCCTTCTGCACGTGCTCCTAAACTGACATCACGGTCTGGCAAGCAAGGATGGAAAAGTAATCTGCTTAGGAGACGTGAATTACACATACAAATGTATCCACATACACACATCACAATTAGGGCTGTACACACACACACACACACACACACACACACACACTTATATAAATCCACTTTCAGTACACAGAGAGCCAAAAACAACCACGTAACTCACAAATGTTCTTACAGATATAAGGAGAGAGCAGTGGGTTTGGTAATACTTATAGCAACACCCATTGATACACCTACAACAGACATACTCAGGCCCTGATTCAGCGTCTCCAGTTGGCTGTCTTGGATGAGCAAGACAGTTAAGTAAATAGTTCCATACACCCCAAGAGGTAGGAACGTGGTCTGTATGCGGAGGACGATGATCATCTGGGTTTTTGTCAAATGGGAATGAATGACTCACTTCTCAGCACACACTGACAGGTTACTGAGAAAATACTGAGATCACGAAAGGTCAAGATGCCGAGAGACCACCATAAGGTTCTCTACATGACACATAAGGTTGAGTCGACGAAACCGACCATTTGCGACCATTTTGAGGACTAAGCGGGAATAGAGCTGTTTGAGGAATCATGTTTTCTATGTACGTCAGTTTTGCCTCGGTAAGGATGAAAGGCCTCTGACCCTTTGCATTCCACTGATGTTTCTACAATACCCGGTGGGCTGGCACGTCATGTCAATAAAGCTAAAGTATGAGAGGGGAAAACCTACTGCTGTTAAATCATGCAGTACAAAGCAATCTGTGAGGAATTAGACGTGAAAGCCCTCACTAGGGATTTAAGTAGAAACAAGAGCATGAATCACGCTAATTGGAAAAAGAATGGATTCTTTTTCCTTCAAAACAGTTCTAGAGAAACTCGACCACTTGTGATTCATTCTCGTCACTCACTCCTGTTACTTTAGTGCAATGTTCCTGTTGTATAATGTGTTTGGGCCTCAGTCAAGGTTGGACAGAGTTGAGCATACAGAAAGAAAGAAAACAGCCTCTAGTGTGTTTGTGGGGTGTTCTGCTAATACAGTCCAGGGGATGTGTGAGTTCTGGCGCAGAAAAGTTTTTCTGTCTTCCTCATCCTCCATGGACTGACCAATATTTGCCTGAAGAGCCACGAAAGTTGGGTGGGGTGTTATCTGACATGTTAATGTGTTTAAAGATGACATAAAGCCCCTCAGAGGAAAAAATATCATTCTGAAATAAGATTGTATTTACTTTTCCAACTTAAGCAACTCAACCTAAACATGTTGGCTGTTTCCAAAATGAGCAGATATACATTTTTAATGTACCTATGTTCAAAAATAGTCACTCTGAAAATGGAGCTCACACAGAGAAGAATTTACCCCGGGCCTCTTGGGCTGTTTGAGCCTGACAGGTCAGTTTGGTGTGAGTTTAGATTTAAAACTAAACGTGGACTGTAAGTCTGACTCGATGTTTCAGATTTCCATGGGCCAGATGCTGCAGGAGTTTGGAAAGTTCCTGGGTTTGTTCCTGCTGGTGCTCATCTCCTTCACTATTGGCCTGACACAGCTCTATGGGAAAGACATGAAAGATCCATCCAAGAGTTCGCCCAAGGACTGCGAGGGAATCTTCTGTCAGCAGCAGAGCAACGACACCTTTCACACGTATGCACTTCTTATACCTCATTTATCGAAAAAGTGTGAGACGGAGTAGTCCTGTTTTCTTGCATTCAGCCTCCAGCCCCCTTGCATCAATTAATATGCTAAACTATGTGATGATTTCCACATATACATCTTGGTTCTTTATATCCCAATCGAATAGAAGAATAGAACGCTAGAATGAAGTGTCATTTCACTCTTTGACATATAAAAGTCACATGGAGGCTCATTTCTCACACGTGCATATTTAATAAGTACATTGAATGGAAGACAAGCATATTCCCACAAATGAATCTCATCTCTCCTTATTGTTGTAATGTGAAATGCTATTTCCAGTTTACAGCATATTTTTGTAACCTCTGCTTCTTCTAGCTTCATGGGGACTTGCTATGCGCTTTTCTGGTACATCTTCTCCCTGGCCCACGTGGCACTGTTTGTAACACGGATAAATTACAGTGAAGAGCTGCGTTCCCTTGTGGGAGCCATCATTGTTGGTACCTATAACATAGTGGTGGTTATTGTGCTTACCAAGCTACTGGTGGCCATGCTTCATAAGAGCTTCAGGCAGATTGCGGTGAGTGGTATATTCTTCTAACCGATATTCTTGTGATCCATAACTAGCTTGATCTGAGGTAGCTTGGACTTGTTTCAAGGATACTTTAAAAAACATGTGCTTTGTGTAATTTATAAGCCCATCAAATTTACGGTGTCATTGACATGTCTTGATCGTCATCCAAGAGTACTTCAACATAACAGTTTTATAGATCTGCTCTTATTATCAGCTTGAGACTCAAATTGTCATTCTAAATATGATGTCTGTCTTTATGCATACCCCAGAACCATGAAGATAAGGAGTGGAAGTTTGCCAGAGCAAAACTGTGGCTCAGCTACTTTGATGATAAATGTACCCTCCCTCCTCCTTTTAACATCATCCCCTCTCCAAAAACCATGTGCTATCTAGTCACGAGTCTCAGGAAGTGGATCTGCTCTCATACGTCTTCTGGGAAGGTCAAGAGACAAAACAGCCTCAAGGTGAATGATTGAGATGCTTTCTCTGGGACCATATCTCTCTCTGCTGCCTCACTCTTGTTGCTAGGTGACTCTGGCATGACATATACAGAACGGTACTCTTCTTGAACAATGAGCATGTGGCAGATAAGTATCAATGGATAAGAAACTGAGATAGGTGAACAACCAATGCACTTTCATGTCTTGATTTTAAAAAGTGTTCAGTAATAAATAGCAGCAATGAGGAGCATTTTGATATTTCTTAAAGGACGCCAAGACTGCGCTGATAATACAGTGAACTGCTTTCTATAGGAGCAGCTGTTATACTCCTACAGGTCAAATCCACATATCAAGTTTCCTTCTCCTGTTAGTTCTTAGTTATACTGAAAATTGGTGATATTCTTTTCAAGTTTTTATGGGCATTTTAAATGAGAAGAGTTCTTTGCTCTGAGAGGAATAATATCAATCTTCTGATTTTGTGAATCACCTCAGGTCAAATTTTGCCATGGTGATTAACTTTTTTCATTAGAAGAAGTATTCACTGGAAAAAAAAGATAAGCACAAAAAAATCTGAGGCATGTGACTTGCACCCACTTGCTCGTCCATGTGAGATGTGCAGTCTTGGAAGTGGAGAGCTTACTGGCTTTACACTCTAATGATAAGATATTACATAGAGGATATCACATATGTAAGATATTCACATACATGTGTAAAGACATTTGAAAATTGAGACTTTTACTTGCCAGTGGAAAATGATTTCTAAATTTAGCTGTCATTTTTTGTTACACACACACACACACAAACAGGTGTGCATCTATGTTCTACATATAGATGTGTGTGTTGTCCACACCTTACTCAAAGAGCACTCTTGGCAAATCTAGGTTGTCATCTGTAACTACGCTGTGCACATGTTACATGGTGGCTGTGCTTTGCAGGAATGGAAGAACCTGAAGCAGAAGAGGGATGAGAACTATCAGAAGATAATGTGCTGTCTGGTGCATCGTTACCTTACCTCCACACGGCAGAAGATGCAGAGCACGGACCAGGCCACCGTGGAGAACCTAAACGACCTGCGCCAGGACCTCTCCAAGTTCCGTAATGAGATGAGAGATCTCCTGGGCTTCCGTACCTCAAAGTACGCCATGTTCTATCCCAGAAGCTAAGCTTTCCCTCAGCCAAAACTCTCCTAGCATGCTCGGAGCCATTTACCTTTTTTCTCTTTTATTTTTAACTTTGGAGAACACAAACAGAAACTTCACTCCTGGGACTCAACTGGAAATAAAACAATATTATAAACCAAAGCCTGCAGATTCAGACATTATATAATATTCCCTAAGCCCATTGTTTTTACTAAAATTGTCATCCTTTTTGACAGCAGAATCTAATAAAAATTTATGAGAAAGACTTGGCTGTTTCCGAACTGCTTAATGTCCCAAGTTTGTTTGGAAAAGCTGTGAAAGGTCCAAGTAATGGGCTGATTTTCTCCCATTTGTTCTGGCAAGGCAAGCGGATAGAGTTGAACAACGAGTGAAATACTTTTGAGTCTCTACACCAGAGTTCATATTTTGAGTTTCTTGAATCTCTCCCCTAGCTCCAAACCCAGCTGTTTTACCATAATAACCTTCTATTTTTTTAAAGCACTTATATCATCTATTTAATTATTTTTTGAAGAAAAAAAAAGAAAATGAGAAAAGGATAGGGTGTTGTTTTAAATTGCGGATGTAGCAAGTGTTTAATGAATGGCTTCTCTCGGAGCCAAATGTTCCCCGTGTGAACTTGGAGCAGATGTCTTAACACCTGCCTTAGGTAGGTAATGGCATAACTGTGTTTGCCAGCAAGGCAGGAAATACTGGCGTCAACAGAATGCTCCTTTTTCAGCTAAGTATGTATCACTTTGGCTGAACATAGTTAACACAAAGAGAGGGTCAGGTTAAATTTGATCATGAATTTTAATTTCTCTCACAAAACAATCATTTATAAATAAACATTTACCATTAAAATTTTTATTGGTATGAAAATAGTTTACATTGGACGTTTCATATTGTCAGTTTCATTATAAACCTCTGAATTGAATCAAATCAAGTCAACAGCTGAAACCAAAATGGAGTGCTTTGATCTACGTGTGGAAAAAATAATAGTGATAGAAAACACGTGATAGACTTTACTAAAATTCCAGCATGATACCATTGGATACTACTAAATTATTGCACTTTTGTCACCACATAAGATGCCCAGCAAAATTGTGTTCATCGTGAACATAATAAATCATGAGAATTTTGTAAACACTGTATTATTAAAACACCCAGCTCTCACTTTTATTCTTCCTTTTGTAATATCCCCCATAGTAAATCCTGATGTCTGAATTAGCCAGGTACACTCTCTCTCCTGTCATTTCCTATCATAGCCTTTTGAAAACAGTTTTCCACACTTGCTAGTCACACATTAAACTGGACAGTTTCAAGAGAGAGAAAACATTAAGACAGAAAAAAAAGATGTTCCAGACTAAATGGTCTTGTACCCAATAAAGAGAGGTCCTCTTGTCACTGAAAGAACTGATGGGCAGAGCTTAGACATGCAGGAATGAGGGTTACTGCCCCCTCGTGCGGGTGAAGCTGGTGGGGTGTGGTTTCGGAAAAGGAGGGAGGGGGGGCGGTGGAGAGCTCTAGCATTGCTTGTTCTTCAGCACGTTGAAGGCCCTCTGGTTCTTGGCCTTGAAGGCCATGACAAAATGCTGAGGGGCAATCATCCCACGGCCTTCCTCATCTGCCTGGCCCATGAAGATGTAGTTTAAGCCTAGTGAGGTCACACAAAAAGAGCCTGAATGCAGTGGCGGAAACGGCAGAGACATTCAGGATGATCGTCTGTCAGCATCTCTGTAGCATCTGGATCTTCACACTCTTCACCCCCCTCACATATGTTTATATGCACCAATATAAACATATGTGATTGTAAATCATCATTATAACAACACCACTCAATCCCTTACAGAAAACCAATGCTGGCAGTGAGTTGTACCTCTTACCTTAGACTGACTGTCATCATCAAAGTCTATGATGAGCTTGGTGCATGGGTAGAGCTGGGGCAAACTCAGAGCTATCCACTACATTATTCTGTGGAACCTGCTGGTTGAAGCTGGATCCACTTTCTGTATGTGTTACTTTGTTTATTCACAGCTAATTACTGTTACTCACAATTACTCAGTATCCCTGTTTTTCTTTTTTTTGTTTTTTTGTGGAAAAGCTGCGTCTTTGAGAAGACACTGTCCCTTCATTTTAACCGCAGACAGACCATTACTAACACACAATAAAACGTCTTTATATATGTGGTTTTATAAATACACTGTTGTGCTTGTCTGGCGGAGAGGCTGATGACCACTTCTTGATTTCATAATCTGAATGATTTATGTAGTTAGTGGGTGTGAACTTGGAGCCACTGTGGCTCTGTGTCGAAAACTCACCTCGTCTGACAAACGGGCATTTCTTGCATAGGATGACAATCTTGGTGCTCATGGTCTTGCCTGCTTGTTGGATGGCAAGGTTTCCTTCCTTGTAGACATTGATTATGGAGATTGTGGCATACATGCTTCCCCCTCTGGTCACAGCACTTATAACAGTTCCTGTAATCACTAATGAGTAACAACCAGAAGAGAGAGCTCTGTGAGTTTATCCAGTCACACAGTCATGAAAGATATATGTATATTGAGAAAACAGACTGTGCTTTTGATTGGCCAAGCCACATCTTCAACTGACTTTTAGCCAACAAAAGACAGTGGTTTAGATGTATTTAACACAAAGCATCTTCTCGCATCGTATTCTTCATTCAAACATTCTGTGAACATTCTGCGAGTGAGAAAATATGAGTGGCTTGTCTTTTTAGAGCCCTTTGGAGAAAGAAACTCCGGAGGGAACTCTGTAATCTGGTGGGTCATTACTTGTAATGATGTATAGTACTTCTCTCGATAGACGAGTAACTTTCCACCACTAAAATGTTCAGGCTATTTTTCTCCCAGCACAGATACAGCCTTAACATACTTGCCTTTTCCCCCCTCATATGCAAATGCCAGTACACTCCCTGCGATATCATAATGAAATATCTGCCTCGTTTGGGTAAACATCTCCTGCATGCAAACATTACAGAGCTGTTCCAGGGGCAGTGACTGAGGCCAAGGAGCAAACGGAATCAAAACTCCCATTTACTAGCGGTTTACTTACAGTCCATAGCTATGTGTTTACACTAAGGGAACTGTGTTCTACACACACAAATCCACTCTTCCCCTGGTGCAAAATTCTCAAGGAACCTTTTGAAACACACTGAAACAAACCAGCGGCCCAAGGCTAGTGTGGCATGTCAGGATCACGAAAACACCCCTGTTTCTCTGGAGGTTTCCAAAGGCCAGTTTCCAGCAAACAAACAAGGACTCAGCGCAAAAATGATTTTCTCTCACTCCATACTGGCACAAGCTCAGGAACCAGTTATTGTTTACTGTTCTCTCACTCTGTGAGTGTGTGTGTGTGTGTGTGTTTGTGTACAAGCTTGTAAGTAGCATCAATATCAGCAGTTTTGCTCTTTCCCTTTTTCTTTTTTTGTGCCTTTTTCTCTCTCTTACCAAAGTTACTGGAACAGTAATGGCTCTCGGGGGTTCCCTTCCGTTTGCATTTCTGTCGACAGAGCGCTGCAGAATACTTCAAAGCTGGGGAAACAGGCAGAGATAGCAGGCATACATTACTGCTTTTGTACAACAAGCCCTTGGCAAGGTTCTCTACTTTATCTGACAGAAATGCTGAACACATCAGTCTAAAAGTGCCTGTGCATAGAGAAATAGTGAATAATTCTGTATCCTTAGCTAACATCTGTTTCAAAGCTTCTCAAGTCCTGTGGGAGAACTAGAAAGAAGGAAAAATAAAATCACAGTATCTGTTATTCCTACTTCTGGAAAAAAAAAGAGGGGAAAGAAAAACAGCTTCAGACAGACGATAAAGGCTATCGGTGAAAGACAAAGGGAGATTACATCACTGACGAGGGCAGCCAAGACTCTGCCCCCACCCAAAACCCCCCCTTGTGAAACTGGAACGTCCAAATACGCGCAATCTAGTACGTCTCTCCCTCACACAGCAGTCAGTTGAGGTGAGAGCAGAGAACACATGCCTTAACTGACACGTGAGGTTTTGGCCACTGTATATTTTTCTTACGATGAGATGTGTAGTGGGGCCGAGTGATGTAACGTCTATGGTGAGGAGCTCTGTTGGCTTAACTCTAACATGGAACCAACTACATTCGCCCGACTGTCATTAATGAACCTTAAGTAAGAGGAAGAATGAGTCTGGTCACATTCATCCAAAGGAACAATGCCAAATGCCTTCCCTTAGACTCCCAGCCACATTTGGTAAGCATGGCACTGCTAACATAGGACTGTTTACACTTAGATTGCTTCAGTGATTTTCAGCTTTTACAAAGCTAAACAAAATCAACTTTGGCATGTCCAAATCTGATTGCGTGGGAGGCGTGTGTGTGTACGTGTATGTGTGTGTGTGTAGTGTGTGCGCACGTGTGAGTACACAAGAATGTGTGAAGGAAAGACTGTGTACAGTTAAAAAAGCTTATTCCAGGTACATTTCCAGTAAGGAAACACACTGCCTATGCCTATCTTTTGTAGGCTGATTAACTTTGAAGAGAAATTCTACATCTTGGCATCAGCATCGGAGTTCGGTTGTCAGACTCACCACTAAATCTTCAGGCCACTGCATCAGATCAAACGGACCAAAATAATGGTGTGTGCAACAGATGTGAAAATCCCATATCTAAGCTCAGTGAAAAGTCGCATAAAAATACCAGAAAACTTACTAATTCAGCATGTATAACATGTTTTGGCAGTGTGGTTACAATTTTATGTCCAAAGTATGACCACACTATGTAACTGAAATGCTATTCCTACCTATTTAACTGGTGTTTAATGGTATTTAATTCAAAATCACAGATGCATCTGATTAGCTCCATGACTTTGATTATATCCAAGCTTTGCAGGAGGTCCTTACGTATGGGTCTGGTGGTTGTTGGCTGCGTTGTAGTGGTTGGTGGGACTGTGGTGATGGTGAACTTCTTGGGTCTAAACTTGTAGTGACCGATAAAGCCATCTGCAGTCAAACTCAGGTCTGAGAGGAACTGAATAAGGAGCTGATTTCCCTCAGAGAACACTGGACTGGGAACCGGAGAGACAGGGTATTAGAATATTAGAGCTAATGTTTATTTAAAGGTGAATGCCTATTTAAAACAAAGCCGTGCTAATAGTAGTGTGTTTATCTAATAAGGGGAGGATAAGAATGATTTTATCTTTAATGAGGATTAAAGCAGAAATAAGTGGATGACTCACGCTGGTGGGCTGTCTCCACAGTACTTTCCAATCCTCTTAGCGTCGTTAATTTCTCCTCCGTTAAAAATTGCCACATAGTCATAACGACAGTAGTTGTCTCTTTCCACGTCAAATTTCTCAAATTTAACTTCTATAATCTGTATGGAAATGCATTTGTTTATGTGATACAGAGCCCACACCAGAGCAAATGACACAAGAAACAAAAACCTCACAATAATAAACTACAAATGTAATATACTGAAGACTTAAGAAATCACTCCCACTAATATGTAGAGTAGATAGAATTGATGACTTGCTTCAGTGAAGGACTTACCTGATTTTTTGGTGCCACTATGTGCCAGGAACAGGTGACTCCAGCTGGATAATCTTTCTCTGGCCAGTTTGGGGTCTTAAAAGACCCAGACGGTTTTACCAACCGACCCCCACAGTACTGATCTCCTGTTGTACAGAGACATTCATAAGAAAAGAAAAAAGAAGCCCAATGTGTCCAAACCATTTTCTCTAAAATTCAAATAACAGGGTGAGACATGAGGTCAGCCTGGTATTTAATTGGAGGGAATGCTTTGCGTAATTGTCTGGCACTGTTATTTGGATGCCCTAATTCATACTTTCGTTCGTTCTCTGTCTTAAAAAGTGGCTGAGGGTCTGAGCACATGGTTGCCCGAAATGTGCTGTTAAAAGAGAGACCACATGCGGAAGACATCGTTAAACATCAGAACACCATCAAGCTGGTAACCACACAAGCTACGAGAACCGCCAAAACACTCTAGGGACAGCTTCAACTAGTGTAGCTTCTGCTAGGACATGGTCGTTTAAGGATTTCATCAGAGATTTATAAAAACATTCAAAGTAAACACTGCCTGAACAGATCTCTGTCAGTCTAAGGGATAAAGCGGCAAAAGGACTGAGCTCCTGGTAAGAATAAACTCTGTACACACTAGCCCCTATTTAGATAACAGTCAACAATCATTGCAGCTGTCAGCTACTGAAGTAGAACAGAGAAAGAGGAGGAGGGGGGATAAACCCAACCATTAAAATTCCAGCAACTTTGTAAGATAGCGTGGACATCTTGTCAGTCTGGGACACTGCCTATTTCTGGGCTGTTGGCTGTAATGCTTGGAGGGGAAGAAAAATGCCCATGAGAAATTCCACGTCACAACGTGAAAATGCTCAGCAGTGTTCTCCTTTTGCATTTGACTGATATGTTCAGCTCTGAATCAACAGTCTGCTCCTGTCCGGTACCCTCAGGCCAACCTATTACTTTTAACAAGACGAGACAAAAAAAAACCCTGCCATTTCTCTCCCATACCTTGTGAATCTATATCCATGTAGAGTGTTTCACTTGATGCATTACTCCGTTTATTTTTAAGAATGTAAAAACTTCTTATGTCTTATGTTCAAGTTGAAGCAATATATTAACTCTCTCTTGACCTTTGTAGAGCACTTAACAGTCAACAGTCATCTAGACATGCCCATTACGGCTGACCTATGGCCTTTAAGACACGCACCATTGCTAATATCCTGTGTTTATGGGAGAGGAGACACAGGTCATAGTGTGATGTAAAGGATGAGAAAACATAAGGAAGAAATATTGTATCCATATCCAAGGGCTAATAGGGCCAATAATGTGTTGCATGAGTCGCTTCCAATAACATGACAACCATCCTTCCTATTTCTTCCAAAACTGATCTGAGTACAGTGTGAGTATACATTCCCTGAGGCCTCAGATGCCAATCATAAGACCTAATTAGAGGTTAACTGTATTGCTTACAAATTATAATTAAGTAACTGTGTTGCCAAATTGCATTACTTGATTATTACCTCGTTCGTGTGGTTGAGCAGCAGAGTACACAGCCAGAAAGCCACTCCCTGCTGTGTTGGCATCAGACACCATCTGTATGAGCATCTTGTTGCCAGTGGAGACGAGGGCACCAGGCGTGAACGTGCCGCAGAAACGGCCAAGACGTTGTCCATTGGCATGCCCGCTGTAAACATCCACATAGTCGTAGCGACACAAATTGTCATTTTCCAAGTCGATGAAACGGAAGGAAAGGACAACCACCTTGCCCTCAGGGACCTGTATGTGAAACCACTTATGTAGTTATCAGATCTCAACAAGTAATGAATGTAATGTTCATGTTTCAGACCACGGTACGTATTTTCTCTTGATAAACTGAATATAAACTGATTCTAATTGCTATGATCATGATAGAGTCACTAAGTCAGTATTTCAGCATTCATCTATGGTACAGCAGTAAAAGTAATCACTCTACTATTTTGTGAATGTTATTATGTAGAAGAAAAGCCAAGATTTTCAACACAGACAAAAGTTTATGCATATGAGCTATCCAAATGTTTAGTTTGTCTTGTCCATGTGAAAATATATGACATCTTTCATTTTAATGAAAACGGTGAATCACAAGTGCCATACAAAGCTCATACAGTCTACACACCAAAAGTGCCAGCATGTTCTGAGACGCAGAACAGGTTCTGAAGCTGGCTTGGGGGCACTCCATGGCCGCTAGTCAAATACCTCAGCCTACCCCAATTACAGACTGAAGGCACATGGACCTGAGTCCAGCTGTAATTAACTAACATTGCGTCATTTTACTGATGTTCCAACGCGTTCAGGCACGACGCGATTTTGTAAATACAGTTACTATGATTCAATGATCAAATAGTAGGGATACGCTACTTACGGTTATTCTCCAGACACACTTGGTATTTGGCGGATACACTCCTGGGTATCCTTGGCTACCGATAACACCAGATTCCCCCGTTATGTTTCCTCCGCACGTAAAAGTCGGTCTGCAGGAAAATAAGACGATATGCTAATTTATACGATATATGTCTGAGCTAAAAGGGAAACGCCCGATTAAGCGCACATCAGTCTGTATCAGTGACTAACGTTGCCTATGAAACTTCAGTGATACCATTGTGTGGTTGAGACTGCTTGTACCACAATATACAGACGCATCCTACATAATAACGGTACCAAAACTGATGCAGATTCTGAATGTCGGATTTTTTCTGTAATGTTGGGAAGCTGTTTCTATATTCAGAATTTGTATTCTAAATGAATTACTTTAAACATTCACCAGCGTTTCTCTTGAATCTTGAACAAACACCAAACCAACGTCAATAAAAACAAAATCGAAGGTACCTCCGTTGAGACTGAGTGCGAACCTCGGATATTAGCAGCAGTAGACCCCATGCGCAACAGACGCTGCAGATTTTCCACATTGTACGGTTAACGGGCCAGGCAGTTTGCCTGTCAGTGCATATGAAATTGTATGCCGACGCTCCGCAATGGAGAAAAGTACCCAGAAGTTCCTTGGGGGGAGTTTCGTTGACTGCAAGCTGGAGCAGATGAATATAACGTTTGTTCTGCGTAGCAGCAGGGAGCACCCGGCAGCTGCTTTTTTCCCAAAACCTTGGATCAAAGACTGACACACCGAGAGACAGGGAGGGGGTGAAACCCCGTGCGCTTCCCTGGTCTAACACCTGACAAGAGCATATTAGCCGTTTCTCGGGCAGTTTTGATCTGGGAAAAAAATGTTTGTCTGACAAAATAGAACGAACGACAAAAACGAAAATAGATGTTCACAAATGGAGCTACATTTTCTCATAGTGAGCCTTATTATTGTGGTTTTATTTGATACGCAGCCCTATGTGAGAAAGTAGGCTTGTCTCTGAAAGCAGGGATTGAAAGACATTCCTCAAATAAACAACATACAGACAGACAGATAGATAGATAGATAGATAGATAGATAGATAGATAGATAGATAGACAGATAGATAGATAGATAGATAGATAGATAGATAGATACCTTTAGAAGCCCTGCAGTTAGCACCACCTGGTGGTTTAACGATGTTAATACACTTTAATATACTATAGTTTTTCGAAGTAGAGTTTGATTTAGGTGAGTTTTCTCCTTTTTTTTCTCCTTTTCTTTTGTTTTTTTTTCTTTCTTTTTTAACTGAAAACAGTATATTGTGTCTTATTTAATTTATGACAGCTGACATTTCAAAATTCAAATAATCTCACTAAACATTCTAACGCTCTTCCCAACACTGCAGCAAGCCTGTTTACGAAAAAAAGCAACATTTTTTTCCTTCAGTAAGATCAGATAGTAGATTGAGTCCACAGAGATTCGTCAAGACCAATAGATAACATGCGCAATCAAACTGATTGACTATTTCAGACTGGAATCTGATTAGAAAATGGTGATCCATAAATTTGATGATAAAACCATGACAGTGATACAAACGCTTTTTGGCACACATAAACACAACACATAAGTGATTAACTAAACTAGATATTGAGTTTGAAATCATGGAGTTGCATCTGTGGATGTTTACCACTAGGTACTTTATTTGCAAAGTTGTGTTGTATTGTGTGACTCACTTTGAGTTCTTGGCTTGTTTTAATGCCAGGATTGAGGGCTGTTCACAGAATATCTAGTTGATCTTTCTGTCTCTTATAGCCTGAAGATGTAAGTTCTTACATGTGATATTTGCATAAATAAGCACTTCAAATCTTGTGCTATATCTTAGAAAGTAGCACTACTTTCATAGCAAGCAACCTGGAACGGTTGTGAATGAGGGGGTAAGCACTCTGCTGTCATGGCTTTTGCATAGTAGCTCTGTCATAGTAGATGTTCAAGAGACTCTTGAGGTGAGAGTGGGCTTGTGTGATCACATGATGCGCATGAGCATATCGCCTCCCCTCATGTGTTCGTTGAGTGGCCGCAGCCAATTAGTGCTGGTTAGTCCTGCAGTAAACCAGCAAGTGAAAAAACTCAGGAGGTGAAGAGGAAAGAGACTAGAGCAGGAAACAATTGTAGCACAGTAAGTTTACCAGTTTAATGAGCAGTTAATTCCCCGTTGGATTACCTGTGTGCATGAATAAAAAAAAATCACACTCTCACTCACCTTTATACCTGCCAATAATCTCGTAAAGGAAAGTTCTGCCTCCTCCGTGTTTGATCAGCACACCTTGGCGACGGCTATCACACCTGAACCACTTAGTCTCACCTACAAATTAGTCCTTCACGCTGGATAGAGTCATTACCATGGTAAACCCCAGAAGTGATCCTGTGAGAACAACTCCCAGTCATCACCCTGCAGGAAATCCTACAGACCTGCTCACATCCAAGATTATGTTGTTGATTACGGTTATGAGGGACAACAACCAGCAACACCTTCCCCCCGATGTGAAGCAAGTCAGTCAAGCAGCTTTGCATCCTTGTTGCAGAACCAAGGTCCGTAAAGCCCATCTCCCCACCTTATGCAGCACATTGTTGAGATGGCTAGAGCTTCTAGAACACGTCCTGCTAAGAACCACTCCCCAGACCCCAGCCCATTCCTCGAGAGCAGCATCGCGGCAACAGTCACCCTTGGCTTACCCTCAAAATTCAGTGAGAAGAGTGCAGACAACCCCGGATGAACGCCGTCCCTCTCAAAGGATTGAGGATACAGAGGTCCCAGCTCAGAGCTCCTCCCCCCTAGCCACACAAGAGCCGGCTGGTCCCAAATCCTCAGCTGAGTAGGCAACCGTATCAATCACCACCTCCACATAGCCGTGCAACACCCCGCAGCATGCACCTTCTTGACTTGCAGCAGAATACCACACCAGACATCCACCAACCTGCCAGGTTCATACCACTGCGACCCCTTCCACTAAATCCTGAAGAGTATCAACAGTTACACACCTCCCAGCACTCTGACCTCCAAGCTTAACCACAGCAAGTGCTATCAGCCCCCCGAACCAACCTTTTGGCCCAACCCATCATCACCCTGCACCTATTGAACAAGATACAATTACTGACTGCCATGTTGCCCCTCCAGTGGCAAAGTCCCAGCTCAGACCAGACTGTCATACATGGAGCAGAGCAGACTGTCATGCATGGAGCAGAGCACATTCCATGTAAGACCACCCCAGTCACTCTCCCACCAAAGGTTAAAGGTGAAGGAAAGATTCACTGCTCCACTGCAACAGTACAGCACATTATTTGAGGCAGTGCATAGACTTTTGTGCCTCGGCCCACCAGGAGGCTCAGCTGCAGTTAGAACTCACCTAGGTTGGACCATGTAAGGGCCTTCAAAACACCTGCAGGATCAGCTCTCAGCCTCTCAGTGCCTATTCACCTCCTCTTCTCCAACCACAGATCTGTACCACCAAGTAGAGAGGCCGTGGCAGTTGAACACTCTATCCTTTCATAGTGAGAAGGTGGTAATGAGATCAAAACAAGACCAGGAAGCAGTCGACGTGCTTGAGGCAAGCACGGTCAGAGTGGAGATCAATGGAATACATTGCTATGCAACACCACTCCTTAGAGCCAAGGATGTGCCCATGCTACAGACACCGAAGGAAGCAGTGATGTCATACCACCGAAGCACGGAATGTTGGCTTGCCAAGGACCTTCCATTGGCCATCACATACAAACAGGAGATTGAGAAACTGGAAAGAGCTGGTTATGCCACCAAACTCACCCCTCAAGAAGTCCTGCAGACAAATGAATCGTGGTACGTAGCCCACCACATTTTATCTCACCATAGCAAACAGAGAATTGTGTTTAACTGCTTTTTCAGCTATAGAGGCCAGAATCTCAACCACTACCTGCCACCAGGAACCACATTAGGATCTTCACTCCTAGGGGTTCTTATTCGGTTTAGGGAACACCCTGTGGCTATCAGTGGAGATATAAAACAGATGCTCCACCAAGTCTGTCTCCTCCCCGCTGACCAACACCTATTGCAGTTCCTGTGGCGAGATAACCAGTCTGAGAAGCCACCTGAGGTTTATGAATAGCGTGTCCTCCCATTCGGAACCACGTGCAGTCCCTCTTGTGCGACCAGAGGCATGTGCTCAACCACAGTGAACCAGGGGACGGCATTCGTCAGGCTGTGCAAAAATAATTCTATGTTGACGACTGCCTGCTGAGCACATCCTCCTAGAGGAAGCCAGAGACCTGGTGGACCAATTGAGAGAACTACTGGTATTGGGTGGTTTCGAAATAAGGCAGTGGGCAGGTAATATTGCTTCAGTGGTTGGGTACTTTCCTTAGGCAAAGTCAGAAAGAACAGAGTCCCAAGCAGATCCCCAAGAACATACCCTTGGATTAAACTTGCATTGCGCACCAGACACCCTTCAGTACCACCCATCCCCCTCCAAGTTGTGATGATGCGCAAATCTATCGCATCCTTGCAAGTCAGTATGATCCTATTGGATACATACTCCCCTTTACCTCTAGGGCCAAAGTCTTAGTCCAATGCCCCTGGGCAAAGGAAAGAGAATGGGACAACCCCTTGCTGCCCTCAGATCTTCTGCAAGCTTGGAACGCATGGCAGGGGGAGCTGCAGCACCTACCACAAATCAAGCTTCTGTGGTGTTACGTTACCCTTGACCTGGATGGAACTGAGGTGACAAGAGAGCTTCACATATTCTGCAACATGTCAGAGGTTGCTTAGGGATCAGTGGCCTACCTCCGCACTGAGGACCAACAGGGTAATGTTCAGGTATCCTTTGTGTTGGCCAGATCTAATGTTGCTCCCAAATGGACCCTCTTAATGCCAAGCCTGGAACTTTGTGCTGCCCTGACTGGAGCCCAGCTGTCCAGACTACTCCACAGCGAGCTCACCCTGGAAATCAGGAACACAACTCCTCAACTGTGCTAACATGGCCTCAGACTGAACCTTGTAGATTCAAAGTGTTCGTGGGGAACAGGATCGCCAAGATTCAGGAGGGTCAGATTGAGGGTCACTGTTGGAGGTATGTGGATTCTGTGAGTAATCCCAATGATGACATAACACAGGGAAAGACCCCACTTGAACTGGCAATGCCAAACAGGTGGAGTCAGTTTCTTTACCAGGCCTCAGAATCATGTCCTATGCTTCTAGCCCTGATACACAATACAGACTCTGAGGTGCTTTGCAAGCCTAAGTTCTGTGGCTTAACCACTGCTGGTCCCCCTGCAGTAGACGCAACTCAGTACACCTCCTTTGAAGACCTGGTGGAAGCCACTTGTAGATCCCTAGGTGAGGCGGCTCATCAGCCTGACAGTCCTTCTGCTACAGATTACCAACTGGCCAAAACAACCATATTGTGACAGGCGCAAGCGGAAAGCTTCGCTGATGAGTATAAGGCCCTCGAGACTGGCAAGCCCATCTCATCAGATAGTTGCCTTATTATATTGTCCCCAGAGTCTGACTCCAGCATGAGAGTGATCCGTGTAGGTGGTCGACTCCGTCAAGTGGAAGGCCTCACTTCTGACACGGTGCTACCAATGGTGCTGCACCCAAAGCACCCGGTGACAAAACTTCTTGTACAGCAGTACAACAACAAGCTGTGCCATTCTGGACCCGAAAGGGTCTTTGCTGAGATCTGACAATGGTTCTGGATCCTCAGGGAAAGGGAAACGGTATCCCGGCATCAACACCACTGTCCTCAGGGTCAAAAATGGTGAGCCAAACCAAAAGTTCCAAAAATGGCTGATCTGCCTCCTACACATCTCTGTCTCTTGAAACTGGCCTTTTATTCTACTGGTGTAGATTGTTTTGGGCACTTCCTAGTAAAGCATGAATGAAGCAATGAGAAGAGATGGGGTGTAATCTTCAAGTGTTTGATGACCCATTGTGTATAGCTAGACCATCTCTACTAAATGAACAGTGATTCATTCCTGATGGCTCTCAGACGTTTCGTGGCCAGGTGTGGCACCCTCTTTGAAACTCTGTCTGATGAAGGGCCAGATTTCTGTGGGTGAGACAGAGAGCTAAGTGAGAGCTTCGCTGCTACGTGCCCAGCACTGCAGATAGAGCCCCCCCCCCCCCCCCCCCCCGCTACACTTCAGAGGAGCATGGGAACGTGAGGTGTGCTCAGTTAAAGCTGCGCTTCAAGTCACTGTTGGTTCCCAAACCCTTACTGAAGCGGTAATAAGGACTGTGCTGATCAAGGTAGAGGGCATCTTGAACGCCAAGCCACTGAGCTATGTGTCTTCAGACGTCACAGACCCAGACCCTGTCACCCCGAACTACCTTCTGATGGGGTGGCCCGGTGCCTCATTACCCCAAGTCATCTACCCAGAGTCTAAAGTGCTAAGCCGACAGAGATGGAAGCATAGCCAGGCACTAGCAGATCAGTTCTAGGGTCACTTCATCAAGAGGAATCTCCCAGCATTGCAGCTCCATCAGAAGTGGCAGAGTGACACTGAGAACTTCATACCTGGTACTGCGGTCATGATTGTTGATCATCAACTACCCAGAGCCTTTTGGCCAGTTGGCAAGGTGAAGGGCATCCACCTCAGTGCAGATGGCTGTATTCGATCAGCAAACGTTCAGGTAAAGGACCAGGTGTACCAGAGATCAGTTGCTCATTTGATTAAACCACCAGCCATCCCGGAGGATCATTAAGCAGTATCCCCTCCTAGATGTACAGAGTCTCTTTAAGGAGTACATTCTCACAGTGAATGGGAAGGGGGGGGGGGCTATTCAAGAGACTTGAGGTGAGAGCGGACTTGTGTGATCACAAGATGTGCTTGAGCGCATCACCTCCCCCTCATGTGTTCGTTGAGTGGCCGCAGCCAATTAGTGCTGGTTAGTAATGCAGTAAACCAGAAAGTGGAGAAACACAGGAGGTGAAGAGGAAAGAGCCTAGAGCAGGAAACAGTTGTAGCAAGCTAAGTTTACTAGTTTCATGAGCAGATAATTCCCCCTTGGATTACCTGTGTGTGTGAATCAAAAAAATCACACACTCACTCACTCACCTTTATACCTGCCAATAAACTCGTACAGGAAAGTTTGATCAGCACACCTTGATGATGGCTATCACACCTGAACCACTTAGTCTCTACTGTAGACGACTGAATTTTATGTTTGTTAACATGAATGGTTATGCATGGCAGTGAACTGGATAAAGAAAACCCAAGCTTAATGCAGTCTGAAGGAATATGTTTCTGTTGATCCACTTCACCAAACTTTTACTAATTTTCCATGCCTAAAATGCCAGTCACTTCCTGCTAATAAATGTTAAACTGGTATCCTTATCTGACAGAACTGGCTTTAAGAACGTTGTTTCATACATGTGTTACTGTACCTCACGTAACGCCCCAAACAAAAGGTATCACTTTACAATAAGACTGCCCTTATAAAGAATTCATAAATGGTTTATAGTTAGGTTATTAATTAAGTTGTAAACACTTTATAAATCATTAATAAGCGATTAAAAACAAGTTATAACTCAAATTTCATATATCAATGCGGGCTCACTATTTGGCAAGATAAGGTTATTGCTGCACTTTTCATCTATCTATTCTGTTAAATCTCAGATCTTTCTAGTTGCTTAGCTTTCTTTCTGTTCTCCTTTCATCAGTGAGCATGTTAAATTGTCAGCTTCATCTCATTTTTATGACCATTTATTAATTAGTTACTAACAGTTATAACTGCTGAAAGGGAGCCTTATTGTAAAGTGTAAAACACATCAGCATTTGCTAATGAGTGGCTGAATTTTCTCTAAAATGATGACAGTGCCTTTTATTGTACAACTATACAAACCAGGAAGAAACATAATGCTAAAACGGCAGGAGGGAAGTACATCATTCACACAGACAATTACATTTACGGCACACAGAATAGATTAAACTGTCACAAGAACTGACAACACAACACAAGGACTACATAATGAACAATACACATACACTTCTGCTGGCCACAACAAGAAACACAAACTTAAGAACTGGGGTTAAACAACAGTCCATCGCCCCAAGGCATGCTGGGAAGCTCCAACCATCTACCCCCAACATGCATCACAATATACCACTCTAATATGATAGCATATGTCATATCAACCCCTGTAATAATAATGAGGAAGGCTGCTGATGGCATGCTGAAAACGTCAAGGTACACAATATTGCAGCTTTAGTATATGAATTTGGTAATTTGATATGAAAATTTGATATGCAATAATTTGATATGCCAAATGAAACTTTTTTGACTATTAAGATATGCTAATGGTGATTAAATGCTAGTAACTTATTAACAAATATCTGATGGGGCTGACAGGTATAAATGCTGGTTGATGGAGATGACAAAGTAAGCTAAGTAACCAGTGAGATCAGAAGCTTAACAGTACAGATAAATGTGGGATCACTATTTGGCAGGCAGCAGGTCACTGCTGCGGTTTATAACAGCGTATTAATGATTTATGAAGTGTTCACAACCTAATTAATAATCTAATTATAAACCATTCACAAACCCTTTATAAGGGTAGTCTTGTTGTAAAGTGGTACCATTAACTCTCTTTTGTTACAGAATATAGAGCAGAGATGGCCAACCTTGGTGCTGGGGAGACATACTTATGTGAAATATACTTGTATAAAAGGGCCATCCATTGGGAACCTCTGCCTCAGAAGACAGTGCTTAAATGGTTGTCCAAGGAAAGTATAACTCAGATTTACATACACTTACATAATTTCATAAAGTAATCATTTAACATCACCATCTATATTCAGTCAGTTAACCCTCTCAGTATTTTTCATATTTAACACAAGTCCTTTCAGTCAGTTAAATATTTCACACTACCAATTTCAACATGTTAGATAACCAATGCACTGTGCAAGTTCTGTGTTTTTCAGTCAGGCTGGCAGAGCTCCCCCTCCCCCCGATGCACCCCAAAGTCAACAAGATGCACGTACACCAAAGACGCACCCGTAAACTTCTTGTCCAGGTCAGGATTAGCCAGCTGACCTGTCCATCCAGGCTGCCCTCTGACCTTACGACCAATAGGGTTAAAGATACAGGACAGCATATATAAGACTCGCATCCCCCCCGATCGTCAGATCAACCCCCACTCTGGAGAGAAGAAGCCAAAACCTGGACAGTTTACGTTTATGCGGTGTGGGTCAGTGACGATTCAACCACACATACACAAATATACACCCACACCAGACCATACCAACCAAACCCCCTTTTTCATAAATTCAAGTGTGCTCATGTCGTGCTGTGCATTTTAATAAATATAAAAAACCCAAATTGGATGCTTGGATTGTGTTCTGACCAACACCACACGGTGACAGCAAGGTCCCTGAAACAGCGCAAAGGCACAGTGACACAGGGAGCAGCACACCTAACACTGCACTCTCAGTCACCTTCCTTTTCAATACTTACATTACTGATTCTGCCTAATTTTGTTTTATTTTTTACTTTTAAATTCTCTAGGGGGTGTGGGTTTTGTTTTTTGCAGATTGAACCTATGGAGGGCATTGATGGTGTCCCTCTGGGAAGATATAGATGGAGCATTGATGGTATTCCTTTAGATTGAGTTCCCATGAAGGCTATGGACAAAGACATGGACTGGGCTCCTTGTGAGTTGTCTTCAGGCAAATGGTAAAATGCTAAAATCTATTCATGCATGGACTTTAAGTGTTGGTCATCAATAGAATTGTCTTTGTCTTTACCGTACAGTCGACCAAGTAAGAGAAACAACCTGCAGTTGCTCTTTCTAAATGGGAGGCCATGAATGAATCTGGGTTGGAAGCGCAAGGTAATAGACCATTCAGCAAAATATTGCCTATGGCTGGTTTTTGCTAATACAAAGGTAAAGATTCACTTCAAACTTCATTAAAATCTGTTTGGTTTCATGCCCAGCTTTTATCTAATCAAAATGGGAGATTTGAGCAGAGTGTGGATTTGGCAGACCCTATGAAGTATGTGGAGATGCCTTATGCGTTTTGACAAATGAACTGAGTGGAAATGACAATCCTATTGATCCATCCAACAAACCACTGGCATCAGAATTGCACCAGCCAACAGCTTTACTACTGATTATCAGAACCCCATTGTGCTTTCGCTTCAGCTTAAAGTAATGAAATTCCAAGATGAGCTGGAGTTGGAAAGATTTAAAGAAATCGAGTTGGAGCGTTCAGAAACAGGAGGAGCACTAGAGACAAGCTACTACAAAAGGTATGGCCAGTTTGTGCCGTATATTTAATTAACTTGTATTCCTGCGATGCTCACTTTGTACATCAAGGGGGTATTCTGAGTTAGTTAACGCAGAGTAAGCAGTAGACCTCCTAATCGAAGAACACTCTGGCTTCATCCTCCAAGCAAAACAATGCTGAGGGGCTCTTCTATTAGGAGCTTTTCTACTTGCTCCGAGTTAACTAACTCTGAGTTTTCACTAAACCTGCTTTCAGGAATACCACCTAGGTTTTGGTTTTGCTGTTTTGTTTTTGTTTTAGCACTTCAGGAAAGAGTAATGTAGAAAAGAGAGGCAGAATCTTGCTTAAAGGATCCTAAGAAAAAGTTGCCACCAAACAGAAAAAAACAGGTTGACTTTTGGGAGAAGAGAATGAGGTTTTATTACAGATAAAAGAAACATAAATATGGTATATGTGTGTGTATTTTTTTTTATTTAATATTTTTAGTTGGAGTGGTTAAATGCACACACAGTGTCTCTCCCTATCAAAGCAGTCCTTGGCAGGGTAGGTTGCCCCCCCCCCTCGCTCTGGGAGATCAGAACAGTCTAAATACTCTCGCCCACAAACGCTACCCTTGTGCCAGTAGCAAGAAATTCTCCTAAAAGCTACTTCAGTATTTTTCCTTTGCTCTTTTGTGAATTAATGTGGTCATTAAGTCACTGGCAGTCACACGTCCAGAGCTAGCGGTGTGCAGGTTTGTGTTACTGTAATTTTTAAAAGTAATCTCTTTTTTTTTTTTTTACTCTCCTTCTAAATCCATCACCTCAACTATCAGAGATCCAAAGGGTCAAGATCAAGAACGCTGAAGAAGTCTAAGAAATCAAGATCAGATCAAGTCCAGATCCCCACATCAATTGCTCAAGGAATCAAAGAGGACCCAGCCCTGACAAGTCTCATTCCTCTCCCCAGTCTCATCTTTCTTCTACAGTCCTCTCATCTCTTCGTAGTGATTGCGTTCAACAAAATGAGTGGTGTGTCAGTTGTGTTGATACTTGAATGTTTGACAGTTAGACACAAGGTGTCCATGGCTTGAGATGATGTTTTAACTTGTAAAATACAAAGTGTAATGTGCTGTGTTGCATTATGTAGAGTTCATTGACTTCTGATTACCCTGTAATTAGTTTTTTCCACACTTAAAAATGCATATTACAGCTGTGTCCTGGTCTTGCATGTCTCTGTGCCTTTTATGTTAACAAGTCTGCATAGGTGATGTTGTTGAACAGGTATACTGAAGAATCGGTATTCTGACATTTTTGTGTGGTGGGAGATAATTTGTTATTGCTTGTTTGTTAACACACAATGCATTTTATTACAACATTACCTTGACATTCTCATCGTAAACGGGACTGACTTGGGTTAGGCTAATTATAGACACAACCTGAGCGTAAAACGAGCTCAAGTCATGTGAATGAAAGGAGCCGATATTGAAGCCTCTGTGCCAGTTTTCATTAACCTGAAACTTCCCTCGTAATACTCTCAAACTATTGCCTGCCACATACCATCAGTCCTCCTGCTGTACTGAGGGATTTTTGGCATGCACCCAGTGTTTACATGTTCTGTAGTTTCGCCACATGGAACCTGAAGAACTGCATTTGACAGTCCAAGCTCACGTTGCACAAACTTGTCACAGACTGTTATGAAACTCAAAGCAGTGGCCAGACAATATCTCTTTCACACACACAACAGCACAGGACGATTGGTTTCACCTGTAGAGACCTGGACTGATTGATTGATTGATATCGATGAGTAAGTCTTTTCCCCTTGAAAATCATGGTCGTGACCGTAAGCTGACCTCTGACGCTAACTTCGTCTGATGTTAATATTTAAAGAGTTTCATACATTTTGCGCAAGGCAAATGTATCTGCGTTTTCAGTGACCATTTATCTGATGCTGCTTTTGTATGCCCTGAGCAACAACATGCATTTGGGACATGTTTAAATAGGGTAGAATGAGTTTTAATTGGCCGTTTTATTTAGCTTAAGTGTAATGTAGACATACACTGACATTTGCGCTCTGACGTTATATTAGAGCATTTCATAGTGTTGGAGAAATAATATGCTCCCTTAAACTATGTCTCTGGTATGGCTGGTCAAATGGATAATAGCCTTATGTGCAATTGCATTTGGTAACATGACGTAATTATTTTTGTCTGCTGACCCCAAACGTGCACTCTTACACATAATTAGACAAAGTTAAGGAAAATTAAATGCGTTGTTTGTTATGAGCAAAATGAGAAAATTAAAATAAACTGAAGTTTCTAGCTTCACGTCAAATGAAAATTGACAGCTTCTGTGTTCAAAGAACGCCATAAGATGGCAGCATTGCTACAAAGACGAGTCCTTTGTGCAGGGCACTCTCTTTAAATGCATTTTAATACATAGTTATTCCGGTCCGATTCAGAGCACACCCTTAAATACTTTTTTCCCCCTTAAGAGGGTTAAACACACATACACACACACACACACACACACGTTTCACTTTTCTAAAGTGTTTCCAGATATCATAAATATTCTGCTATGTATATGATTCCCTCACTGACAAGCCTGCAGTGTTCCGGAGAATAATAGCGACACTTCATTGAATGAAACAGGTTCTGCGCAGGCTCTGCAACTGTGATTTACGCTGTTATTTGTACCGTGCCATGCGCCTATTTGACAAAGAGCAAAGCCAGAAAGCAGTACTATTCGTACAATACTTAAAGCTGTTTGCACAAGTGCTATGCACCACTTCATTTTGAAGATCATCGGTATGATTATCTATCTATCTATCTATCTATCTATCTATCTATCTATCTATCTATCTATCTATCTATCAAGTCATTTTAACGTAAAATAGTTTACCATAAATTGGGGATGTAGAATTTTGGAGGAGTGGTGTATTTTATTCAGTAGTTAGGCTATATTGGCAGGACAGTCAATAATGGGTCCAAAGACTTTGGGTTCTCATCCCAAATTTTTTTCTGGACCTTTGTTTTGCTCCGCCTACAATTAAGGAAGAGTTACACATGCCCTGAATTTTGACAAACAGCTCTTGAATTTTCAATACTGTCGTCCTTCCTATGACTACTGGACCGCTACACGTAATGATTTGAACAGGTCTTCTGGAGTCGACGCCAAATATTTCTCTTTTTACAATACATGACTATGTCCAATTCTGGTGGATGTCGCGTGCGGATTGGCGAGCTGTGTGCAAAATCATTACAGGAGAGCGTCCAGAGCAACGTGGCTGCGCGCGGTCCAGTGGATGCCTTTGCTGACAGCTAACTGAATTTACTCTCGCTCAGCCAGAATGTTTCGAATGTTTTGTGCTTGCAACCATGGGTTAGCATTTTGATTGCGTGTTGGGGTTGTTTTCGAGAATATTAACCTTATTTGCAAGTAAATTTGCCCAGGAACAGAAAAGAAAAATTCAAGTCGACAGTTTTTCAATTTCAAGTCAAGTACAGTTTTAGTTGCAGAGATGGACAATTCAGTCAAACAGCCGAACACAGTCACCTGCGACTCTACCGCGGACACGGAGAGAGAGAACAGGGCAGAAAGTTTGGATGAAGTTCACCTACATCTTGCCTGTTTGCCGGAGCGATACATGACAGCCAAGTTCACTTTGTCCGCTTACATCCTTTGTTGGGCAGTGCTGAAATTGTGTCAGGTCAGATCTCGAGAATAATACTTGGATTTTAGCATTACAGTTGTTTAAACAGTGTCTTCGCTCTATGTTTAAACAGTGTTAAACATTAATGTTGTTATTTCAACTTTACTACTGTTAATTTGGCTATTCTTTTATTCATTACTTATTTATGTTAGTAACCATTTATATTAGTAACAATGTAACCTATCGACGAAGTATTAGTTACAGAATGTAGATAGAGTGGAGCAGCCAGTTCATGTTGTGTAACAGACGAAAGAAATCTGTTCACACCAAATGTATCCTCAGTGTTGTGTGACAGCCGTCTACAGGAACCTTTGTCCTGAAAGTAAAAGCAGATTGGTAGGTACTGGTTGACTGGTTGGTATACATTGTGTCTAAAACATACTTGCACTCTTCAGATTGACTTATATTCACATCCTCACCCTCACCATGTCACCATGGTGACTTATCCCATTCTGGTTTTTTAGGGCTTGTGGAATGTGTCATTTTGCATGCATCCTGATTTTGAATGCTTGGGAACAGAACATCGCACCAACCTCCAGACAGTGGCTGTTAATAGAACAAGTGTGATGGTTGTGAAGTTGCACACATGTACAGTTAACATTTTCATGCATGTCATAGGGAGGTATCTGGCCCTGTAGGGATAGTGATCATCCAGTCTTACATGTTTTCTGCTGATGAACTAGTCCTTTAGGAGACTATTTTGGTTGGATGGAACCCCTGTTGGCTTATGGGATATTCAGCAGCTGTGAAATCAGGACTGAGGAGGCTCTGTGATTTGCCATTGGCACTTGCCAAGTCCATAGCTTAACAAGCTATTTAGTCTGGATTCTTGTTGTCATGGCGGCAGCACCAAGCAACAAATGTAGAACCATAGAAGCACACATACTGAATCCTCAACGAACAGAAATATTAAAATACACACAAAATCTGCAGGTCAGAATGAATCAGAGTCAGTCGTGATTGATGTATTACCTAGTCCAGCCATCCAGAGCACAGACATACCTTGTTTACAAATCTTTGCTTCATATTATATGTAACTGAAGTATGAAATGATAGAAACGATATATAAAAGCCACTTTTGGTCATGGATAACTGATTTTAATTCTTCCTTGTAGTTCTTTGTTGATTATTTTGTCAATAAGACAGCTCTTCGTTGTTCAGAGTGTCTGGCTGTAGTTGTTATGTGACCCTGTTTGTTTGGCTTTATTCCCTCTCTGCCTAGTCATTGGATTGTAGCTGTTAATGATGCCAAGCTATTGCGGACTGGTTTTCAGGATGCCGGCACATAAAACATATGGGGGGATGCTCTGGATGTTCCCGCAGTAAACCGCTTTGTAATTTGCAGTCTGCTATTAATTGAGTCATGAATCATAGCAATGAACTGTCATAGATATGCCAACTGTTTCTTGTGTGGAAGATGAGAAAGAGATGAGAGATGTGAACTGATGAAATAGTTAAGGAACTGCCCACATTAGATCTCAGCTGTCCTCATGTAATTTAGGTAATTCATCAGAGACAGGGGCACTGGGTTATGAATTAAGTTATGCTCCCGACTTGCCCCAGATTTTGTATAGCTTCAAGGGGTACTGACAAGCTAAGTCTTGTCTATGGCGTCCCAACTTAGCTTCCCTTCTCATACCTCAGTTAGACAAGATGTTACATATGCTAGTCTTGCCAGACTGCTCTCCAGATCCTCTGAACTGGATAGAACTTTCATTGTTCCACATGTTTTTTCGTTGTTTTGAATTTCCATGCAGTCCAAACCTCCGTACAAAACCAGACAAAGCCCATTAAAACCTGGTCTTAGTGCTAGATGAGTGCTAACTTAATGAGACAATTATGCATTTTTGTCAGTTGGTTTTGGTGATTTTACAAACAACATCATGCCTGCTGCTCCATCTGTGGAGGGAAGGTAAATAGAAGGATCCAGATGGTTCTGGAATGTTCTGAAGTGAGAGAAGGATTACTTTTGTACACAGCTAGAGCAAAGGCACTACACTAAGGGTTAACCATGGCCCCAGGGCTATTGCTTGGAGTGTTATTACATGCCCTTTGTGCCGTAACCAGCTGGAGAGGGGTCATAGGTCAAAGTGTTAGGACCTTGCCACTATCTGCAGCTCTCATTAACTCTGTCAGTCAGAGGCCCTACTCATGGTCCTTTGAAGAGGACAGCATAAAAAGCAGTTAAACTGAGTACATGTAAACTAGCAGGTAATTATTGGATGCAGATCTAAGTCGAAGGTGTATGAACCCTGCCTTATGTTTCAGGACACAAAGAAGTTCATATGTCAGAAGCAGTTATTTATTTATGTAATCGTTTATTTATTTAGAATTATTGGTTCTTTTTGATGATTTTTAATGAACAGTGAATCGAATAGGCAGTGTGATCAATTGATGACATGTTACTCAGAGCTGTGAATGTTGTGGTTTGGCATGAGACACCAACTGTTTATAGGAAATATGCTCTCATTGATCACATTGGATTGGAAAAAAAATCTTTTAGGGAAACTAGTAGAAGTTTCATATTAAGCTAACCTTCATTTAGAGTAACATGAATTAATTACCATTTCCTACTGAGATTACCAAGCTTCTCTTGGGGTCATAATTTGCTCAAGCTGTTCTTCACAACAGACACAATGTTAATCCCTTATCCATTGCCCTCAATACCTCTTTCTGTCTTTCTTTCTTTTTACAGAGACTAAGAAGTAACCCCTCCTTACAACAGGTAAGTCAATTTCTGTTCCTCATCATGGTCTGTATTTCCACAGAAGTGTAAGGGTGTGCCTGTGCCTGTTCTTCACTTGTAATTCCAATTCTCTTTGCTTCTAAAAAAAAGTGCAGATGTATGTAAGAGTTAAATGTCAGTAATGTGTTCTGAAGCCATATAGCTTTCATATGGTAAAATTTAATAAATAAGTTAATTCTGTAAGGCTGAGCTTCACATAGGCATGTAAATGATTGACAGCTCCTTTAAAGGAACTGTAGATTGATGCGAGTATGGGCTTGTATGCCCAGCCTGTGAGGGATCATCAGGTAACATCACTGTTAATCTTGCTTGAATGGAACAGAGGAAGGAAGTGGCCCAACCCAGACTAAAACACACACAGTGTTCATTGCCCAGGTGCTGAGACCAGGAAAGAGTTTTGGATCTGATCCTCCTTTGTTTTCTCAGTTTTCACTTAATTAACAGAAGTTTATCTGAGAGAACAATTTGATTAAAGGATATGGTTTCATTTATTGTCAACAGATGGAGATCTTGCCAATCCATTTGCATGTATGGCTGTGTGGAGCCATTCAAATATTCTTGGACAGTTTGTTCTTTTCACCGAATCTATCTGAGTGCGATATGTTCGTTGTATTTGTCCAAGTCCATTTACACATGTATTTGTCTGTGCATACTGAATGCTCTCTTTTCTTCAAGATCTCAAGGACCATGCATCTCTTTGTAATCAACACCAAATGCTTATGACAGCATTCAGCTACTTTAGATGTTCTTTGAAGTTTAAGACTCTTAGGGTTGTACTGTACATAACCTTTACTTAATACTGCAGCAAGAGTTTATTTTATGATCTAGCACCAATCTGAACTGGTTTTAACCCTGTCAGATGGTTGAAAACAGCATGTTCCAGTTTCATAACAGAAAGCATAAGTTAAGGAAGTCAGTGGTAATGGGTCTCTAAGTCTTTGAAAATCCCCTTAGTTTCTCATTGTTGTAGCTGCATGCCAGCTTGAGGGGCTGAAACTGGCTCCAGGATCCATGACCCTGGGCTGAACCTGAAAGCCGGGCTCCCTCAACAAATCCATCAGTGGCCGGAGCGTGGTTTTCGAAGGAGCTGGCTTCTCTCTGCCAATGTAAACCTCAGACTGGGCACAGCTTTCAAAGGGCTTCTGGGTAGAGCAGAGCTGAATGTGTGTGTTATTTAAATTGCTGTGACTCGGTACAGGAACAGAGGAGAAAAATGGGTTAAATTCCACCATAATGATTTCAAATGCCTCAGAACCACATGATGGCAAAAATAAAGAGCACGCAGCACTAATGGTCAATCTCTGAACAGTGTTTGTAAATCATCTCCCCAACGTTCTGGATGTAATTATGTTGATTATTCAGTTTTATTATTGTTAAAAGAAGATGGAAAATCAAGTGGAAAGTAAATTTGGCTAATTAATTACCCCGTAATGCGACCAAAAAGGGACATACAACCAGTGTTGTTATTTTTTTGTTTTTTTTTTTCTTTTTTTGAGCCAAGTCCTGGAACTCTTATGACTTTTTTGTGTTGACCTTTATAGTTAATTTGTGTTTGTGTGCGCACACACATCTTTGCTTGAGTTGCTAGAAATTGCCCACAAAGGCAGCATTCATTGCATTTGTGCTGGCAGAGGGTTTCGTCCATTGGATTTTAAAAGTTAGAGTCATCAAAAGGTTAGTTTAGTCTGCTCAGGATGCCAAGAGAACTGCTTTTCTTCACTGTAGAATGCCACTTTTCACACCTCTTGAATGGCAAAAGCCTTTTCTCCTTTTGACAGGACTCTTTATCATTTGATTAGTCTTGTTCCAAGGAGCTTGGAACTGACTTAGTGACTGTACCCGCTACATAATTTGGCTTTTCTCTTGGGAAATGGACCCAAATGGGAACCCTGTTCTTAGCACATCTCTTTTTGATGGCCACATCAAGCCATTTGTTTTGTGTGTTTTACCCAACATTTAGGGCAGAGCAGCTTGATACAGAGCCTTCTTTCATTTATGCGCAGTCACAGATTGATAAAACATGTGAATGTCTTGGACAGGCAAGTCTGTGGAAATATGTAAATGTGCATCTTGAAGCCGCTCTGTGTCCCTCATGTTCAACCCTTACAAACTACAGATAATTCTACAAGACAGGCTGAGCATACACTTTTCCCTGTGGCCAGGCCAATTGTAACTCACTTACCCACTGCTCCGGTCTCTTCGGACCTTGGGGAAGCAGCCTCACCTGGGCTGTGTGTTCAGTAAGAGCCAAAAAGGAAATCTCTTTCTCCTCAGAGCACGCAACGCACAGATGGCCAGTCCTTTTTCTATTCCAGAAACTCAACTGCCCAGATACTTCATAGCTGGACAGCATGGTTTCCACCCCCAGCTCTCTCTCTTTTTTTTTTTCTTTTCTCCAGTTTTTTTCTCCCTCTCTCTTGTTTCTCTGGAGCTGAGTTCTCTGGCTCTCTGATTATGTCAGTGAGGGCTGTAGTGAAAGGACGTGTGGATTAAGCAGAGCTGTCCATGCACTGGAGTGCCTGTGAGAACCAGCTGTTTCAGAACTTAGCTAAGAACGTAGCTAAGGATGGTTCAGCTTCATCATGTCCCAGGTGAGTCGCCTTAAAAAAAAAACAGAATCCTGCTGTACAACTTTATTCTTTCTTTCTTTTGAAACCTCTGGACAGGCAGAACTCATGTGAACAACAACTGTTTGAGGTGTGAGCTGTCACTGTGTTTGTATGATGACTAGCAGCAAGGAAAGATTTGAGCTTCTTCGAGACAGCCTCTGGTGTCATCTCCTAATTGATTTGAACACATGCCACCAAAAATGGCCTGAAGGAAAGCCATCAGAATGTCGTTTCATGAGGAGATTTGTACTTCTGTGTCTCACGGCAGTGCCTAATCTCATGAATGTATTTGCGTGACTGAAAATGTGTACTATCTGATAGATTTGTTGGTTTATGCTAAGTGTGTTTACCACTGATGAATAAATAGAATGGACCTGGAGACCTGTGTTGATGATTTTTTAGTATGTCTTGTGCAGTCTCTTAACACCACAGCGTTGCACACAGTTTAGTGTGTGTGTGTGTGTGTGTGTGTGTGTGTGTGTGTGGAGTCTAGTGCTCACATTCCTGTCATACAAGAGGGTCAAGAGCGAGGGCCACTGTCCAGGACTTAGCACACTGTTGACATAAGAGACTCATCCAGGATTTTCACATTCAGCATCCAAAGGAACTGAAAAGGGAAAGAATGTAAATATATGAGATGTGTGAATGTTTCCCAGGCTCTTGGTGTGGAGTGTTTAAGCACGTGTCTGCTTTACTTGCTGGATGTATGGTTGGTTGAGTTTGAACAGGCATGCTTGTTTTGTGTGCTTTGGTCTATCCATATGGTGCAGAAATGTCAAAGACCCTGGGTTTAAAGCTTAGTAAATCACTGTAACAACATTCATTTGATAAAATGGTTTCCTGCTGATAAAGCATTGTTTCAGTATTTGAAATAAGCATTAAAATAACAACCATTTTCTGTCAAAGTACTATTGTCCAAATGTGGTGCCTGTTTTGCTGATTTGTCTATCATTTATCTTGTGCAGATTCATGAAATGTGAACCGTTAAGGGGGTTGTGTGAGTGTGTGTCTGATGGTAGGCCTGTTTGTATTGTTTCCTACTGACATGACAGGAAAGCTTTTGATGTTTGCTCTGCTGCTGCTTGTGAGACTGCACAAGTGAACCACACTCTAAATATCTAATTGACATCATGTGACCCAGAGCAGAGTTAGCCCTGGTTTTGTGCTTTGGGAAAAAGCAGATCTCCTGGCAGAGACAAAGAGGAGGTTAGTGGCTTGTTTGTGTGTGTGTGTGTGTGTGTGTGTGTGTGTGTGTGTGTGTGTGTGTGTGTGTGTGTATGCCGCATGCGCGTGTGTGTTTTTGTGGGGTTTTTTTGTCTTTGTGTGTCTGTGTGTGTGCTTTTGCAAATGTCTTTGGTTTTGACATCTCTTAGAACAGTCATCCCAAACAAAGCCACAGATATTGAGGCCACTGGTTCTGTAGCCAGTTTTAGCTCAGAAGTTTCAGAGTTTCCCATCGTGCTGCTGGAAAGCTGTCATCTGAGTGATCGGTCCACTTCCTCAAAGGTAGTGAATGTGTGGTCGTATGCATGGGGGCTTTAAAGAGCTGGCACTGAGAAGGATCCCAGTGCCAAGTATGACCTCACTCTGACCCCACTCCCCAGACAGTCATTAACACAAATCTGCCCGTCAGTTTGAAAGAGAGTGATCGGGGGATCAGACCTGCTTCCATTCAGTTCCAGTCAACACAGGTCGAAGTTAAGAACTGTAGGGTTTTTGAAGGCACAGTGATAGACGGTTCACAGGCTTGGTCTGACCATTTACCATGGACGCGTGAAAGATAATGGACACCAATGTCACTGGGTGCATGGGATCACAACCTGTGCCCATGCTACCTATCTAAAGCACACAGTTAAGCTCCAGCAGTAAACCGATCTTAAGTGCTACTGCTCTCAGGTCTTGTTTTTTTTGTTTTTTTTCTAATTTTCTGCTGAAAGTTTGATTCATATTTAAAATTAAAATATGCTGTAGAAGGTTCTCGAGCTTTCACCACAGTGAACTCCACCCAAGGCCAACATACCAAAATAACCATGTGATATTTTTTTTTGTTCTTTTTTTTTTTAAGTGGTGGTGAGTGGGGGTGCGGGGTTGAACTATGTGTTGGTCAGTTCATAGATCAAAGAGTCAATACTAAGTCAGCAATGACAAAGCAAGGAGGTCTCTTCTCGGTTTTACATTCTCTTATTTTACTCTTTGCCTGATGTTTTACCTGTAACAAAAGGATATTAGTATTTTTGGTAGATTCAAAGAAAGGCTTTCTTCATCTCTGAAACATGGCCTCACTGATTCACATTACAGTCTGAAACTACGACAATTACTGGGAGACAGTGGACCTATAATAGAGCTGCTTTAGCTGAGTTTGTAAGGCTTCTCACCAGAACTTGTGGAGAAACTTTTGTGTTTGTGTCTTGTGTGTTTGGGAGCTCTTATGCAATCTCCACAGATTGATTAATTGGATAATAGAGAGAACAACAAAGGGGGCACTGATGTGTATGTGTGTGCGTGCGCGCATGCGTGTGTGTGTGTGTGTGTGTGTGTGAGAGAGAGAGAGAGAGTGCACACATGCATGCGGGTGTGTGTGCATTTTGTCCTCTGCAAGCCTGATTCTCATGGATTGCTGTGTGCAGTTCTCCTCTCTGATTCTGGAACTACTAATTTCAGAGTCTGTCTCTTTTAGGAGTTCCGCTGTTTTCTTTAAACCACTGTTAAAATGGCCCACAGAAGCTGAGGTTAAATCAGCATATAACCACAGGGCTGTGTCTATACCACTTAGACAGGTGACCATTCAGAGTTACAGCTGCACTTGGTTGGTCTTTTGGATATCTTTTCCTGTTTTTTTCACTATTCCTGTCTTAAATATATCATCCAAGTCTAGAGTTGCAGGATGCATTCATTCTCTGTAGTTAACCTTGTTTCTTTCTCTTCTCTCTGTGTCTTATTTTTCCTTCCTCCCTCCATTTGTTCCACCCCCCAAAAGAACCATTTTGGTGTCCCTTGTTTATTACACCTTTTGAAAACATTTTCCTCTGTCTGTTTTTTTCTCCAACTTCTCTCACTCTCTCTCTCTCTCTCTCTCTCTCTCTCTCTCTCTCTCTCTCCCTCCCTCCCTCTCTCTCTCACTCACTCTGTATGAATAGAATTTATTCTTCCCTAGGGTTCTATAAGTGGACCTGTCCAAGGCCAGCTAAGTGTATGGCAGGCGATATATATTTAACCTAACATGACAAACACAGCTGTGGTCCAGACTTACAGTGATGAGTGGGGTCTGACATATATCCTTACCTTTCAATCTGGAGGTGACTGAAACGCAAGGACAGTGCACAGGTCATTTCCTGGATAGGTGTGTTCAGAGATCGTGGCTTTCGGTATGGTGAAGTGGGGTACCACTTAGCTCTGAGAACACTTGCTATTATGTTATGCAGGTTCTTTCACTGATTTGAGATTAGCCTTAGTTCACTGACTTGTCTCCGTCATATTTTTTCATTCTGCTTTTTCTTTGATGGTATTGATGGTATGATATCTCCTGACATTATATAGACAGAACATGTATGAACTGGCTTTGAGGCATTAATTTAAATAGTGCCTCGGGTATGAAGGAGATTTGTGGATTTATGTTCGCTACATTAACCATATGTCCAGAGGCAAAGTTGTGCTTGAAATATGTAGTTCCTCAGAAGTTTCTAAAGCAATCTGATAAAGTTTGTTATATTTTGGTTGAGAAATGTTTTGAAAAGTTCAAAGGAACTCTAAAAATCCTCACTCTCCTAGATATCCACACTCTGTTATGAGTGTAGTCTAAGTTCATGTGGTGGTGGTGGTGCTTCTGCTGCTGTGTGTGTGTGTATGTGTGTGTGTGTGACTCAGAAGCTGCCAGAACATGATGGTCACCTTTACCCCCAAATTTCCCACTCTGCCCAGCTGAGACCTGTTCAGTAGAAAAGAGGAGTAGAAGGAGAATGAAAACGCTTGAAGCTTTTTAAAACCCAATGGTCCTTTATGTTCCAAAGGCTCCAGTGGCAAAGCCAGAGCTTCTGCAAGCCAAAGAAAACTCCAGAGGAAAATATTTCTTACAATAACTAAATGAGGAAAAGGCCACGAAGCAGAGTGATGGCAGTAATGACTGACTTCTCTATTCTTTTCTGGTCCTGTGGTTTCTGCAGTTCTTCTCTGGTTTCTCTGGCCTTTCAGACAGACTTGTGCAGTTGATGTCTTTGTGCAGGCAGTCTGGCATTTACCTGAGAGAGGAACCAGACAGTTCAAGGGTTAAAAGTGGAACTTCGACTTGACTGACCTCTTTGGTGGTTTTCCGTCTATAGAGATGCTCGGACCCCGTTTTAACAGAGGCAGGCCTCTTTCCGGAGGTCTCCTTCCATTGATTCAAATGAAAGGGAGGAATGTGACTAATTATCGTTTGTTTTGGGAGGAGCTGGCATCATGTGTGGTAATGAGCATTTGTCCAATGACTCCCAACACTGGCATTTAGAGCGTTTGTGAGAATGGGGAGACTCTTGCGGTCCGTGGGAGTGGGGCACTTGCATTTTTTCCTTCCGATCCTCTTCTTCAAACAGTATCACAGACCAGACGACTGGCATTTCTGATGTCCATGGAAGACCAAACAAAAGTAACAGAATCCTGTATGGAGATTGCATTTTAGACTCTGTCATAAGGTGTATGTATGTAGTTTGTATGTCATCGACATTTTGTCGGTGGGGGGAGAGAGGGGGCAGTCTGAAGGATACACATAAGACATGGGGGTCCAGTAAGGGCCTGATCAATCCCAGTGCTGTGTGGCAGTTAAGTAATATGCCCCCTCATCATTCTTCCTCCTGATAGAGACAAAGCGCCATGTTCAGTTCTGCATGGAAAGCGAGGGACACTTTGCATAAAAAGCTTTTCCTCAGGAAGCCCACAAGAAAGAAGGGCTTGACTGAGGTGCTGAGCCTCGCCTCGAATGCAAATGAGTGAGCGGATGCTTAATTATTGGCCTGTGTTGATGTGTTACTGTGGAGACGATGAGGGTCTCAACCTTTCAGAGGCCCAAAGCAAAGAGAGCTTCTTTTTTTTTTTTTTTTTTATCAGTCCTCCTGAACACTTACACCCAGGACCTCCCAGGGACTAAGGACGTCTCTGTTCTTCTTTCTCTCTCTTTTTCTTCTTCTCTCTCTCTCGTCCAAAGGTACGTGAATCACAGTGGTGCCTTTTATGCCCAGCAGTCAGTGAAAAACACGCTTACAATGGCTTCTTTTTCGAAGAATTAAGAGAGAAGAGTGAGGCCTAATGGGTTTTTGTGTGTGTGTGTGTGTGTGTGTGTGTGGGCGCACGCATGCATGTGTGTGTGTATGTGTGTGTGCGTGTATTAGCATGTCTGCAAGTGTTTGATTCTCGGTTCAACAATGGAAAGTTTCCTCTTCTATTAGACATTTTTTTTTCAAATTACATTTGTCATTTTGTTCCTTTGTAGCTCTTTTATTCAACTTCTGTATGAAGCCAAAGAAATAAAATTTATTTGGTAAAAGGAAACCTTTCGTGAAGGTTTGAATTGTGCGGAATGCTGTGCTCGCCTACAACAATAAAAACAAGGTTTGCTGCATAAAACTAAGAATATTTTCACATCTGAAGAGGCCAGTGGTTGATTTTAATGGCCTTAATGTCAATGAAACAAAAAAAAAAAAAAACAGCTCAAGAGTTTGAGTTCGGCTACAGATACATGTGTTTGTGAATCATGACCTGTCCACCCTCCCCTCTCTCTCCGTCTCTGTGTGAATTGGTGTGTGTGTTCACGTCTGTAAAACACTGGCATAGGCTGGTACCAGAACATAGACTTCAGTGTCTACTTGTTAAGTGTTTGATAAGAGTTTGGTATAGCCTCCCATTTCCTCAGACACAATGCAGATCTCACAGAAAGCTCGAACTCTTTATGATGGGGTATAAATCAGTAGTTATGACAACGCTCATTAATACAACTGTCAGACGGACAGCCTGTATATCGGGGCCAGGGGACACAGTGCAGGGCCAGACCACTGTGGGTGAAGACAAGTTTAAACCATCTGTTCTTGTGGTGGATTGGAAGGGGCCCTCCTACAGTAAAGTGCAGTCCATCACTTTGTTTTCTGGAGAGAAACGGCTCACTTATTGGAGTGCTTTTCTCACGCTCCAAGGCCCAACTCGTAGGCCTAGTTCTCGTGAGAGTGCAGCTTGGTGCCAAGAAACTTCACAGTCTGCTCAAGTTGCCCCAGAGAACACGAGAAACAAAGCCCAAAAAGATAGCTGTTGCAGCCCTGAGAAATGACGAAAAAGAAAAAAAAAGAGGTCTATTAGCAAAAAAAAAAAACAAAGGCGGCGCCTCTGTCACATGAACTGTTGTGGGATTGGTTGTCATGTGAGACCTGAGGTTACTCCCGTATGGATGGCATAGAAAGCTCTGGAACAGACGCTGTGCCTCACCCCGAATTCCTTCTAACACAAGTACTCAAGGCCATGAAAGAGAGAGTGGCGGCAAACATCCATTCAGTGGCATGACCCTAAGCCCGTGCTGAAGCAGTGACATCATGTGTTTGTGGGATTCTGCCTTTGTAACAGGGTTTAACCTGTGACCTGTCCCAATATTGTTTTGCAGTAACACTGCACGGCTCTTTCTGAAAGCTGTACAGTCTCTTCAACACAGGTGTTTTTCATGGGCAAGCAGGAAGAGGTTTACAAGGATTTCATGGCAACTGTATTTCGATTGGTTGTGAAAGACACAGATTTGATTATTTTAACTGAAACCTCTATAGTCCCAAACAACAACTCAAGTAGTTAGTTGATGAGAGAGAAACGTACCCCTATTGAAAGGAAAGCATCATTACCAGTAATTTAGAGTAGCACGTAAGTACATGTCCATAAATGATGATGAAAATGATTTTTATGTAAAGTTTAGTCCAGACACTCTGTGATGTCCAGAGTGAATAATCAGATTGTATAAACTCTCATCAATTTCTGTTCTGCTGACACACTAAATGATTTAATGTTTACAGCCGGCTCTCTCTCAGATGAGAACGTCTGTGGTTGCATTTTAAGACACTGTTTACCCTATTACTAAAAGACATTCTCACACACAATCATTCATCATCCAAGTGTTCTCAGCACAGAAATTACTAATCTTATTGAACCTATCCAAAATGCTAACTGCTTGGGAGAGACATTTTAGTTATTTTTAAGTCTGATGTTTTCTTTGCACATTGTTAAAAAGGAAGACTACAGTTTGGTTTGGCAGTCTTTCCTTTTTAAATATTTCATTTATATTTGTGATGCATTTAATTATGCTCAAGTGGTGGGATAATGTTATTCTCTGTCTCCTCCAACACTGCTGCTTTGAACAGTTTCACATGCACTTTGTTGGAATGCTCACTGAGAACAAACAGCATATGATTGCTCCCTTTCCGTGCGAATGCTGTGACAGGCAAGCCATTACCCATGATGAACCATTGGGTGAAGTGGCAGTATGTTATGAATGATCGATGTTTCAGGGACACACCACAGTTTAGGTGACCTGACAGTGCTATTCACTTGCTTGACCATCATGTCTGCCAAAATGGTTGGCTCCTTTTGGTCCAATGAAAAAATAGGTTAGGCTGCATTTTAGACCAATTAGAGAAAGAGAGAGAGAGAGAGAGAGGGTGAGAGGCAGAGAGAGAGAGAACGAGCAGGAGGGAAAGCAAGAGAGAGCGGTGGAGAGAGAGAGACTGTGTGTCTGTGAGAGAGACAGTTAGCGAGCATGCCTAAGCTGGTTTGGAGCCAGGATGCTCCGCTGGGCTGAGATAGTACCTCAGGGGTATTGTCCTCTTCTTGGGAAATGAGAGTAGTGGAACAGAAAAGTTTAGACTGAGGGGCTCATTTGCGAGGGCTGTTCTGGGCAGTTGGAGTAATTTTCTCTTGGCAACACTCTCTGACTGAAACAAAAAAAACCTTGACCAGTCCTTAGAACACAAAGCAGTAACCACCGTTCAGGAATGGGTTTTTTGTAGTTACTAGATCCCTCTCATCCTTGTAGTCTCTTCAGCTCTTGCAGTCTTACAGTATTTGCAAGATAGGCCAAACAGCTGTGATTCTAGTTTTTGGTCATCTGTTGGCAAATATGTTTTTTAAAAATTGGGTCAGATTTTACCCTGTCTCGGGATTTTCATCCTCCGAGATAAACTCAGTGGAGATGAGGCCTTTGGGACAGTTTTACGCCAACCGACATGTTCCAATCAACATTCCTCCTCCTCCAAATATGCTCAGCTCAAATCTCCTCTTCCTTCCCACAAGAAACCAAAAAAAAAAAGCCTCTCAAAACCTGCCAGTTCTGAAGAATCCTGTAACAATGGAGCCTCCTCAGTGATGGCTGGCAGGGAATCCATCTTCCTTTGTCGAATTGATCCCTAGGCAAACCTGTAAACCTGTACATGTTCAGTTTTTGGATCAGACACAATAGGAACTCACTTGTTTGTAGGCACTTTCACATGAATTGAGATAATCTCTCCTCCTGAGCTGACACGACAAGACATCAAAACTTCAGCGTTTCCTGTTTGATAGAGCAACTGGCTTTTATCCACCTTGTAATAAAAAAATAATTAAATACGTAAAAAAATCCAAAGAAGAATATGACTCGGAAGACTTCTGTTTATTCAAGTGATTTGAATGGAATTCAGGAGATCAGTGTTTAGTCAAGGCTGTATTCTCTTTCATATAGTGACTGGTATTTGTATGAATACTTTCTGTAAACTTGTGGCAGTTTCACATATCCCCTTTGAGGTATTATTTCTCCTCCTCCTTTTTCTTCTTCTTCTTCTTCTTCTTCTTCTTCTTCTTCTTCTTTGTAGTCGTCGTCATCAGGGCATCAGCAACAGATGGGTTCCTTTTTGCCCCTATATAGCAGATGTCAGTTGTTTTTCAGTTTGAATATCAGTTATGCTTAGTAAGTGAGACAATGACTAATTTTAGGGGTCTGACACTAAGTTTCTGTGCTGACACCACATTTCTGTGACATTTCTGTAACCATGCAGCTGATGTGGAGTATTTAGGACATTGAAGGATGTCCTGTGATGATAGATATATCTGAGTCTCTCTTCTCCTTTATTTTCATTATAGGAAGCCACAAAATTCTGGGTTTGGCATTTGGTGAAATATCCGTTTATTCAAAGCTATTAAAGCAGGAGAAGAAAGCATGAAGCATGTAGAAAGAATGAAGACTCTAGGGAAGCCATAGTTAAGTATTGGCAGTCAGTGCCTGTTTTGTTTTTAGTTAGGGCAATGACAGTAATGTTACCATACTGAGTCGTCATCCAGATTATTTGTATTTTCTTGGCATTTTATGTCTTTGAGGTTTACGACTGGGCAACCGATCAACCAGATATTTCTGATTCACTTCCCATTTCCGCATTGAACCTAGAGTCTGAACCAATCAGAGTATACCTACAGCAGTTTCAAAAGTTTCCAAGACAACTGAAAGCCAAGATATATTGGTACTGATGTTGCCCATTTCTGGGAAGAACAGCTCAGTGAGGCCAAACTGGAGTTGAACCTTTCATGTGACTTCAGGGAAAAAAAAGCGGGTGGGAGTCCTGGACTGCTGGAGGAAAGAGAGCCATGAAAACAAAGCCTCTAAAAGCGTTGCGGGTGCATTTATGCATGATTTGATATAACCTATTCAATAAAATATCATATATAACGTTCAATAAAAATTAGGATTCTGGCATGAGGGAACATGTTTAATTGAAATGTGTTGACTCTTAACCAGTCAAGATCAGTAGAGGGCGACATTCAGCTGTTTTCTTGTCTATCCTGCCGCACTCCGGCTTTGTCATAAAGAAAAGCCACATTCTGTGTTCTTCTGTTGTTAAGTTTAACTCTTTCTCCGATAGGCTATTTTGTGCTATTTTGCTATATATTTTGCCATTATCTGTGATTGCAGGTCCTGAACTGATCACTAAATTTTTTTTAAAGTTTTTTTTCTTCTCATTTTCTTTTAATCACATCCAAAATACTGTTTCCTGCCCATGTTACTCTCAAATTAGTTTAAGTGTTTTGTTAAGAAGATGTTTATATCTCCAGTATCTGGGATATGTCTGGAATCTGTGGTCTGAGTTGTGCATACGGTCCACAGCTGGGACCCTGTAAGATGACATGTCATCCAGCCTGTAAACACTGCAGGGCAGTGTGAGCTCTGGATGGCTGCTCCATGGACAATGTGCCCCATTGCCTGGTTGTTTTAGTCGAAGGTATTACTTAACTTTTGGAGTAAAGCTTTTTAACCTCTGGCCCATGGATATATGTGTTTGTATTGACAGAAAAGTTGAAGAAATAAGTCCTCTGGTTATTTTATCAGGGTTGTCAAACCCTTGTTTATCCACGATTCCACAGAGTTTATTTTTTTAATCTATTTTTTTTGTGTGTATGTGTGGACCGTACTGCTTATTATACTCCTATCCAGATTAGCCCTCATTGTTATGCAACTCCTGAGGCTAAGCTCCTGGCATGGCTGTCTCCTTCCTCCTCCCTCCCTCCCTCTGTCCCTCTCTCTCTCTCTCTCTCTGTTTCTCTCTCTCTACTGCCCCCAAGCTGGTCCACTAATTCCATTTAAAATAGCAACAGGTTGTGAGAGTGCGAGCGTGTGAGTGCTTCTAGCTGGGAGCCAGAGCAGGGCCCTGGAGAATAGAGTGGGAGAGCGAGGGAGAGAGGAGGAGAAAGGCTCTCTCTCTCTCTCCCCAACAGCACTGCTCAAAATGCTCAGTGTCATGTTCTTCCTCCGCTCTATCTTCTCGGTAAGTGCTCCGCAATCTTCTCTCCTTTTTCTCTCTTTCTTTCTTTCTTTCTTTCTTTCTTTCTTTCTTTTTCTTTTCTTTCTTTCTTTCTTTCTTTCTTTCTTTCTTTCTTTCTTTCTTTCTTTCTTTCTTTCTTTCTTTCTCTTCAGAAGTCAAAGTGCGGCTTTTTTCCTGCTTGTACTTTTCTTGTAGGCCAGTGCCACAGTTTGTGCCTGTGCTTTTGGTCATAATGTTTTCAGTATGATCAATATGATCGAACATGTTCAATATGAGTTCATTTGATGGATTCCCAGCATTGCTGAGTGAGAGTTTCAGGCCCTCATGTGAGAAGTGTCATGACAGAGTCGGTGAAGATGCTGGTGGTGGTTTCTGTTCAGGTGTTTCTGTTTTACCCTCATAGGTGTTGGGTATTCAGGTTAGTGCTAACTGTGCATGAAATGTGGAGGTCATCACCTCCTTGAACTGAAAATGTGAGATGTGTTTGTGGCGAGATAGTTCTGAGTATTTTGCCACTGAATGTTCTGAGATTTGATTTATTAGTCTGTATAGCACAGGTGCTTCTAAAGCCTCTACAGCTACAGCCTCTAAAGTAACACCTAAAGAATAACTGTTCAATGTCTCACATTTTTACATCATTTATTTTTACTACCTGCCTAAGACTGCCAGTATTTGTTATCGTCTGGGTTTTTTTTTTCCAGACGATGAATCATAACAACCAAAAGAGTTTTGGGATTCTTTTTGGCCTGTCTGCTTTTCAAAACATCATTCACAAACCATTTCACATTCACATTTCGTTCTTCCCATTTAAAAACTGTATATCTAGCCAAGCTGAGGGCCATTTATATGAATGTGGGGGGTGGGGGCGTGGATCAGAAAACATGCACAGGAAGGATTGCAGACTTTCGTGAACCCAGTGGTTGGTCTCTCTGCGGCGTGGGCAGGAGCTTCTGATACAGCAGGTAACGCCGAGGGAATTAACAGCTTTACTGGGAACAGGAGCTTTGTGGGGATGTGTGCTTTCACCTGTTTGTGATTAGAGCACCTGCTCAGCATTACGCAAAGAGAGGCAGACAATGTGTTTACTTTGCACTCCGGTGACAGTGAGCCTGTGAACCAGTGATTATAAATATACTGGATTATTTATATGCTTATTTGTATTCTTAGCCTGGCGCCTGTTTCTTAATGTGATTGGACAATGCACTTGTTGTCATGGTAATGGGTTAAGTGTAGGGTGGTGTTAAGGGAGTGGGCCTGCTTTAAGAGACCATTTCACTGCCCAGCTCCCTACAGGAAGTGGTTATGTTTGACTCAGCTGAACTGAGGTCTCAGGTTGGTGGATTTGAAAACAACTGCTGATACTTTAATACCACAAATTCCTTGGCTGGTCACTGGCTATACTCAGGCATGCTTTTGACCTGTGATCACTTGCAATGCCCCTCTCTCTCTCATTCTCACTCCCTCTCTCTCTCTCTCTCTCTCTTTCTCTCTCTCTCTCTCTCTTTCACACACACACACACACACACACACACACACTCATGCACGCACGTGCACACACACACACGTAGTTTTATAGTGAGACCTGATTTGCCAAGGGAAATGTGTGCGTGTGGGCTGTATAGGGTAACAATACACTTGAGGACTCCAGTTGTGAAGTGGCTGTTGGAAAATGCTGGTAATTTTTAGGAGGCCCTGTGTTAAAGCGTGAAGTTCTAATCCTCAGAATGATAGCTTGACTGTACACTCAAGTGGGCACTTGATCGCAGGACGATTCTGCAGCTGGAGGGGTTACGATAATACATTCTTCTGTTCGTACAAATCATTCTGTCATGGAGAATTTCCATTCATCGTATATGTATATGTACATGTGTATGTATATATATGTGTGTGTGTGTGTGTGTGTGTGTACATGGTGGTGTGAGTGAGGCCCAGAGTGCTGGAGAATCAGTGCAGAGGCATTCACATGGCCAGCCTGTCATCCCACACTCTATTGGAGCTGCAGCTGCCCTCCTCCAAGCCTGGAGAGAGCTGGGAGGACTCTCTCTCTCTCTGGTCCTCCATCTACCACCCTACGAAGAACCGTTTTTTACTGAGAGTGATACTCTGTTTTTACCACGACACAAACATGAACTGCGTACGAGAGTGAGCAGTTGTCTGTACTTAGTGTGTGTCTGTACTTTTAATCTGCACTTACTGTGGAGGGCATGAAAATGGGGTCTCAGACCTTTTCCCTAGGCAGTGTGGCAGTGAATGGTTAACACATACATGCATTATGGAGATGCAGCAGTGGTTATTTTGCTGAATAATGATAGGTCGCCCTAAAAATAATTGACTAACATGTATGCATAATTAAGGCAAGCAGGACTATACATGAGGCAGGGTAAACTATGGGGTTTTTAAACCTCTTCTCTAGAGTGTAATTCTCAGCACCAACTAATATTTTAAAGTGACAGATGGATGTGAAGATGGACAGGAAGAGAAAGAGGAACCCCCCCAAAGGATGAAGTAATAGAATGATATGTTTGCCTCCAGCTGAGTCCTTGCATCCTCTCTGACACAGCCTCTTATCTCATTTCCGTATCTTTTGGCTCTCTATTCTCTGCCTCTTCAAAAATTCTCTAAATCCCAGTGCCTCCCTCCCTTAGCGGCTCTGTTTCTTTGAGTTTGTGTTCATGGTGAAATATTTTATGTGAAGGACTAGTCAAAAATATGGAGGAGTCTCATACATACAAAATATATTTTTGCCGTATTGATGGCCGTTTGTGGAATTTTGTGGTAATTCTCTCTCTCTCTCTCTCTCTCTCTTTCTCTGAATCTGTCTATATGTGTGTGTATATGTATATGGGTATGTCCATGTATATGTATACGGGCGTGTATATATGTCTGAATATGTATATGTTTATGTATATGTATCTATAGGTGCAATTACATGGTCTGCTCAGTCATAGAGAGGGCCTGTGACAGCAGGGCTAGAGGGCAGTGCTCTCCCAGACTCACACTGACAGAATAATACTATGGTTGCCATGGCGTCCTTTAAAAGCAGCATTCCATTCATGTGGGGCTGCTTTTTTCTTCTCAACAGGCCGTATTCTCCTTTTGTTATTGAATACTTAAGGAAACGCATGCTACTCAATGGCTCCGTGACTCAAAACAGCCCTCCCAATCTCCTCTTATCCACAGAAGGTAATTAATAGACTGCTTTGTAAGACAGTGCTGCTCAGGCTCCAGTAGGGCTAAGTCCACCTACAAACTCCCAGTCTGTGACCTGCTCTGAACTCAGGTCATAGAGCCGGGCAGATTGTGTCAGCTAGCAAGTTAGCATTGTTTCCCTCCGCACGGAGAATCCATACAGTTGAATCATATCAGCATCTGTCCTCTAAAAATACACTTTGATTATGCATGTTCAGTGATCTTTGTCATTGTTTAAAATTGGAACATCTACGTGTGGGCTACTAGGAATCCACAGCTGATTTCACCCATAATAACTAGCTATGGTGAAGAACTTGTATGAGTTTGTTTGAGAACAAGTATGTGGGGGTTTACAGCAGAGGCATACTCAGTGAGTGGCTTTGACTCAGCATGACCCCCTTTGGGGTAGAGAAGGATTATGACATGGGCTGGTTTTGACTTTTTAGGCCACTAACACTGTGTCTATTTGGCTTAAGGCCTGATAAGTACATTTGGGTCCGGAGTATTGTTTATAGTACGATTTCAGTGTTATGAGAGGAGATGGCAAAACATGACTCTCATGGGTTAAACTGGTTGTGCAGCATGGTCTGAGGTTTGTGGGAAAATGTTGGTTAAATTTCCTACTTGTTTGTCAGAAACCTGATTGAGAAGTTTGTGGACTTTTTCAAGAAGTCATTCCAGTGTGAGATAAGATACTGATATGCTTGTGTATATAGACATCAAACACCACTACCATCTGTCATGAAACTCCGCTGTTATTTTATAGCTAGGCAAGAAAATTTGTGTGTGGCATAACTGTCTTGAACATAGCTTTTTTTTTACTGTTTATTTGTGGACTTAGCATATGTGATATGAAGAAGATTAAATAATGTTCTTACATTTAACACCATTGTCCCATGTTTTAGTATCAAGCCTCTTGTGGTTCCTTTGTGATCATTTTTGGCCAGAGGATGACACGTTACCCTATATGGCTCTCTTTATCAGGCCGCCTTTCACAACCAGGGTTAGCCTCTTCTGGTACTCCGAAACCATACAGCACCCCTGGGATGACTAGCACAGATAGAGTGACAGTGAAAATGCTCTGTCTTTGGCTGTCTGATATCAGATGGCCTCTGTTCATTATTACTCATATTGACTCGGTACTTGGTGCCGGTTTGCTATAGAAAAAGCATTAGAAATTTGATCCATGGGAGCATAGCATTATTGCATGGGATTGTACTGTACTGTTATGCATGCTTTACAAAGCATTACACTGTGAGAGAGCATAGGTATTCCTCAAAATGGAACTAGTTTAGAAACTCATTTAAAACAAAATGTGTGTTACATGGTACTAGATTTGATCACTTTGTTCATCCGGAGTATCAGCAGAGTCTAGACGTAAAAGCCTTGGAGACTGGCTATATTTATTCTTTTTACTATCTCCACGCAGCTACAATTACATAAGAATTACTGTAAACAGACTTGTTTCCAGAAAAGTATTTGTCTAGGTTCCACTTATCACAGATGTTCTATCGGTTGTGTAAACGCTGGCAGCTCAGTACACAACACAGCTGAAAGGCATTGGTTAAACTGGTCTGGCTTTACGTCAGCTGGTTTATCAGTCAGCTGGACCTGGTTTTATTAATGTCAGTGCATGTCAGTGGTTTTTAACTGAATTCTTATGCATTTGCTGTCATCTGTTTTTGATTGGTACAAGATAGCACAGAGTTAACTGACAAACAAAGGTTTTCTGTGGGGTTTCAACTAGTTTTGTTGCCAGGTATTGTAAAGGCTTATATTCCACATGGCTAAGAATTGAATAAACCAGATTGTTACAGAGAAATAATGTATCGACATAATCTTTTCTTTTTCCACTGTCATTTTGTTTACTGTTTTCCATAGAGGGAAAAATGAATTTGGTCACATTCGTTTGGCTGTGTGCCCGGAGCGGAGAAGAAAGGCAACTCTTCATTTTTTGCTTTCTTTGCTCTCAATGATCTGTGTCTGCCCGGAGTAACGGATGAACTTATCTGAATGGAATTATGCATGTTGACCTTTACAAGTGAGTCTTTTATGAACGGTGCCACAGTGTCATGATGACCGGCCTCCCACCCGCCTACTTGTCCATCCCAAGATAGGTCAACTTTAAGGTCATGCCCACAGACCCTGCTGTCATCAGCCATGTGGTGTCATGACTAGGTTTTGACACCCTTCGGTCTTCTGGGACACGGTGGAAGCCGTCCTGTCCAACTGTAAGCTCCAATGCCTCCCACTCCTTTGGAACATGACTCAGAACTTGGTGGCAAGAACCATACTGCAACAGTTGCTCTGTAGAATGAGTAGGAGTTTTTTGGGCAAGTAAACAACAGAAAAAAAGGAAAAAAATGACAGAAGTTGGTCTACATAAATGACTTCATTTGTAAGTTGTTTGAGATTCACTGAGGGTGGCGTGTGGTTTTTATTGACCGTGGTCGACAACTCACTTTATGCTTTTTGTCCCTTTCTTTTCATCTTTCATGTTTTTCCACTCTGTCATCCAAAGTTTCTAAGTATTTCAGCAACAAATGAAAATAAACTATTGAAAGAGATTAGCCTATATGTAGTCCCAACATTACTGTACAGCTGTTTTTTCGTTTGTTTGTTTGTTTGTTTTGCTTTTTATGAGGGAGAGCCTGTTTTGCTATTTGTTTATTTAAAAAAAGGAGCAGTTAAAGACTTGTTCTGTCTGTTACACTTTTTTTTAAAGCCGTACTTTCCCTCCATCGACCTCTCTGCTCTCCTTTACCCTATATGTTAGCCTGGCCTTCTGACTCTGATCAGCCAGAGTGAACTCACAAACCTTGCTAATTCCCTGCACAGGGACAGCCCCACATGACCAGAGTGGGCCAAGCCTTTCCATTCCTCGTCCCTGCTTGCTCAAATTTGCCTGCTTTATCGAGCGGTGTCGAGTTGGCTTGGCTCAGCTGATATGACACACTGATAAAACAGACGGACAAGGAAACACGGAGAGATCCAAACAGAATGCGCGCAGAATTTACTGATGAAAAGATCTGGTTTTACACACACACACACACACACATATGAATATGTGTATGTGTGTGTGTGTGTGTGTGTGTGTGTGTGGCATCTTAATTGTATTTACTAATTCCACAATTTCATATTGTACAATTTTTGTCAGAAAACAAAGCAAAGCAAAACACCGAAGTATCAGATTGCACTAAGCCAAAACATCTAGCTGTCCTGATTATCTGATAATTCAGAGTAATCTGGCCAATCCAGTCAAGAGTATTTAAGATGGATTAAGTCAAGATGCTCATTTTTCCATGCCAAGTGTGGAAATGCTAGGTTGAGGCTCCATGGGAAATCACTTCGCTCAGTCCATTCTCATGAGCTGTGAACAACTAATACAGGAAGTGATTTAAAAACAAAATGTTATGTGTCAGAAAATCATTGCTAAACTCCCTTGGCTCTTTTTAACATGTGAGGTGCACCTGTGTTGTTGTAGCTGATCTGGGAGAGTGGAGAGAAGTACAGACTGAGATTATCTTAAGTGAATTACAAACAAAGGGACGAAAGCACCACTGGCCTTGTTCTTGTTTGTGCCAACACAGACTTCTGTTGTCTTGACCCTGTTTGTAAAATGCACCAACTCCCCATGGTTCCATTTAGTTTAGGACCTGCTCTTCAAGAGAGTGGGGAACACAGCAAGTGAGATGATAATGGTGGTTATTCTTGTGAAACTGCTCTCGCTGTTTGCATAGAACATAGAAACTTTAACTGTGGACCTGTTAGTGAGTATCCCATATGAGGCTGAAGCATAGTTCACTACACTGGGCCCCTTTAGCAACGAGAGACCATTGAGAGTCTATCAATGGCTCGCATTTTCTGTGGCTGCGTAGGTGAATACAAAGCAAGTTAACCCTTTCTCTCCTTGCCCAATCAGATGGGCGCCAGCAGGGTTCTTAGAGCAGAGCTGCATGACTGTCTGATAAATGACTCCTGTATTGACCAGGGCCTGCCTTTAAGCGTTAAATTCAAATTGCAGTGAAGGATGGTCCTCTACTGTGTTACAGCTGGCTCCAGGGAGTCCCCCCTGCTGCCCCCCCACCCACCCCCCCGTAAAGATCTGAGGTCAAATTACTTCCTGCTTCTCTCTGGCAGAAAGCAAAGAGAGGGATAACCTTATGAGTGCAGTAAGAGAAACTGACACTGAACACAAACAGCATGTTGACTTGGGTCATTCCAGATCTCACAGCCAGCTAAACTTACTGACCGGAATGTGGTTTGTCAATATAGGTGAGAAAGCTTTATTTTTCCTCCTTTGCTTTCCATAATCAGGGGTTTTGTTCTGCTAGGAGTTTTAATGATTGTGTGAAATCATGGCTTGATTAATAATTCATTACTGTCCAGATGCCACTTACACCCTCTGACATCCCTGTTCTCCTTATAAGACAGAACAATACTTCATAGACAGGAAGACAGATACTTTCCTAATTAATCGGCTTGATCCTTCATAGTCACCACCAGTGTGAGAGCACTGGATAGGGTGCATATTTAGATACTTAGCTGGGCATTGTTCCAGTAATACCCAGTCAGCATTGATATGAGCTCTGGCTGCGGGAGCTCTCTCTGGGTTTCTGTTGGGACTTGTTAGGGACAAGACCGTTCCCCAGCCAGGCTTGTCGAATTTTTGGATGTCACGGCTCATTCGATCACGCCCCTCTCCGTACGTGCCGCTCGCCGTCGGATGGCACAATAGAGACGTGTGTGTGTGCGGCTCTGAATGAGCGGCGCCCACGTGCATTCTCTCTTGTTCTCCACCAACCTGGAGGTGGAGTTTCACCAGGGACCCATGACTGGAAACTCTCACGCAGAGAAACCCTCAGCTCCCGAGCCATCTGAGCTCTAGCACATCTTCAGGAGCAGAGGCCGTTCTGAGGGGATTTAGACTGTAGACACTCACCAGGTATGTGAGACTGAATGGAGATGTGGTGAGGGTTTGATCTGCTTTTGTTTTACAGAGGAAAATTAAAGAAGCGTTCAGCTGTCTGTTATCGTTGTTGTGCAGGTGCTATATTCATGTGGTAGTTTCCCTGAGCTGGGTTTTATTCAGTTGTTGTTTTGCCTGCTATGAGTAATGTGGATAAAGTTTAAAATTACAAGACTGAAGAAAATCATATACTTTTTAATGATTCCTGTAATGCAGTCTGTTGCTGTTTAGTTGCGTTTCAGTAAAACTGGTATTACTTGACTGGTTTCGTAAACATGAGAGACCTCTTTACCTCTTCATTTATTCACGTAGTGTAAACATTACGTATATAGGCTATATGTGGGCTGAAAGACAGCAAGATAGGCTTCACTTTGATCTTACTAGTTTAGCATGACTGTTGCCACACACACTCACACATACACACACACACACACACACACACACCAGAAACAGGTTTCTGTGGGGGAGCAGAGCATCATCACTTTCTCCCCCTCATCTTTTTCTTTTTTTTTTCCCACAGTGTCTTCGACATATCCAAAACATGCACAGTTAGGGCGGTGCTCATCAGATCAGTGCTTTGGTGTCGGTTTGGATGCTGATGATAAGACAGTTTTGTTATTCAGCTGGAAAGAACGGTGCTGAGAACAGGACAAAACTATATTTGGAGGGACTGTGCAGTTTTTGTGCTACTGTGAGTGTTTATAATAAGCACACAGATAAAATCTACCTGCAAGAGTGCACTGTGTACGCTATAGTTCTAATTTCATAACTGTAGTGATTCAACTTCCTTAGTGTGAACTCAGTCAACTGCTCTCTCTGTTTTTAACATACTAACCTATGTTGGACTAAACATGTCTGTCTTTATTTGCTGGTGACTTCTACTGGCCATTGTATTATGCAGCATCCCTTTCAGAGAGGGACATGGTCTTTTCACTCAGCACATCCTCAAGGTGTTTAAGCTTTGATCTACACTAAAGAAGAGGGCTTTTGTGCAAAGCTTTCGATTTGTCACGCACGCTAGCGACGCTTTTTCCCATGGCTTTCGTGGCACAAACAGCGTGCGTCAGCGCACATTTAAAGCACAGTAGAAGTACCCCAGTATACACAACCGTTCAATTAATATGGGTTACTGCACCGTGGATATGTCGGGACAAAAGTTCACATCAGAAATGTTGCCGAACAGGAAGGCCGTTATGTGTAACGTCCACATAATGACTGTGTCAGGAGCTGATTCATTTCACACCTGAGTGCTGTAGTCCCTAGCAACTCCCCTCCCATATCAAAACATGCATGACTGGGTAAAGGGTTTCATAGCTGCTCCCAGTATTACCTCACACAGCTGAAGAATATCCACTCAACTCGCAAAGGCAATCATTTGCCTTTGACACACACCACATCTGGCATAGTTACTTCATAACCAATAGTTCACTGAGATGATATCAAAAAACGTGTTGTATGTGCGTTCGCATGATATTATATTCCTCTCTTGAGGACTGATATGGCTTGCACATGTCGGAGAGTTTGGGGGGTCCCTTTTAAAGGGTGATTAGAGTTACGATAGAGCACTTCTGTTGGCCTATTGTCTTACAGAAACTTCTGGCTGGAGTCTGTCACATACTGTCTGCTTGCCATTTAGACTGCAGCCCGTGGTTAAGTCTGCTTTGAAATTTTATTGGACATGTCTGTTTTTACAGATTGGACTGCTCAAACTCCATTAGAGTTTTTGCTTTGTTTGCCAGAAACCCATACATGCAGTTTAACTGTTCATTTTCTGAGGCCGTTTCGGGGATCCCATAAGGCAATTTCATTACTGCCTGAGTTTCTATGTTTACCTCCGTGGAGATAAGAGCACAGTCTACCACTGCGTCTCAGAATCAGTATTTCTCCACTACTATGTTACTTCTACTTATTATAAACTAATACCCACATGAGAACAAATGTGCCCCCCCCCCCCCCCGCCCCAAAAAAGAGGAACAAAACAAACAAAAAAAACAAAACACTTACTTTGACTGTTGTTTAAGTGCTTGTGAAAATTCCCCTTAAGGGGAAAAGTGCTGAGCTAGGCAGTTAACCTATGGCACAGAGATGATATCTTGCTCTTGCCCTTCCTAAACCAGCTGCTTGAGAGGTGAACTTATGTGCCCCACTGCTAACCCCAGTGGTGCGGAACAAGGCGAGATCGGATCCACAATACGTTCTCAGAGATAGGGCGGTAAACAACAGCATTGTTCAGGTGATTGTACTTAAAACAGTGAAAGAATTGAATATCAGTTCTAACTCTCGCGGGCAGACACAGCTATTTCCCTGTGCCTGCTTTTCATATTTTTACCCTCCCTGATGGAAAACCGTCAGCCAAACTGTGCACAACAAACATGATATCCGACTCAAATTTGCATCCTCATTTGAGTATTTATTTTGTCATTTTAAAAGAAAATGGTAATCCTATGTCTTAATCTTTTGTACAGACTTATTAACAAGGAGATTTGAGATTCCAGCTTTCAGACTTTTTTGCCAAAGGCAGCAGTGTACGGGCCAATGAGCTCCATCTTCCTTAGCCTTTATCTTTGTGAAGATCAGTCCCCACCGCATTATGTATAATCTCACAGATGTACCTCATATTCACTGCACAGGAACATCAAAATCTCTTAGGCTTTCAGTTGTATGAGAGTCTCTGCAGTATGTTTATCTATTCATCTGTGTATTCACATATGTACCCCCTTTTCTCATTTTAAGATGATTAGCAGAACTTCAGTGGTCTTACCAATAAGAGCCCGGGCTTGACTCTCACATGTGACGGTGTTCTGACGTAGCCGGGCAGCTCTAATGGGATTGACCCTAAGAAATCTGTGACTTCTGTAAGCTGTGGGATTAGGGAAAAGTGTAGACCTCATAACACATAAGACTATACGTTCAAATCCCTGAGCCTGAGTTGAGTAGAGTGGTGCTTTCATGGTAACAAGTTTAGTGTTAGTGGGATAAGAGAGACTCTCCACTCCTATTCTCAGGCCTCATACATGGCAGAACCTGGTAACCTGCTAAGGGATGTAAACAAGCTGACCGTAACCACTGTTTCTTATTTGGGTGCATGTGGTTGGAAAGGCTATGGATATGTTCTATGTGCTGTGAGCTGCGGTCATGTATCACAGTAAACATGCATGAAGTGTAGTGTGACTTTCTCTGTAATGTTACCTTAATGCTGCTAATGTCATTTATGGCAGGATGCACATTAACAGGTTTTGACGTAACTTAAGCCACCTAATGTTTCTATGCTTTTTTCTTTAATCTGTTTCATTATACAGGGTAACGTCACTTTGTCTTTCTCTCTCTTATTAATAATGCATTAATGTTAATAGCGTATTAATACACTTATGAATAACACATATGTAGCTGTTCAACAGGACCTCAATAAGCATTCAAAAGTTCCTCAGGAGCAAATATTGGAATTAGATGGTGGGACTTGAGCTGATTAAACAAACAGACAGCTGCAAGTCGAATGGGATTCAGTCACACTCTGAGACTGATTGAAGCTGAAAGCGTTTGGCAGACGAGGTTGAAGATGTCTCATTTCATCAAATGAGAAAAGTTTGTCGTCACTGTCTGTGGCATGTGGGACACGCCTGTAAGATTATAAACCATTAGAGGAACCCAGCGCTGATAAATTTGGAAAAAAAATTTCCTGGTAAATAGCAGCTCATGAGAGACCAATTACTGAAGGCACGAGAGATCTGAGATTACCTCAACCCCACCCTTTCACCTCTCTGACAGGGGGACACCAGTACTCAGTGTTTACAGTGAGTTAGCAGTTTACAGTGAGCCATGCCTATTTTAGGCATGGCAGTATAAAGCTTGCCCAGTTGTAAGTCCATTTGGGTGGTATTTGTAGATGTTCATAGCGTGTAGTTCAACTTCTTGCACAATTTGTATTCTTTGTGTATTTGTAAGATGTTCTTTTGCTCATATGACTCATAACTCTCTTGTGGTATGTCTGATAAGAAAAAGCATTGTCGTGTTTGGGAGTGACCAGATTATAAAACGGGAAATTTTCGGAAACATTTCGGCAGTTGAATTGCTGTGAAATGGGAGCAGTTTGGTTTGAGAAGGGGTCTGCATTAAACAAACTGTACAGCACTCATCTCATCACAGGCCACGGGTCAGGACCACCCCCCCTCCCCCCTTTGACTCACTCACACCGGTTATCTACCCCACAGACGCCAGCATGAGAGCTGCATGTGTTTCCTATAGAGTCATAATGCAAGCCCACTGGAAGTCTCCTCTAGCAGCACTTTTCCATTTCACCAGGATCAAGCACTCTAATTCCCATATGCAATGAAAACAGCCCCATCAGTTTTCAGCAGAGACAACACGCCAGTGTAGAATCTGATTGTTTGGTTTGTTTTTAGTGTGAATTTTTAAAAATGTATTAAATGATCTGGGGACATAGTTTATATGTCGTTGTATGGTTTATTAGTGAATTAGTGAATTAGTGTTTTTGTACTCTACATGCCCATAGGACACATGTGGTTATACAGTTTGCTGGTCTGTGCTAACAGTTCTCTTACTAAAGCTGAGCTTCTTAGTGTCTCTGCTTATTCCAGTGAGTGATTGCAGGGCTGCATGAAATCTGACTGAACAAAACATAATCATAACTCTAGTATTTCTCCATCAGTCATCTCTCTCTCTCTTTCTCACTCTCTCTCTCTCTTCCTCCTCATCTATCTGGGACTGGAGAAAGATTCGGCAACGGATTCGAGTGACTTGTTTCTGGAGGTAGCTCAAGCCTCCATAGTGGAGGGAGGTCTTTGTAATTTAAGACTCTCTTCCCCACGGGTGCCCAGCTTACCCAGAGGGATGGGCGATGGAAGATAAACAAGACAAAAGAGGGAGAGGAGAGGGAGTACAGGAAAGAATGGGAGAGGGTGGGCAGTTTATAGGAGAGAGAGCAGGCTGAAAGAATAGTGTGGCCATGGGAGCGGTGCTCAGCTGGGTAATGGCATGGTTCTGCTCTCTCGTCATAGACACCGCTGTGATCCTCAGGCTCTGGACTGTAAGTCACACCTTAGAGAGGTTCTTTCTTTCAGTTTGGCTCCATGGAATACATTGTTTGAGTGGCAGTTCAGCTTGTTTATGTTTGAGATTTTGTCCATTCTTCATAAATCATGAATATTTTCGCTTGTTGGGCATAATGTATGATGGGAATTATCCTCTGAATGGATTTTTAAATGACTAATTAGAGCAGCTGGTAGTTTTATCAACAAGCAGCCAAAATGTATGTTTTTGTGTGCTCTTGTGTGTGTGTGTGCTCTTGTGTGTGTGTGTGTGCTCTTGTGTGTGTGTGTGCTCTTGTGTGTGTATTTCTGTGGTTTAATCTTGAAATAGCTTTTTATTTGGACACAGAGCTAGTGAATGTAATCTGTGGGCACATTTCATTCACGCACTGGAGCAATGGTGTAATTAACATAGCTCTACTGTTTAGACATAAACATGTGGTCCTGTTTATGAATTAACCCTCAGTTTCAATCATTTCCAAGCTGTCTTCTATATATATGAGTTGTTGTTTGAATATTATTTTTCCAGTGAAAGGCCATGTGGATACTCTCACTGATTTTTTCTTTTTAAAACCATTTGCATAATCTTGCCTCTCTCTGTGCCACCCCTACCCCCTCCGCCCGCACTGAGCCTTCTATCGTACTTGTTTTTCCTCTCCTAGATCTGTATCTTACTGCTTTTTTATATTTTCTTCCCTAGGTCCAGCAAGCTCTTGAGGACAGACCACATGACTCCGACAGACAAGAAGAGAGGGAATTAGGAGCTCCCGCACAGGAGTGGAGTGACCAGGCAGCAGACACTTCAGACGAATACTTTGACTCTCGTTCGTGGCACAGCGACACTTTTTCGGACTTGAGCCCAGACAGCGAGGACTGTTTTTCAGCATTGCTGGGTGCAGAGGACGTGTACAGGGGATGGCGCCTGGAGAACGGCTTTCACTCAGGCGACACCCAAACACAGCATAGGGAGAGGAGCAGACAACTCAGCGAGCATACTGAGACTCAGATTACGGATATACACACAGAAAATCAGCTCAGAGAAAACATAGACAAGCACAACACAGAGGTACACAGAAAAGGCCTCAGAGAAATCCACAACACAGAGGAACACAATTCTCATAATCCAGAGGAGGTCACATCTCGCAGTGCAGAGATAAACAGCAAAGATACAACAGAAATACACAGCACTGAGACACGCAAAAAAGACACCACAGAGAAATACAGACCAACAACACACTGCACTGAGACACACAGAAAAGACACCACAGAGAAAGACGGCCCAACAACACACTGCACTGAGACACACATTTCTGACAGCACAAGTGTTGGAAAATACAGATCAAAAATTCACCGCAAAAACGTCACAGTCAAATGCAGAAAAGAAAACCATCTCATAGAGACCACAGATACAGACAACACTGAAAGACTTAACAAACACAACATAGCTAAACAAAGTACAGAGAGACTAAGGGAACACGGCACAGATACATACAGCTGCAATAGCGTAGATACACGCAGTAAAGATCACTGCAGAAGTAATACAATCAAACCTGACACGGAAAGTGAAACAAATGCAGGTGCGCAAAATACAGAGACGTGTAGCTCTCCAAAAAGAGAAATAGAAAACAGAGAGTACACAGTGTCACTTCATACACAAGACAGAAATGACATTGTGACTAATAGCTCAATAAAGAGGCACAGTTTTGAATACACAGAGATACACAGCCAAGACCAAACAGAAACACTTGACAGGCCTGAAGTTGAATGGAGTAAGGACAAAAATATACGTAGCACAGAACCTACAGGACCACATAGCAAACATCCCACAAATACAGAACACAGTGCATTTACACAGAAGCTGTTTACAGAGGTTCATAGCACAGAGAGTGAAAACTCAGTCTGGACACTTAAACAAAGCCTGAACACAGCAGACTCACACACTTTCAGCTGTGTGCAGACAGACACAACAAAGTCACAGAGCGGAGACAACACACACAAGCAACACCAGTGTAGCACAGACACAAACAGTTCACAGGGTACAGACACTCCTTGCACAGATATTGATGCCCCCCACCCATCTGAAGTAAAAAACACAAAAGCTAACACCACAAACACTACAGTTTTGGACATCTCAAACTCTCAAAGCAGAGAAACACTCAGTACTAAAAAACAAAGTTGTACAGACACACATAACATACCAGTACTACCACAAAACTGCACAGAGGGAAAACAAGGTGAAATACAGGGCTCAGAGAAAGACACTGCATCAGTTTACACACGCTACAAAAACTCTGTAAGTGCTCTTAATCTGGAGAATGATAACAAAAAGACATGCACTGGTAGAGACTTAGTACATCAGTGCCACAGCACGGAGCCGTCCTGTGCTCAGGGATCCAAATTAAAAGGCCAAGGTTCATGTGTCCTCGGAAATGTTACAAAGACGCACCCTCAGGCCTGTGAAAGTGGCGCAAAAGCTTGTGACGAGGTGTGTGTATCAAGTATTCAGTCTGTGGCTAAGTCAGAGGCACTAGAATTCTCAAACAGAACTGCAGATGTCACTGTGTCCTCCAAGGAAGCTGGACTTCCTCACACACTAACTCCTCATGTCTCAGACTCATTGTCTGATAAGACAGAGTTAAGCCAGCCACAGACTGACATCTTATACACTGGAACAGATTGCGTTGTGCTGAGGGAGAGACATCAACAACAGCAGAAATCAAACAGACAGTCATTGCTCTGCTCACAGCCTCAGGAGGAGGTGCCCGAAATCTCCCAGCTGATCTCCCAACTGCCTGCGCAACAGAGTGAAGGGAACTACCCACAGTCTGTATCTGAGCAGAACAACCAGGGTATTTCCTCCTTGACTGAGGGAGTGGGGCAGACTCTCTCTGGTGCTAAGGAGGAGAAAGTAAACCAATCTGAGAGCAGGAGCAACAGTAAGGATGAGAAGAGCAATGTAAGAACCCAGTCCTGTTCAAATCCACGTCCAGAGTTCAGACAGAAAGGACCAGAAGAATGCCCACCTCTTTTACCCTCATGCACAGACTCCAAGGCCGTTAGCTCTGATAGCCATCCAGAGCTACAGCACCTCTCCAAGCCTACCTCAGACAGAACTGTTTCAGATCACTCCCTATCTGAGGAGGCAGAGAAGGAAAGAGAGGGCAGCCAAGTTTACTCCAAGGAGGGTCAAAATGTAGAAAATGTATTCTGTCAACTTGAAGCATGCAGACACATTGCTGAGCTTTCTGAGAGTTTTGAACAGAGTGATGTAGCATGCTCTAGAGCAGACAAATGTACCCTCTCTGGCCGTTCAGATATCTCTGCTGCAGTTACAAATGATGCGCAGTTAACGCAGTGTGTTCTCAGCAGTACTGAGGAAACATCTGTGGAGGTACACAACGAAATACTGAGTGTGAAGGAACCTAAAGGCCAGGAAAGCTCTGGGTCTGTCAAGACAGTTGTTTTAGCCACACTGACTCCAGGTCAGAATGACACTGAGATAGTTTCATACACTAATTCGCCTTTGTCAAAGCAGCAGCAGACCCAGCTGGATCAGCTATCACCTCAGTGTGAAAACGCCTCTACACCAACACACTCTGGATCTAAGAACAACCTCAAGGCTATTACAGTCACACGGGCAGAGGGTCCTCTTTCCCTGGACTGTGTTCATTCAGCAGAGTCTTGCTCTCAGGACACTGACCAAGCAAGTTCTCTTATTCAGAGCCATCCCTCCCCTTCAACTCCTGACCAGTGCCAGGAGTTCCTTGTGAGGGTCTCAAGTGGTGTGGGTGAGGGACAGAAAGAGGACTCAGTGGAGATCCTGTGTAATCTAAATAATGAGCCATATTGGAGCAGTGTGGACTCAGCTGTGTCTGGTCTGGATGAGGATCCTGAGGGTATCCACTGTGACCTCAGTGTAGCTGAGGTGGAGGAACAGGAGAGACTGCGCCAACAAGGCTGCATTAGAAACAACAACCTTGCACATTCTGAACATAGTGAAGGTAACAGTCACACACAGTTAACAAACACTAGCCTAATTAAATCCTCATACATTGATGATAATAACCACACTCATACCAAACAGTGTAAAGACAGTCGCCAGACACATTTGCACTCTGCAGTCTGCACAGAGTGTGTGCAAGAAGCTGAAGCTGACGGCGCTAACATCTCCTGTGCCTTCTTCGAGTCCAGCCAACGAAATTCTCAAGGCCTTGAACCTTTGGCTTGCCACTTAGAGACAAGAAGTTTGCTGTTACACGGTGCTGATAAGGAGGAGGGGGAGAATCTATATCACACTGTCAAGCAGACCACAAGCTGTGAAAATACTGACGGCAATAGCAGGAGCTCTCCAGAGAGTGAACATCACGATACATTCATACAATCCTCATCTTCACAGCCTGTTGTCAGAATAGTACGATACCCTTACCCAGAAGGAGGCCTCAATCTGATCTCTGTTAGCAGCCTGGAGCCCATTCCAGAAACAGAGCGTTTGCAGGAGAACTCAGTGGCTGCAGAGGATGAGGGTTTGGTAGAGGAGGTAAGGAGCCAGTCAGAAAGTGCAGACATGAAACCTGCTGAGACAGACAGGGAAATTGTCAGGGTTTCCTCAGACATATTGTCCTCATGTGATCCAGCACCATGTCCCTCTGAGAACCTAAAGATGAAGTCACCTGAAGCTGAGTCTATGGAGAAGTTGAGCTCTGTTACTGCAAGCCCTGACTGCACAATGGGCAGACCTGGGAGACGGTCAAGTCCTATACCAGACCTGGACCAGGACACTACCAGCACTAACAGTGAGGACATGGATGATCAACAGTTTCCACATACTGGAGGGAGTGCCAGTCTCATCAAACCTATGAAAAGTAAGACTAAAGGAAGTCATGGAGGCAAAGGTTCAAAGTTTTCAGTTTTTTCCAAGATGTCCTCATTTAGACGAGGAAAAAGCTCACCCCGGGAAGGAAAGGCCTCACCTAGAGACTCTCCAGATGGAGGAGTAGACCTGCTTTTTTACAGGAGCCACTTGAATTTGAGCCCAGAGCAAAGTCGAGAGTCAGAGAGCCAAGGTTACAACTCAGATGATGATGTCTTCTACAAAAGTGACACAACTGACAAAATGGCCCATCAGACCAACTCTGCTGCTCAGTTTGAAACAGAGGAAGAGGAAGATTACAGCCACTTGTCGTCAACATCAGGTACTCATCAGGTGCATCAGGTCTGTAGCCAAGACACTGAGGAGGGAGACACTGTTGGAAACCTTGAGATGCTACAAATGAAGCATAGCTCAACCAGTGAAAGTCCGATCTACAAGAGAAGCAAGAGCATAGACAGCCTGAGCCTTCGATTACGCTTTGCTCAAGCCCAGAAGTCCCTGTCAAGCCTGTTTGAGTCACGTTCCATTGACAAGGAAAATGAGGAACAAGTGGATAAACCTGATGGAGAAGAATCACGGGTAAAGCAATCCTTGAAGAAGCTCAAGCGGACCAAAGAGGCTGAGCTTCTGAGGCGCACCATGTCTGTCCCAGAGTCAGATGGTCCAAAGGCTACACGACAAATTCACAGTGACTATGCCTCCCGCTCGACTCGGGAACGCCTTAGTCTCTATGGCTCACCCTCTTCACCTCGGTCAGTGTGCAACACTGACCCTCTTACCAAGAGAGAGGTACCTCAGGACAATTTGGAGGACTCCCCACCAGGGTCTAGGTCAGAAGGACGAAGGAGGAAGTGCCTGTCCAATGGCTTATCAGTCAATTTCACAGACTCTAAACCAGTGTCATCAGATGAATCAGAGGCACTGCCACTTGATTCCTCCAGTCCCCTGTCACCGATGAGCCCCACCACCCTCGCATCACTGGCCAATCAGCTCTCTCCCTCCTGGTCCAAATCATCGGGCACCAATGAAAGCACAGAGTCTCCTGTAAGGCCTATGAGCCCCAAACCACATAGCCCCAGACAGACTGGACAGCGCAGGGGGTTTCGCTACCCCTCTTCAAGAGCTAGTGCCCTCTCTCTTATTTTGTTAGGACAAGGACATAGTGTTGAAGGGCTCTCAGATCCCCCTGAGAGACCCAAGACCCTCAAACCTAAAGCAGGACCACCAGGCTCCTTGAGCCCTGGGGACCCAAGTTGTCTGCGGGAGGACAGCAGTGTGGAAATTCAGTGTCAGATTGGTATGACCACCTCCATGCCCATCAGTGAGTTTGAGGTGGGTTGAAGGTAGTGCTGTCTATGATAAAAATGTGCTACTTGTTTTAACATCTTGAATGTATTGTTTTTTGCTAAAAGTTTAAAGTTGAAATGTCCAAGAAAATGGCAAGAGACTAAGTGCTATTTTATCACAACAGAAATAGACATTCGTTCTTGTTTTTTTGTGTTCTGTGGTAAGTAGAGAAATTTTTTTTCTATGGTTGTTGTAATTCAATGAGATCCAGAGATACAGACATTTGTATCAAATTAATATTAGAATAATCCAAACAGACCAAACACAAATTTCAGCAGTGACAAAAAGAAGCCTGTAGGCATGTAAAATAAAACACCTGTTCAAGGGCCTAATTTGCAATGGTTTGGTCAGTTAAAGCAGTTTTTATGGTGACAAAAAGATATGTCTGCTCTCTTATTAAACATAAGGAAAAGGAACAAAAAGGAAAAGGACTGTTTGTATACCCCTCAGTGAATGGGTGGGGTGTGTAGGTGTTTGCTGTTCCCTTCACAGTCTTGGCCCAGTCCAGCAAAGGAATGAATACTGCATATAAAAAATCCTGGGGCTCTTCATCCATCTCTCTTTGCAGGTCTGACCTCTCAGGCCCAGACCCAGTGTGTGTATTTATGCCCACACTGTGCAGAGACAGCACAGAAACCTCTTTATGACTCCCTCTTTTACTCATCTCTGTTTTCCTCTCTGAGAAGGCACACTCAACTAAGTTTTTTCTCATGATTGTCACCAGCATGATTGCTTTCCTATTTTATGAGTTGACAGTCATCTTTTTTCATTCTATCAATTTGAGTGCAGCTGTGGTCTAGAGGTTAGAGAACCAGGCTTGTTGCCGGTTCGATTTCCAGGACCGACATCCATGGCTGTGTGTCCTTGGGCAAGGCACTTAACCCCAGTGCCCAAAGAATGCTGCCCACAGAGGACAAATTCACTGTTCACAGTGTGTGTGTGCGATCACAGAGATATACATTACATTAGAAGTATGATGGCATGTTTAGTTCTACAGTGGAAACTGTGTTAATGGTGCCACCTAGAGGGTTTTGCTTTCACAAGAGGATTGATAGAGTTGATTTATCAGTTCTTCCTTCGAAATTTGAACGTCTGCTTTAGTAGCATTCAATGACCCAGATGGCTGCTGACAGTGGCAGTTAATAGATGCCCTGTGCTACTCTAAAATACAGGTTATACTTTCCCTCATTTGTCACCTAGAATTTGTGAAACAATACATGAAGGTCAATTAAGCAAGTCACAAGGCTGCAGTCATTTTTAATATAATTGTTTTACAATGTGCCCTATAAGGCTTCAATGGATGGTAGTCGTTCTACCAGTCAGTCGGCAGTGAAGAGGTTGACAGACATTACAGCTGTGCCATGGACAAAAACATCAGGGTCAAGCACACCCAGCCCAACACTCAGGCCTGTGTCAGATATGGGCACAGTTTCCACGCAGGACCATGGTCAGACGTTGCTACGGGGACGCTGTTGCTCTGACGACCTCTGGATCGAGGAAGAAAAGAGTCGCAAGAGGAAGTTGGCCAGGACTGTCAACGAGCTGAGTGCACACTTGCCGGAGGAGCTGGAGAAAGTAAGACAGAGGTTCAAACAGGCTCAGTAAATGAAGGAAGACAAAGACTTCCATGCCTTTCCATCTTTTATGTTCCACCTTTTTCATGCTCCATTCAATCTGCTGTCTGTGAACTGCCGTTCCTCAATGTTTCCTACTTTTTGTCTCTGCACTGGGTCTCTGCCTTTCTCCTTCAGCCTTAACTCCTGTTTTTACTGCTCTTTATTTTTGTACTCTACACACCTCCATTTCTGATTTGATGGAAGATTCTGCCTGCATGCTCTGTCCGGCATCCTTTTTCACACAGCTGTATTTTCTGTTGTCAGAAATGTTATTTGCACTGTGTCTGTGAACTTGACAATAAATAGATGTGATGAAGATTTTGTGTTTGATTAGCCTGATAGGACACTGGCCTGTCTGTCCTGTCTGCTGTCCACAGGCAAGATCCCGACTCTCTCTCTCAGCCATGGAGTCTTTCTCTGGCATGCCACTGAGGGCTCACTCCTTCTCCCTAAGCACCCCCATTGGCCTGGACTGCATGGGCTGGAGACGTCGTGTGTCTTACCCCTGTGAGTACTGATCATGACTCAGTGTGTGTGTGGGGGGGGGGGGGGGGGTATGCAGATGTTTGCGTAGAGCAACAATGATGGATCTGGCATTTAGATTCGAATATTCAAGATCATTGATTACTGAGACATGTTGGGTTTGTTTCTTTCACCTTTATTCATTCCTTGATTAGCTCTCTCCTAGCATCCAGGATTAGCTCTTAAAATTATGCCAGTGGCATCGACTGTGTGACAACTGGGACCCCTGTATATTTGGATTGCTGTGCTGGTCTGAACTCTGGACTGTGTGCAGAGTGTGAGTGTAGTACTATTGTAAGGCCAGGAGGTGGCAGTTGTTTCCAGTAGGGATCAGCACAGAGTCAGGCAACAACAGTCCTTGTCAACAGCATGCCAGGCTGTATGAAAGTCCTGTCCAACTACCATCTTGGGGTTGAAATAAAGTACCTCTGGAATTATGCTTTTTCAAAGTACATACTTAGTCAGGTGTCTGAGTATGGGGACAGAACTAGATTTGCATTGGTGGAGATTGTCCTAAATCTTATTTTGGCATTTATAATCCACTGGAGCACGGCTGCCGGAACGAGAAGTGCTCCGTAACTGAATGGTTCAGAGCATGTCTGCTTTTTGTCTGTGTGTGTTCGGAGAGCTTAAGCAGAAACAGGAGGGAGAAACTGCCCAGACCACATAGCACAGATTCATTAGAGATTCATTAGCCCTTGAGTCAAGTTCTCCAGGAGGAAAATTTAATAAAGAGGCTTTTTCAGTCTGACTCCATTCATGTAGCTCTGCTGGCGTGTCTCATGAGACCAGGATGTTCATTCAGCTTCTTCTCAGGTGTGTGTGTATGTGTGTATGTGTGCGCACATGCATATGTGAGTAGTAAGCAGACTGAAAGAGCTCAAACAAGTTCTAGTTCATTAATGTACATGGTCAATGTAACATACATATAGATGGATATGTACCTTACATGCACAACTAAGCACACTGACTCTCTCTCACACAAACACACGCACAGACACACACACTCACAGACACAAGACACAGACAAACACACACACACACCCACATACACACTTGCATATCGTGATGGTGAGGTCAGAGCTTTTGCGCCAGATGTCACTTCTGTAATTAGATTCATTTGTGCTTATTGAATTCAAAGATGGCCGGGAATTCAAATGTGATAGCAACCTCTTCAGCTTTGACTTTATAAGACCCCTTTTTTACTCTCAATTTTGGTTTTGTTATAAGCTCCATTTTCATCATAAATTCATGAAACTTTTTACGATGCAAAATGCCTCCCTGTTGTCTCATAAGATCCACAGGTAAATCATTCTCCATCCCTGCATGGTTTGATCCAAGAAGATGTTCAGTTTTGTGGAGAGCTCCTTCAGTAATGAGAAATCCTGCCTGGGATCTGCTGTTACATTAAGAATTTGTGCCTCTGGCTTTCAGTCTCAGCAGCTATGACATAGCTGACTGGCGGTGTGTGTCTGCCCTGACCTCGTAAATTACACTGGGCTTATCTGTACTGTTTCTGTCTGTGGCATTTCAGCAAGAAGGTTCCCTTGCTCTCTTCTGTGTGAAAGTTCAATAGCTGCATAGCAGTTTATCATTTATGGTGTGTGGTATGGTGTGTGACATAATTTTTCCAGCTTCACGCGACAAGCTAGTTAAGGAGTGTGACATTTTAGGTGTCCGTCTGGCATTTGGGTCGAATATCTGTACAAACATAAATCGAACAGATTTAAGTCCTAAATACCACCCAATGACTCGGATGGTTGTATCTTGGTAAAATGTACGTGTGTTTGTGTAATCTGGTCATCTTTTATGATCTGGTGATGGATCTAAGGTAATTATCTGCATGTGGTTAGTCACTGTGTATGTCTCAACCTGTTCATGCTATTGCTGATTGTTCTTCATAGTCAGCGTCTTTCATTATGCCGTTGTAGTTCAGTGCCGTTTGCTGCTTCTGCTTTAAATGAGCTCTCTAATAAATTCTAACACGTTATTCATATTGTCAGCGTAGCATGTCTTATATATTAATTTCTCGGCTGGTCGCTCTCCCGTCGTCACTCTGTGTGCGTGCGAGTGTGTGTCTGTGTGTGTGTGTGCGTGCGTGTGTGTGTGTGTGTGTGTGTCCGTGTAAACAATGGATTTGTATTCTGCTGGTTTATTTGGTGTTCATATGAAATAGCTATATCTTCTATGGACAATCCAGTTGTGCTGACTTGTTCGGATTTTGTTATCTGTGTAAGCAAACATTACATTTATTTTCTCCATAATATTTTATTTTTCTTAAAACAGTAATAAATTTTGTGTGTTGTTCTTACTCTTTGCACTGGGAATATCAATATCGGACCATCAAGGTTATTTGTAACAGTCTTTACTTATGGGGCCCAGAAAGGGGTTTCCACTGTCACTGTAAAACAGTTCTATGAGAAACAAACTACCCTAAACAAACTAAACAACGACAATGCAACATGTTCTCTGTTAATACACAGAGTAACACTGAGAAGTAGTGTGACCATTAGAGGTTTGTCTGGTGTGTGAATTCTACATTTTATTTGGAGGATATTACATATGAAGTATTTGGTAGTGGTATGTGTCTAATTACATGCTTTACATGCTTGAACATGCATTTGTTTGTTTGTTTGTGTGTGTGTGTGTGTGTGTGGGTGTGTGTGTGTGTGTGTGTGTGTGTGTGCGCGCGCGCGTGCATGTGTGTCTGTGTCTGTGTCTGTGTGTGGGACAGAAAACACAGTATCATCATTCTGAGGGTATTAGCTGGAACATTAGAATTTTCTAAGATGATTGTGTATACTCAGCCACAGAGGCAGAAAATCCCTCCTCATAGCTTCTTCTATGACAGATTAAAAAAAAAAAAAAAAAAACACTAGAGCTTTATTCATGACTGTCAGGTTTCAGCAATTTTTTCCTAGCGGCATCACTTAAGAACCAGCTGAGAGCTGGGGTGCGGGGCAGGGAGGGAGGCTGTTTTCAGTCCCATCTTGAGAGGGGAAAGAGCTGTGTGCTTCAGATTTTCATGCACCCAACACAGCAGTGACATAGCACCCCCTTGGTGGACCCCCACTGATGTCAGTGCATGGCTCTGTGTATGTATGTGTGTGTGCTCAGTGGTAGAGTGAGCAGGGAAGAGAGAGAGAGAGAGAGATTGAGAGAGAGAGAAGGAGGGAGAGAGGGAGGGAGGTGTAGCAGGCTGATCCAGTACAGTGGTAGAGTCTAAGCACTCAGTAGCTGAGGAGAGGACAGCTGTGCCAGGTATTAGGTTAGCGCACACACACACACACACACACAAACGCACATTTACAGACAAACACAAGAGACCACACATTCCGTATCTCTGGGAGTCACTGGATCAGCTCCACCTGCTCCTGCTCCTGCTCCTGCTCCTGCTCTGCGTGGCTTTTGCACTCTCCAGCCTCCTGGTCTTCTTCTGGAGGGGGTCCCATGCGCACGCAACAGGGTTCAGAGGGGGCTGTGCCCTTGCCTGGGGGGAGCTGTGGCAGCAGCAGTGGCAGTTCGGGCCTGTCGCCGGGCTCGGATTCAGACAGCAGCTTGGGTCCCGGGCCAGGTGGACCAGTCACAGGGACCCTACGCGGGGTTCTGTCCCGGTACTGGAGCTTGGAGAGTCTACACTCCACCACTGGTAAGACAGGAGCTTAGACAAGTATTTCAATGGCTCTGGAGAGAAGTAGCTTTTATTAGTGATGGCATGTTTGGTACGAGGACTTCGTTAATCGTGTTTGAATCTGTTGGTGATTACTTGTGGCAGCCTGTCACCTGATTGCAGCTGTACTGCACAAACGAGGATCTGGTACAATTACCTGTATAGACTGTTACTGTTGGTTGATGATGATACATCCAATGAACAGATCTTTTCATTCTTCGGCTGAAGAGGGTTGCTGTTTCCTTTTTTTTTCCGAGTGAAATTTGAAATTTGTGTCTCTGTAACTGGAGTGCTTGAGTTTCTGCTTTAAAGAAGTACAGCACTGTCTTCTCTAGTCTTCTTGACGTGGATTAGCTTAAATGGTCTTACTAGGATTGTTAGCATTTCAGAAAAGATGGATGGGGAGTGGCGAGCAAATGAAATATGACTTTTAATAGACTCTTATTTGGAGGACTGTCAGTATATAGCTTTAGTAAGGCAGTGACATTAAACTCAGTGTGTATACACTGTGTGTATGTTTGCTTGATGTGTGCGTGTGCATGTGGTGTGTGAGACTGTGTGTAATCGTGTTTCTCGGCGCCTGCGGTACCTGTTTGCAGTGTGTGTGTGTGTGTGTTTTCCCGCTGTAGTTGCCAGTGGAGCTGCTTGACTGCTCTGCGTTTAATGAGGCGCGAGAGCTCAGCCCATTAGCCACAGGCGTTAGAGAGCGGCCACATCGGCAGACGTCACCCACAGAAAAATGTGCCTGAGTCTCAGCTTCTCACTCTGGAGTTTGTTGTCGTCCTCCCAACGCCTTCATCCAAGCTCTTCATATTCCGGTCTCTGAATCTCTATCGTCATGGTGATGGTGAGGGGGTGGAACCGTGCCAAGGACTGGAAAGTGCAATATGAGCGCAGCTTTACTAAGTTTAAGCTGACTGTAAACATTTACAGTACTGAGCACTCAGAGAGCTACAGTAGAAAAGCCTGATTTTATTAGAGCAGGGCAAATGGGACATGGTCATATGAACACATAAATGCTTGATAAGACACAGTACTGTCCTTGGAGAGGGTTGTTTTGTTTTGGTCACAGTGGCTCGCTCGCTCTCTTTCTCTCCCTATGTGTGTCTGTGTATATATATATATATATATTTCTCTGTCCTGCTTTCCATCTCTATCAGTTTATCCTTGTCTTTCTCTCTGCCTCTCTCCTTCTCTTCTGTCCCCACATTCTCTCCCTCTCTCTGTTCTCTTATCCTCGTCATCTAAGTGAGGAGCCTGTTGAAACCTGCATCTTTAGTAAACGCAGAGCTCTAATGATTCTGTCTTTAGTGAGGATGTGCAGAAGCCTAGAGCACATGAGAGAAACCAGAATGCAGAGACAACCAGGGATAATTCCATTCACAAAAGCATGACCAACACACACACACACACAATCACACACGCGCGCACGCACGCACACACACACGCACCTTCTGTGCTAGATTCTGAGGACTGACTGTTGATTTCCATATATAATACTTACGTCCTTACATTCGTACATTCATTCCAGGATCCCTGTAAAATTCAGCAGAGTCTGCTATGCTTGTGTGAGTGTTTTAGGGCTTAGTCCATGTCAGAGTTATTTGATGTCAAGTTCAGCAGCAGTGGACAGCAGCATGTTCATTTGCTGAAGACAGGATCCTGGTGATGGCATTTCATAGCAAGATTGATTTTACAATTTGCATCTTTGACCTCTGAAACAGCCTGGGGTTGGGGGTCGTGCCAGAAAGTGGGCTGTAAAAAAATAAATAAAAGCATACAGAATCTAGTTAAGGCTGATAAATCATCTGGTTTGTCCTTGCTGAGTGAAGGTGAAGCACTATATTTTGTTATAGGGACAGAACGCTGAGCCAAAGGTTACGGGAGCAAAACCCGATTTCATATGATGTGGTGGCAAATCTTCTCCGCTTACGATTGGTTACAAGGTACAGACGCAAAATCTTATTTGAGTGACAGGCCCTTGCCACACCCTTCACCATCACAGTGAGGTCATCAGTCCACTTTATTCCATGCCCTCCAGCCTCTGACACCAGTAAGTGGCACGCATGAACACTGACAGAGAGCTAAGCGTGTATTGACTAAGAGCAGGCTTTGTCATCGGGCGGCGTATGATTACCCTGCTCACCGTGATGTGACGTTTCAGTCCAAACTTTTACTGCAGGCTGCATCAGATAAGCAGCTCTCACTCAAAAGAGAACACAAACGATGGCTTTCAAGCTAAAGCTGAGCCTATACCAATCAGAATCTCTTCTTGTCACTGGAAATGAGAGGAAGGCTGGGAGGAGGTAGAGAGGAAAACAAGGGATGTCTAAAAGTGTTTATCCAAAAAGAAAAGGATAGAAAAAATAAAAAAAACCATTGAAGCTCGGTTATAAAATAGGTCATATTTACGCAGCTAAACAGCCCTGAGCTTTTTTTTTTTCACAGTGTTTGCTGTCTGGTGTAAGAGGACACCCACAGCTTATGGGACTACTTTTTTTGTGAACTACTTTTTCACATTTCACAGCATGAAACTTCAGTAGGTTTATCTCTGAACTTTAAGAGTGCCAAACAATTTTGCCGTGTCTCGTCACAAGTAGGGCACTAACGCTGTTACTGTCCAGCCGTCTCTTTTCAACTCATTGCAAACGGTTTTACAGGTATATCCCATGACTTTAGCTGTTTGGAAAGATTAATACCTGTTGCGATACTCTGTGTGAAAGATTTGGATCTCATTGATATTCATTTGTTGTACTGTGGTGGAGACACTGTCTACAGACGTGTGACCAGGATGGGGGTCAGTGAGCAGGGGGAGCAATTAACCAGCTAATGGATTTGTAATAGGCCCATGCCATTCGATTAGCTCTCATCACTTTTACCATAAAAGAGATTTAAAGCTCTCCTGTCTTTTGTCTATGAATCCTTCGCAAGTGATGTCACAGGAAGACTGCAAGGAATCAATGGCCTGAGTGCACTTCCACAGTTTAACCTGTACAAATTGTATTTAACCTTTTTGAAATCTGATCAATAATTCAATCATACAGGAGAGGGGAACAAAAGACTAGACTCTACTCAAGACTAGACTCTTGGCTTTTTATTGAATGACCTTTATTAGTTTGTTTACTGTTTTTCGTGGCTTTTGCCATTCTGTCCCTCCAGCTTGAGGGGTTTTTTTTCTTTGTGAGTAAATATTTTAGAAAGTTCCTAGCTTTAATCCCTGAAGAAATACACTGTGTTCCAGTAGCAAAGAGCACTTACATAAAAAGCCACAACAACAGGAAATTGTCTTCTTTTTTTTTTTTTCCTTTGGCTTCTCTCAGCTCTGACTTCAGTATTGCGTTCAGGCTGTGGGATTTATTGATATGATGAAATAATTTCACAGTGTATCATGCATTTGTTTGTGTACAGTTATGTATTTTTTTTTTAATGAAGATCCCCCTGTGAGGGATGGTTAATTGTTTCTAATTGCTACTAAGAATTCAGGATGAGATGACAGCATTTCTCCATCACTGAGATTATTTTTTTTTTGCACTGTCTCCACTGGCGTGATCAGGCTTCATTTAGGGGCCTTGTTTACAAGCAGAGGGACTTTTCAAAGCTAATGCTAAGTGGCATCTCAGCATATCAGGGTCTCATTTCACAGATGATGTATAATTGTCTGCGTCCTTGCCTGTCCCTCAAGTATGCAGAAAGCTGAAGTAATTTTCTTTTGTCTCTGTCTATGGTTCTCACTCACTTCACTCATTCTTTGTACTCTCTCTCTCTCTCTCTCTCTCTCTCTCTCTCTCACTTGTTCTATCTCTCTATTTTCTCTCTCCTTTGTGAAATTAGATATTTCTTTCTCCTCAAATAGGAATCCTTCCAGCTCTGATTCTGGCATGTTCTCTGAGATGAAGCGGAGCAGAAACCTTTCTGGGGCTCAGCTCCCGGTACCCCTGGTACTCCCACACTTTACTCCCCCTCGCCTCCTGCCAAGCTATCAGAATGTCACAAAGGCTTTCATTGAATGGGTGTTGAAGAGAAAATGACCTCACAGGCTGGGTTGTCACATTGTCACACATGTCTGAAAGGACAGGTGTGTGACAGTCAAGGGAAAGAGTGAGTTCTCCACATTCTCCGGCACAGACTAATTATCCATTTATGCGTTTGACTGCACTTAGCGCCCCCCCCCCCCCCCCCCGCGCTCCCTATATAGTCCTATACATTCTCACATTCTCACGGAGTCCATTCTCAGGACTCCGTGCCTGAGATTAAAGTGGGGTGTGAGTTGTACTGCAGCAGTGGCGTGGACCAGTTCTGTGTTTAGTCCCCACTGAAGTAGTGTGGTAATACAGAGATTTCCTCTGAGGTGTGCTGAGTAAATCAGAGAGCGTGTTCACCGTTAGACCCGTTTGGATATGACTCAGTGCCCTCCTTCTGGAAACCTGCTTTATTTCCATCTCCCACTCTATATTTAGGCCCCAAAATTCATTTGGCCCCTTTAAGTGTACGTGTAAACAGTTTTCGTACCAAACCCCAAATCCTGGTACATATAACAGAGAGCAGATTCTGTCAAATAACTGAACTACTTTTCTATCTCATTTTGTAATTTAGCTGAGGCAAGCATAGTTTGATAAACACATTTTTCCACAGCACAGTTTAAAAAGAATATCTGAATATTTGCCTGAGAGTTATATAAAAATACATATTTTTGTCATTTGTAGACATGACTCAGATTCGGTTGCTTATTTGTGTCACAGCTCTGTTTATTCTTTACTGTCAGCAGTTAAGAGTGTAATAAATTATCCTGTGTTCACTCTCTTGTCTTCTCAAATACATGCTCTCTCTCTCTCTCTCTCTCTCTCTCTCTCATTTTGTCTGCCTCATTTTCACCGCTTTTTCATCTCTTTGCTGCTTTATTGTTCATGCACTTGCCTTTCTTTTTTTTTATCTCTCCTTTTTAAAGACTCCAATGTCTTTGTGCTGCATTGAGATGCATTGCTGGCAGCCCTGTGAGTATCTTTGTCACGTTTCCAGGTGCTATTGAGACGCAGGTGCGATCACAGGAGCTGACACGTTTTTAATTGGTGTTTTTAACGTTTTTCTCACATTTGAGTTTAGTGGAAAGTGAAGTTGATAGTTGCACTGCTGGTTGCTAATGGCAACATGGGTTCAGAGAGAGTTCTTGAAATGGAAGTGGAACCAAGGTTAACTCCTTCAAACTCATAAGTTTGACAGATTCAGCCAAACTCACATGTCTTTCTCTTCATGAGCCTGTCAAAATAATAGTCATGCATAAAGTCAGGGAAATGAATGGCTATGACCCTAACTAAATATGTCTGCTGAGAGGACAGAGGGAGAAGCCATTTAATAGGTTGGATTTTTTTTTGTTTTGTTTTTTTACATCACCCTGATGATTTTATCCAGCAAATTCCAACCTCAGTTAATTTCCTGGGCTTTTAAGAGGCTTAGCTGTTTAGATCATGTTTTGTAGTTTGGGACATACTTTACCTCTTAAGGCATCTCTGTTTTTATTGAGAAACTCAATTTCTTATGTGACAGGTGGTGATGTGAGTTTGAATAAACACATTTTCCTTCCATTTAACGTATCAGCAGACCTTGCAGCATGCTTTGAGATTCCTTTCCCTAAGTGGCTGATTCTAAAACACTCACAAATCAGCTGTATAAGGTCTGCATGATAAGGCATCAATTGTGCAATTCCTTAGATTAGCTCACCTCAGCCCTGACCTGTACTCACTGCAAATAAATGTTTGTCAGACCTTGGACTGGAAGAGCTGACAATTACTCTTCAGGACAATAGATTATGTGTGTGTGTGCGTGTGTGTGTGTGTGTGTGTGTGTGTGTGTGTGTGTGTGTGTGTGTGTCAGTGTGTCTGTGTGTCTGTGTGTATCTGTGCGTGCATGCTTGCATGTGTGCGTGTGCATGTGTGTGTGCACGTGCATGTGTGTGTTTTTGTGAGTGGGTGTGTGTGTGTGTGTGTGTGTCCATGTGTGTGTGTGTGTGACTTTGAAGGCCAGTCAGATTGTCAGTGAAAAGGAGACAGATAAGTCCACACAGTGAGCCTGACATTTGGAGATCTGAGCAGTCTCAGCAAGGGTGGGGGTTGGGACGTGGAAGTAGCATGTTTCTTACTACAGAAAGAGAGCCTCACAGTCGGGTACACTAATGTTAAAAACTGAAAAGGAGGATGACCCCACAAGGCCACAGAGACAGAAAAAAAAAAGAAAGAGAAGAGAGAAACAGATAAAGAGAAAGACAGTGAGTGAACAGAGAGAGCTTTGGAGATAACCATGAGCTGTGTTCTAAAGTGAAATGCCACAGCAGATCGGCAGAGTTATCTGCTCCTTTTGAATGTCATTCTCACAAAGGCCTCGTCTGCTCTGTCTCGATGGACAAAACCAACCCCCCCCCCCCCCCCCCACACACACACACACCACCCCCACCTCATTGTCTTTCTTTCTCTATCTCTCCGTCTCTTTCTATCTCTCTGTATCAGTGTGTGGTTGAACCTGCCCCCCTTCCTCCTTAAGGTGTTGGGAAGCAGCTCCTTTTACCGTGCAATGAGGGAAGGATATACTGGCAACTCAGTGAGGTTTGACCTTGAGGCTGGGAGTACCTTATAGAGAGCATTTAAGTTTGACTGGCATTATTTTGAGGGAGAGAGAGAGTGAGATAAATCGAAAAAAAGAGAATGAAAAATAAATGTGTGTGTGTGTGTGTGTGTGTGTGTGTGTGTGTGTGTGCGTGTGTGTGTGTGTGTGTGTGTGTTTGTAGACTGTACCCCACAGCCCTCAGAATGATACATATCATGAACAACAAGGCTGCACCAAATTCGCGAAGTGAAAATATATTAATATGTGTGATAGCATTTGGCCGTGTGCTAGTGTGAATGTGTGTACTTCCCAATACATGTCAAAAGCAATGAACATACAACCACCCACTCAATTTTTCCTCTGTCCTCACATTTCTGCCTTTCTTCCACCTCACTGACTCTCTCCATCCCTTTCCTCTGTCAGCGTGCTCGGAAATAGTCATGAGGGCTTTGATTCTTTATCTGAGTGTGAGGATGGCCCCGCTACAGAGGAGAAAACTTCAGTATAGTCAAACTGCACACCAGCAGTCTGAGGACATTAAGCTTAGACAGGACCTATGCAGGAGATGACACCAGAGTAGCCGCTGGTCAGAGCACTATGATTGGATGTCTCCTCCGATGATGGAGCCTTCATCGTTGCTGTGCATTAGAGAGAGAGAGAGAGAGAGAGAGAATCTTGCTCACTGTTATAAGCAAGGCAGCCACTGGGTTTGTGTGTGCTACCCATAACCCACTCTCCTGTAATCACTCACTAGAGAAATTATTCAAGGCCGGAATTGGATCCTTGTTTGACCAATGGCATTTTTCATAAAACTGTTCTCTACAGAATAATGCTTTATATTTCCTTTTAAACTCGACTAGGAAAACAGTGTATAATTAATGTCCTAAACTCCTTCAGAAAAAATTTAATGTCCTTAATGTCAGACTGACTGTTACATAAACAGTTTTGTATCGTGTTTATTTCCTCATTTGAACCAACTTGGACTTGACCTGAAATTCCCGAGACGTGGACTTTCTTGCACTCCGTGCCCTAATATGCACTCCCTCAAAGGCCATGGTCCCCACGATCTGTCTCTGCGTGGGGGCAAGCACAGCCCCACAGGATGATACGTATGACACACACACACACACACACACACACACACACACACACACACAGCGGGTCAGAGAAGAGCCCTGAAGAGCGACTTGTTCTAGTGTCATACAAAGTCAAGTGTAATTTCATGCAGGAGAATAAAGTGTTTGTAGAAGCTGAATTTCTCAGTAATGGCAACCCAGTTTAACTGGTGTTAATGTTGAAACTGTGAGAAGCGTGTCTTTCGTTGGGACTGCATTTAACACAGGGAAGTCATCTCTCCTTTATAGGGAAGAGAGAGGGTTTTTTTGCCAGAACAGATTGCAGTATTTGTAAGCTACAATGCCAAAACTGACTGTGTACCCTTGTTGTTAGTTTGGATGAATGCATCTGTAGGGGTGTGTGTGTGTGTTTGTGTGTCTCTGTACGCATGAGTGTGTATTCCTCTGTGAACATTCTCTAACCCTCCCCCATGACTAGTGAGTGGTAAAAAAATAGCAGCGTAAACAAGTTGTCAGCCAGCGGTGTAGTTAAACAGGGCTAACTCAGCCTGCTGCCCTGCTAATGACGGGCCCAGCAGGAGTTGTTCAGTGGCTCTGCCTCCACAATGCTCAGAAGGTGTTTACGGCCATGCTAGGATGGAAGGGGGTGACTGTCACCACAACAAGGACCTGCTTAGAGCGTTGGTGCCCAGCTGTGGGAGACAAGACAGGGAGGGTTAATTCTGGTATGGTTTGGAGATGGTGCGGAGAGGAGAGGAAAATATTAATGGTGGAAAGATATAGTGGATAAGGTATATAGTGGTAAGCTGAAGATGGAAGGGAAGGCGAGCGGGAAGGTACAGGTCTGAGCAGTAAAAGCTTGTGTTATGTCAGATATGAAACAGATGTGAAGATTCATCAGCAGCCCTCCCATTCCTTTTGAGACCATGTATGGGCATCAACTGTCAAAGCCACTTAAAGCCAAGACAGCTAATGCAAAACAGCTCACCGTCCTATCAGTCAAACCAACTCAGAGAGCTACTTGGAGTTCACTGAAAGGAAAGAGAGAGAGTGAGAGAGTAAGAGAGAGATAGAGAGGAGGAGAGAGAAGGCTACTCTCTGTAGAAATACCAGCATAGTGATTGTGTATGATAGGGGTCATTAGTCTGAAGCGACCCGTGTGTGGTGAGTGGGTTGGTATACACTCATTTTTATCTGTGCTGCAGATTTTAAAGGAATGCATTGGCTGATGCATGAAGTCATTTTGTCATTGCTGGGCTTTCGCTATCTTCGTACACGGTGTGTGTGTGTGTGCGTGTGTGTGTGTGTCTGTGTGTGTGCGCCTTTTTCTCTTTAATCCGCTCTCTCCAGGGAGATATTTAGAGATTATCTTTTCCGTTTCCGTCACGTTTCGACCTTTGGCAGCTGCATTCCAGTTTCACGTTGCCTTCTATGAGAGCTGCAGCTGGAGGAGAAAAGCTACATTCTGACCTGGAGCTTTTAAAATCCTACTAGAAAAGCATCTTTTACAAAACGCCCTCCCGTGAGACGCCTAATAAGAATATAATCCAGAAGCACGTTCTTTACAACCTATACTGCAAAACTTGTTATCATTGCAGATTCTGGAATGTATGAAAGGATCAGTTGTTCATCTATTGCTCTGTTAGCTGCATTGTCTAGTGAACCTTAAGGATCCAGTTCTGGGAAGTGTACAGTGACTGTGTAATGACGACTGGGGGGTGACCAACCTCTGTCTTGGCATTCATAAGTTTAAAACAGACCAAAAACTTGAGGAAGTGTTAAAATCCTTGGGACTGCTCTCTATCTCATTATTACAAAACTGTTCCTGATCATGTGCTCTTTCCTTGAGTCAAAAATCACGCCGCAGAGAATTCTCTCATTCTAACCATGGTTCTTTTCCTCTCCTCATCTTTTCTGCTCTCTCCATTTCTCCCTCATCACTCCTCCACTCCATCATGTTCAGGCACTTACTAGGGGAGCGATTAGGTGATGAGGCGTCTCGCGCCCCATTGTGGAGCGTTTATCCACTAGCGACATGGAGGCATCGCTTCTAGCTGAGTCCATATTTCAGCGGTGGGAAGCTCATTAGGAGAAGGGAACCTCTGGGTCTTGACTTGGCGCTGCTGCTGTCAAAGTTCAGAGCTTTGCAGGTTGTTAGCGCTTCCATCTCAACTCCTTCATCCCAGCACTGGGCCACCGAGAGCAGGGACACCCCTCTCTACTGGACTGGATTGGACTGCTTGTCAGCCTCCAGCCTCTGCTAATTAACACAAAATCACGCTAGCAGTCAGGCTCATCAGCACCACAGGCAGAATTGAGTCGAGTGCCACTCTAATGCCTGAAACAGAATTAAGGCCAAGAGGACAGAAATGTCTGAATGAACGAACTCGTTTGATCCGGATAAGTCTGTGTATTTACACTGACTGTAACACACACGTTTTACATGTGATTGTGGAAATTTCTGTGATCAGTTCAGTTATTATCCTTTATCAAAAGCTAGGAACTCAATACAGACTATAGCTGCAGATATTAACTTGAGTAAATGAATCACTGAAGACAGGTTCATGTGAGGATTAGATATGATCACGCAATTTGAATTTTATTTAGACTTTAGGCCAAAAGGTAATGTTTCATAACTCATAGTTATAGAAATAAAGATTCTCAGATAAGCATGACTCACTTCTCATCAGATTAATGTTGTGGGAGTTGTTTTTGTTGTTGTTGTTGTGTGTGTGTGTGTGTGTGTGTCTAAGGGTCTGCATTCCTGTCTTGTTTTCTAAATCCTCCCCTCATCAGCACGGGCTGTCTGGCTCTCAGCTGAAGGCTTGTCTGTGTGTGTTTATTTATGTGTTAGTTCAATGACACAGAGGGGGGACAGAACTAAATTAGCTTTGCTGTGCAGGAGTCCTACATGACAACGGGGAACGATAATGCAGTTTTTGTTTGTTTTGGTTTTGTGGTGTGGAGTATTTGAAATGCTGTCAGAGCAATCTGTCATCTTATTTTTCAGGAATAGTGTATGGTGGTGATTCCTCTCTCTCTCTCTCTCTCTCTCTCTCTCTTTCTCCCTCTCTATCTCTCCTTCTTTCTCTCTCTCGTTTTACCTCTCTTTCTCTATATCTCACATTTTTACATCTCTCCAGCATAGGGATCTTTGCTTCGTAAATAGTCTTCAGATTGTCCGCTGTACAGAGCATTAGGCTAAAGTAATTGCAGTTCTCTGTGGCTTACACACGGCCGGTGGTAGAGATCTCATACCCATATACCTGAATTGTGTTTGCTCATGGTTTAATATGAAACCCAGGGAGAGATATGGCTTATTGCTAGCATTATAACCACAGGTGTATACTTTGCATTTCAATGATGGATTTGAGAATGAGGTTTAGGCCTGTTCTATGTTTCTCTCACACACATATCACCAACATTCTCAGAATGCTGCAGTCAGCAGATAGCTGGGCTTAAACTGCACCACAACCACTCACTGTTGTGTGGACATGAAGAGAGAGTGTTTATGATTCTGTCACGCATGCACACACACACACACACACACACACACACACATATACACACACACACACACACACACACACAGACACATACAGACCTGTTTTTTGCTATCACAGACACAGACCTCCCACCCCCCACCCTCCTATCTGTTGCCTGCCTTTTCCCAGCAGGCTTTGCTGGCCTGTTACGATTTTAGAGCATCATTTGTTCAAAGTCTGCTTGGAATTTCAATGCACATGACAGGGATGCGGTCACTCAGGCTTTTAAATTCACCATATGTTTATGGAGAGGGTTTGCTCATAAAATTCACTGTTGTGAGTGTTGGTGGAAAAGAGGCTGTTATAGATGACATGAGTCACCAGCAGGTCTGCCCACAGTCTGATATGTACTGAGGAGTGGGACTGCAGAGATTGGACCTGTAAGAACTGTGTGTGTGTGTGTGTGTGTGTGTGTGTGTGTGTGTGTGTATGTGTGTGCGCGCGTGCGTTCAGTATGACAGGAGGACAAGAGTAATGTGGTGATGGTAAGGTTACTGTAAATGTGTGATGTTAGTTACAGCCCCAATCAATGAGTCCCGTGAAACTGCTGCCTTTACTAATCTCCATCGATCCTCCCCTCACACTGAACAGACACTCAGAGTTCAACCTCTGCCACTGCCCAAATCTCATTAAAACCCCATTCAACCCCATCTGCCACAGTGAACCTACCCAATATGAGTCTACATACACACACATTCACTCACTCGCCCATATACATATACCCACACAAACACACACACTTACACACAGCCACACGTACGCACACGCACACATACTCATTCCCGCTCACACAGACGCGCGCCCGCACTGACTAACACACGCACTCATACAACCAGCCAGTCTTCCATTCATCTCTTACCAGCACGTACAAACCAGATTTCCCTCCAGCTGAGAGTGAATGCAGTTGTCATGGTGCTGATACGGAACAATCTGTGACAAATTGCACCACAGCATTGTGTGTATGGCTCCAGTTGTTCAGGAGAAGACAAACATTAATCTTGGAATTTAATCTTTGCTTGGGAGTGCATCGGCAGCAATTACTTCAGAAATACTCAGACCCCCTTCCCACCGACATCTGTTCAGAGGGTGAATAGCTGCTTCTGGATTGGTCACCTCAGCAACAGTCAGGGTCCCCTACCTGCTCTAATAGCCCAGTACACTGGGTTTGAACCTAGTGACCCAGTCTGAGTCTACTGAACTCAGTCACAGATCAATAGAAGGAGCTCCATTACCAGGACTGTCACAGTGGCCCCTGTACACAGGCTCTGTGTGTAGTCTAGTATTACGTCTCTGGTGGATTATTGCCTCTGTGGTTATGGGTGATACGATACCCCCTCCTTGTACATTCAGGATTTATCCAGTCCTGTTTATTGTCCATCCTGTGCTTTGAGTTTTAGACCCATAAATGTGTCTGAGGATTAGAGAGACTTTGATAGGCTGCATGACAGGAGAATTTTTGGAAAGAGGTCATTGTGTTTGACTGTTGTGACTGGTTTCTCTCATTACCCAGAAACCCCAAAGTTATATCTCTGTTTTTGCTCCACCAGACATCTCTGATCTGAGCTTCGTAGACAGCGAAATATGCTTGAGTTACTCTTGGCATTGCCGCGTTATGTTTTGTTAGGTTTGTGAGGTTAGTCACAGGAAATGCCTGCTGTCGTTGTTTAAAAAAACACAGCAACGCCATAATCATTAAACCGCATATATGTGAAAGCACATTAGTGTCATATCATGTTGCCATGGTGCCACATTTGATCACAGCAACAGCAGGTTATAATATCACATGAGTAGTAAGTTTGTATATATTGAACATGTTTGTCTGTGTGTGTGTGCGCGTATGTGTGTGCATGAGTGTGTGTGTGTGTGTGTGTGTGTGTGTGAGCTCGGCAAAACACAGTGATAATCACAGCTCTCTGCTGTACTCAGGCAAATCCCATTTGTGTTTCAATTGAAAAGGTCGGCATAAAAATTGTACTCATAAGTCATTTCCAATATACAGCTCAGATACTGTTCATCATAGCGTTTGTGGTAAGATCTCCTCTCCCATCTGTTTTAACTGAACAGATACTCTGAAGGACACATCCCGTAGGGGACTTTACATGTGGACTGATAGATGTGCTAGGATGCTGTGCATGAGTTCTCTGGCTTCCTTAATGGAAGGTGCTCCATCAGCACCACATCTCCCCACGTCCCCAGCACCCTTCCCCTAGCCCGCAGTCACGGACAGGGACACAAATAGGTCAACAGGCTCATTACAAGTACACTGGGCACCTCCAAGAAATCTGTGATTCTCATTTTAGACCGGGAGAAATGGAGAAAAAAAGACAGAGAGAGACTCAGGTAGAAGTTGGTTTTTTTCTCTCTCTCTCTCTCTCTCTCTCTCTGACCATTCATTTAATCATGCCCGTTCGGCACCCCTGCTGGACTTCTCACAGACAGGAACCCATTTCAGTCAGTGCCTCATTACGAACCTGTGTGACTGACGGCCGCCCAAGTGACACCCTCACAAAAGACTCCTCAGGGATGGACAGGACAGGAAAAGAGAGAACACACTCACACACACACACACACGCACGCACACACACACACACACACACAGACACACACACACACAGATACGGAGAGAGAGGGAGGTGTCTAATTTTATGAAAGCACTGTCTGTATCATATCTAAGACACACATGGCAAACCTGGCCTGGGTGAAAGGGAACCCAGAGGGCACAAAGCCCAGCTCATGGGGTATTGTTTTTATCAGTCTTATTTGGACATCCTTGGTTCCTTTCCATTGTTCATTCTCTGTCTGGACTTTGCTACCCTGCATGGGCAGCTTGAAGACAAGCAGACGTTACAGATGGGCCACCTCTGTTCCATCTAGCTTAATATGACTGACTGTGTGTGTGTGTGTGTGTGTGTGTGTGTGTGTGTGTGTGTGTGTGTGTGTGTGTGTGTGTGTGTGTGTGAGAGAGAGAGAGAGAGTGTGTGTGTGTGCGTGTGTGTGTGACTGTGTACAGCTTGGTGTGACTGGTCAAAATGACCTTGTATTGCATTATACAATGCAAAGCAAGTGCATTGTAGAGTACATAGCCTGTAATCACATAGCCATAGTAATTCAAATTTAGTACCCACTGTGAACAATCTTTCCCATACCTGATCTACTTCCCTTTTATTGCAACTGACAGCTGATGACAGTTGCAAATATACATCATTCACAGGGCGGTTCAGCATGATTGGAGAAAAAAGTACCCAGCCACAGACCCAGTTGGGTGAGACTTGAATCTAATGCTTTACCCATCTTGAGGGATTCGAAAGGCTTGATGTTCCACTTCCCACCTACAGAAAACACCCCCCCCCCTACTCCATTACCCCAAATAACCAGGATTAAAAGGCCCTCTGCCCGTGAGAAGTCTCTCTGAGGAATGAGCCTTGCTGACACTATAGAGCGAGGTGCTGGCTGTCTGCCTTCGATGGGTCTCCTGGGGAGAAAAAGAGTGAGAGGGGGGAAAAAAAGATGGAGAGGGAGAGAGAGAGGTGAATGACAGAATGAGAGGAGAGAGAGAGAGAGGAGAGAAGAGGAGAGATTGGGCTCTGAGCCCTGTGGATGTGACAGGTGAGGCAGATCTTGACTACACGCTCTGTCACCTCTGCCAGGCGCTGCCACCGCGCCCGTCTCCGATCCGCCAGCTCCCATCACGCTGACAGAGGGCACCGCCATGCCATGCCCCTAACCAACGTCATCGCGCACCTTCCTCAGTGTCACTCACCCCCTAAAACCAGGGTACAGCCTGACTAAAGTAGGTCAAAGTTACCCCAAAAGTGCTTACTTAGCCATAGCAGAGACACAGTGTTGTATTTGGGAAAATAAGGAGTTTAGTGCAGGACTCTCCTGATGCCATTACTCCATTAAATAAAATATGTCTGTTTTAAAAAGTGCAACGTAATATCAGTATCACAGAAAAGTGGTGTTGTCGACTGTATGCCGGTGCATTTGACACAGAGGTCATGCTGACTTATGGAGGTCTGTCGCAGTCGGCTGTTAAAACTGCTCCATTGATTTTAGGGGGGCGGTCATCGATTGTGCTGCTACTGTATTTTAATGAGCTTATTGATGAATATTCATTTGTTGCAGTATACGTGAGAGACTGACTGTAATGCTGAAATGGATTTGAAGAGGAGACGTAGAGTCATGGCAAACATCTGGCCAGCGCTTGCTCCCAGACCAGTGTACCCCAGGGGAGCTCCGCTCCCAGAGAGTTAAAGGGGGCCAAGAGAGAGCGTGAGAGAGAATGCACATAGGATGTGATGGAAAGAATGGTAAAGAGGCATGGGAGGGGGAGAGAGAGAGAGAGGGAGACTGAGAGGGAGAGGGAGAGAAAGAAACATTACCAGGCACGAGTGAACAGAGTCACGAGAGGAGAAAGAACATGCCTTTACTCCTTTCATCCACTCATTCCAGTTTCTTTTCCTTTCTGCTCTGCTGGTCCCTTTGCATACGTGGAGCGAGGGACCGCCTGTGGAAAAACTCTCTTTCTCTTTCTCTTTCTCTTTCCCTTTTTCTCTGACTCTCTCTGTATCTGTCTCTGTCCCTGCTCCCCCCCCTCCTCTTTCATTCTCTCAAACACACACACAGCAACACACACATATACATGCACAAGTGCACGTGCACATACACAGCAGCGTACACTCACACACACACACACACACTTCTCTATCTCCTTTCAGTCAATACATCTTTGCACATTAGCAAAATCTGTGGAACAGTCGTGAGTTAGACACTAAATAATAAGCTATGCCATCTGAGTATAGACCTAATGAACTATTCTGAATTACAAAATACTTAAAGTAGTCTGTAAGTACTTAGAGTAGTCTGGGACTGTCACTAGCTGAAGATGAGCAATCTGCCTCATAAAATGGCCTATTAATATTTTACAAAAGTTTAACTGCTGAGTAGTTGCAAAATGATTTACATGCCAATCAGACAAAGAAGCGTCTTTTATGTGAATGTGAATGTGAAACCTCAAGTTTCTCCGTCACTCTGTTTTGAGTGAAGCAGGTTAAATGTAAGATTTTACAGAAATCACTCACTTTCACTGTATTTCTGTTCATGAAACCCTTGTTTGTGCAATACAGTAGTTGTCTCTTAAACAGCAGAGAGAGGAAGAGAGAGAGAGACAGTTAGAGAGAGAGGAGAGGGAGAGAGAAAGAGAGAGAGAGAGAGAGAGAGATGGAGAGGTAAAATACACACAGGAGGGGGAATTTAATGACAGCTCGATGTGTTTCCTCATGCCCTGGTGATCCGCTGCCCTGGGGCTACCCCCTGTCATGGCCTGGTTAACGAGCAAACTTGGTCGACAGAGTTCTGTGAGAGCTGGGCGCTCACGCGGGCATCAGCAGGCACGTGCCAGGCCTGCGCCAGCCTCTAGCCCATCGCTGTGCCTGAATTCACCCCCCCCCCCCCTCTTTCCAACTGCCAGGGAGAAGAGAGCACACAGAGTAATCTCTGATCTCCAATAACACTAACCCAAATAAAGCAGATCAGCTCAGGGGAATCTCTAGCTCTCTCAGTCTCTGTCTCCATCTCTCTCTCTTTCTCTCTCTCTCTTTCACACACACACGCACACGCACAATGCTCACATACACAGTGACAAACTCACATACACAATGACATACCTTCACATACAAACACGGAGACAATGAGATGCCTACACACACACACACACACACACACACACACGCACGCACTGACATTCATACAGACATAAAAGCAGATGCCTTGGACATGTCCATCTACGCCCGAGTGTAGACATGAATATTGTCTTTCAAGGACAAAGAGCACTAGCACATTGTCCCTGAACACTCTGCAATACACACAGAGAGAGTGTCATTCACGTTAAACGCAGCTTTTATACCCTCTTATCTAACCTGATTGACATGTGCAAAAGCTCACTCAGAAACCTCTAGAACAAGGCGACTGTGGAAAGATGGACTGTTCGTAGTCTTATCTCCAGGGAAACGTCCCCGTCGATTCACTAATAACAGAAGCAATCAGGACATAGACGTCTCAAAGATCAGTGAGGAGCGTGCCGAGGAGTAGGCCCCTTTTATCTGACCCATCACTGATTGCCCTTGGCCAAGATGGATGTGTACTGTTTAATCTTGATTTCTTAGCCTTAATTCAGAGTCAAACAAACGACAGCACACAGGAAGGCAAAAGCAGAATGATAAAACCATTTGTCTTTTTTATAAAGTCATTTGTTATTGCAGACTCTGCCTAGACAATGTTTTTGAGGCGGATAAATGTTGAGAGAGAGAGAAAGAGGGAGAGAGAGAGAGAGAGATGTGTGCGGAGGGGTTTGGCAGTGGTTGTGTTTGTATACCAGTCGTGGTATGGCAGTTTGAGGAATGGTCCATAGGGAACATTTGTAATCTCCTGTCTCCTCTATGCACCGAAGATGAGGCATACAGAGCAATCTCAAGCCTGCATTTTACAGCTGCTAATAAATAAAAGGCCACTCAATACCTGGCCTCCTGCCACAGCCTTGCTGCTCCACATCAGTGTGCAAGAGCACCTCCTAGTGGACAGCCTAGTGGACAGCATTTCTACAGACAGCAGAGACATGCAACCTGCTGCTACAATTCAGTAGTTATATATTCAGTTTTTCTCTCAGCTGTTTTATGAAGGTGGAATATTTCTGGGAGAAAATTTAAGACAGTAAAATACATTGATTACTAAAACTAAAATGAGGTTTTATGAACCGACCAAAGCATGTTTCTAGATAACTAAGGCAAAGGAAATTGGGAAATTTTGTGCTGTAACGTAAATTTTGGTGAATTTCATGAAAATATGAAAATTCACAAGGATCCCTCAGGGCTGATGGTGTAAAGGTAAAGCTCTGATGTGATATAGATTGTGTGTATGACTAGAGACTGTATGATCAGGCCTCATGGAGTTTTTTCCTCAAGGGAGGCTTTTGTGATAAATGCATTACAAACGTTGTACTGAGGTGCAGCTCTGCTCAAGGCGTAATGTATGCTTTTACGAAGCAAATTTATCCAATCAGTTTCTCCTCCCGCCTCCGGGGGGTTTCTGCATGCACTGTGCTTTCTCATTATGTACAGCTCCCCGTCTCCACGGATACCTCAGTGCTGTAACAGCTGTGTGTGTGTGCAGGCCAGAGCAGTAGGCAGGGTATTTTTAGCCTGCCATAACAGGTACCCATATGCACAGCCACTGAGCAAGGACTGATGTCACTCAGAGGACATGTGTGTGTGTGTGTATGTGTGTGTGCGTGTGTGTGAGTGCGTGCACGTGTGTGTGTGTGTGTGTGCGTGTGTGTGTGTGTGTATGTGTGTGTACAGGCTTGCTGGCAAGCAGAGAAAGTGTTTAATTTATATAGTGACATACTTTCCCTACATAAACTCATTTGTGTGTGTGTATATGTGTATGTGTGTGTGTGTGTATGTGTGTGTGTGTGTGTGTATGCTGGGAGAATATGTTTAGTTTACAGAGCCATATGCTCTCCCTACATAAACTGGTACATTAAGGATGAGACAGATTTCCCCTTAAAGCAGTGGGACACAGTACAAAATATAGAGGTTTTGTTTTTCTCTGTGCAAACATCCTCTGTCTGCTAATTACATAATAGTATTGTTATCACAGTAGCATTGTATTAGCATTATTGTTTTGTCATTCATCCATCACTTATTAGTCTATTTTCGTCACCTTTTTGTTCTTGAAGAGATAGAGTTAATAATGTTTGAGAATGAGACTGCAACACTGTACATGCTGGCAGTTCTCTGTGGCCTTAGAGAAAAAAAAGAAACATGGAACAAAATAGAATGGCTCTATTTGGTGTTTTAGATGTTGTTAGCAGCATTTTTTTTTCTAAGGGTGTCCCTAGAAGCATGATGAGTCAAGCTGTGTGTGACTTAGAAGAAAGAGAACCATTAGGGACATGAAGATACAAGGGCTGTTACTTTTTCTTCAACATATAATGAGCAGATATTGACTTCATCACAATGTATTGCCTATGTTATTCTGTTGGTTCTTATTTCACTATGAGGCAGATGACAAAAGAAAGGTTTGGAGGCAGTGATGTGAAAAGAAAACCAGGTGAATTGCCTGTCCTTATGGGCTTATAGTTAGTCTAATGACTGTTCTCTGTCTCTCTCGCTCTCGCTCTCTCTCTCTCCCTCTCTCAGCGCTGGTAGTGCCTGACGGGGCTCCAGACAAGGTGGGTTTGGGGGATGATGCGGGCAGTGAGGAAGACCTCTATGAAGAGTTCCGCAGCTCTGGACATCGCTTTGGGCACCCCGGCGGAGGAGGAGAGCAGCTGGCCATAAATGAGGTACATCAGCCCTTTCTTCTCTCTCTCTCTCTCTCTCTCTCTTACTCTCTCCCTTATTGCTTTTTCTTCTTCTCCTCTGTCTTACTGCACTGGCTCCTAGGCTCACTCTCAGCACTGCAGTGCTCTGCTTTTGCAAGCTTTTCTGATCATCATGGAATAATTTAGGTGTATGGTAAGGTGTGTGTGTGTGTATATGTGTATATACAAACTGTAGCTTTAAATGACTTTGCAAAGTCACAAAGGGAATGTAAGCACCAATGGTAAGTCAAAACTTATCATGATCTGTATATATGCATTTTATCATAATGTCAGATTTATTTTGAAGATAACTCCGGAGAATTATTGTCATTATCACGTGTTCATCAAGTCAGGTTTGCTTCACACGTACAGCAGTGTTAAAACAGAGAACGTGAAGTCTTGGTTCTAGAGCTAATAGCCAAGCAGGCTAACATAGCAATTACACCTCACAGAGCATCAGACCTGTAAAGTTTGTGAACGAGCTTGTTGAAAAACTCTTAGAGCATGCTGGGACCTTTGCTTGTTACCTGGGAGATATGGAATGCCAGTAATGTTCTGTGAATGACTGAAATATTCTACTGTCCCTTTCCTCCGCTTCACAGCCAATCCTTTTGATGGATTCGAGACAACATCTTGCAGGGAAACAATTTCAGAGGTTTTGAATACAATTTAGCTAAAAACACCAGGAGAGAGGCACAAGCTATGTTCCATCCCATAGTAAATGAAGTAATTGCCAGGGCTCATTGGCATGGCTCCTTGCTTGCTGTGTTATAGCAGGCAGAAATCTGAATGTTGAATCACTGCAGTGTGTTGAGTTTTAGCTGGGAGTGGAGTTGACTTTTTATGTCTTTGGAAATGTGTTGGGTTTGGTCTGTGTTTGTAAAGAAGTGAAAAGAGAGGGTCTATGGATTGTTGTGGTTCTACACTTGGATTCCTAGATTTTCTGTATAAAAGTGCTTGTGTTGTATATGGTCTAGACTATTAAGTGCAGCAACACTGTTAAGGTATAACCATATATTTGCTTTGCTGTAGAACACTGAGCTGTGATTCGGTAACCCACAAGCCTTGTGTGATTCCTTGTATGTGTGTGTGTTTGATAGGTGAGAATGAGACCGTTATAATTTGCAAAGCTTTCCCGTATCTACTCTTTTAATGGAGACAGCTGTGATTTAGCAGAGCACTGAGAAGGATGCAGGCAGTCAGCTGATGTGGCTAATAAACAACCTCCCCTTCCCTCTTCTTTCTCTTTTTTTTGTCTCACTATTATTCTCCATCCATCCTGCCGCTCTACTCGCCCCCTCCCCCGCCCTATCTGGGGTTGCTATGGCCTGCCTGAACGACTCTGGTTTCCAGGATACGGTGCTGAAGTCAGGCAGCTGATTGGTTGCTCATGGTCGGAAGAGGAAAATAAAAAGCCAGAGAGAGCAATTCTAGGATTTAGATGGATGGTTATGCCTGTGTTGCTCCAGGCAGAGAGACAAGCACCATTTTTAGCCTTAGTGTTTATTTAAAAGAGAAAAAGGCAGGAAGAGAAAGGGAAAGCTATTATGGAGGTCTACCAGATCAAGCAACGCTAACCCATCCTTGTGTGTATATAGCTTAGCAAGCCTGAGGGAGAGAGTGAGAAAGAGGTGGGCTCACAGAAGAGGACAGTCAGGAAGAGGAGAAGAAGAAGAATGAAAGGCAAAATTAGCAAGATGCATAAGCAGACTGTCCTAGCCTCCTGACACAGCTGAGAGGAGTAGGGGGAGAGACAGAGAGAGAGGGGGAGAGACAGAGAGAGAGAGGGGGAGAGACAGAGAGAGAGAGAATACGAGAACGAGCGAGACAGATTTTGTAGAGAAAGGCAAACGCGAGAGAGCGGAGCCCGCTGAGCGGTGTCGGCGGCGGAGCTGGGAGGAGCTGGGACGGCAGCGCTGCGTTGCCGGGGCCCCTCATGGCTCGCAGTTCTCACCGCAGCAGGCAGCGCCTAGGCCTGCTCCACACACTACTGCGCTGCAACATGCACCCTGACACGCAGAGAGTGGTAGTCTTCCTCATTATGATGCTCCTCATCATCATCAATGTGGTGCTGATGTTTCTGCTCGCCTTCCAATAGACTGAGAGAGGGAGGAGGGGGGGCAGGGGCAGGGGGAGGGAGGGAAAGAGGGAAAAGTGAGAGAGAGTTAAAGGGACTGGACGAAGATGAAGTAGCTCGTGTGCTGATGGGTATCCAGGATACATGGACTTCAGGGGTCCAGGTAAATAAGTGTCCAATGCTAGCAAGTAAGCTAAATGAAACACAGATGCAGTGTTTTGGCTGGGGTTTTTTTGTTTTGTTTTTTTAATGTCTCTACACTTTGACAAACATCACTCTGTACTTTACTTTTGTTGATAAGCCAAGTGACTTTTGTGGTTCACTGTCAGTGCATTTTTCATGTGGTGATGTGACTGGCATCAAATCATTTCAGTTTCTTTAACTTTAGCCTCTATTATAGCTTACAGACTGTGTACACCATTGCCAGAATCTGCTTCAGCAATGTTGTTTTGATTTGTCTGTCTCCTGCAGTGTCTAATTATATCTTGTTCTGTAATTATCAGACACGTGTACTTATAGCACAGTGTCATGCTGGATGTGCTTGGAAGGCTGACTAGGCTGTGGGGTGATGTGAGGCTTAGCTGTGTTTAATTGTAGAATTGATTTGAATTAAGCAATGAAATGGAGCTGTGCCTGGTGAGTGGAATTAGCTGTAAAGCTTTCTCTGTAAACAGGTCGATTTTGAAAAAGATTGTTGTTTTGCTTTGCTTTATGGAGGTATTTAACTTTCTAAGCTTTTGTGAGGACTTATTTGAAAAATTGTTTTGACGTGATTAAAGTAGTTTATACACTGTGAAAGATGGTAAAGTTTGGTTAACAAATGGTTTTTGGTAGTTTAACTACCAAACATTTAAAGTTAAATGTTAAAATGATTGAGCTAAGCTTGACTGTTACGGATAGTTAACCAAACATAGAGTTGTAGTTTTACGACATAGCTTGTTGTTTTGAACTGTGTTTACTGTATTTAGGTACAATATTGATTTTTGGCTCATGTAAGTTCTATATAACTAATGTTCTGAGGGCTGTAAGGTTTTGTGATGTGCAGTGCATAAGACAGTAGCAAGCTAACTCTGACAGCTGGCTACTACACCAGCTATAGTATGTTGTATACCATCAACTCCAATCTGTAATGTTTCTATGCAAGTTAGTGCCTAGAAACACTATAGATCGGAGGTGATGGTATATACCTGATCATACTTTATATGTGCAGACTTTGTCATGATTGTTTTGGGTTTTAAAGCATCCATATATGTTGCTATAGTGCTCACCTCAAATACTACTTAGGGGCAGCTTCTGCAAGAAACCTGGACAGCCATCGCAGTATGGCTTGTAAGTCTGTGCATATGAATGCGTATTTGAGTGTGAGGTGAACAGTGAAATCGAGTTTTTGTGACAGAAACTAGAAATAGACAGAACCAGCAGAGAGGCAAGAAATCTGTGGGTGTGTCGCCTAGCAACAGGCTTGTAGTGCCCCTTTCTTTGTTGATGGATCGATGGCACTGTGACTTGCCTTGGAGTGGCCCGTAGTTCTATTACTGTTCCGCTTTTCTGTTCTCTTCTCTGTACCTCAGTGATTAGTAGACTAATGCTGTTATAGTGCAATTTTCTGGAATACCGCTTGCTCCGGAGGTCCAGTAACAATTTAAAGCTTCGTTGTAATGGAGTAGACGCTCATCTGAAATGCACTAAATGAATGCATCCCTGTAAGTGTCTCCAGTTGAGTTTCACCTTCCTCAGATATCAACAATCACAGTGCCCCAGTTTCTTCATTAATTAAAAAAAGAAAAATCAGCTTAATCATCAAAGCTGATATATTTTGATCAAATAAATTAGTGGCATTATGTTGTGATTCTTAGTCACACATCTTTCATCTAAGTTTAAATTTGTTACTCTACTTCTTTCTGCTTCTATTGTATACAAACAACTTCTTCAGTGTCTACCTCACCTCTTTAATGACCTTTTGAGTGACCCCCCTGTCCTCACCCAGTTGGCCTCTCTTCTTCTCCCCTCTCCAGCTGATCAGTGATGGCAGTGTGGTCTATGCTGAAGCGCTGTGGGATCATGTCACAATGGACGACCAGGAACTTGGCTTCAAGGCAGGTGATGTCATCGAAGTAGTGGATGCCACCAACAAGGAGTGGTGGTGGGGCCGCATCCTGGACAGCGAGGGCTGGTTCCCAGCCAGCTTCGTTCGGGTGAGGAGCTCTATGCTGGTTGCCAAAAAAGAATAACTTTGGTACAGATCTATAATAGGCTTTTTGGGGATTTAAATCATCAAATAACTGGCAGTGCTTTATAGAAGGATGTGACCATTGAAAGCACATGCTCTTGTGCGTTTTAGTTGCGTGTGAATCAGGATGAGCCAATGGAGGAATACCTAGCTCAGCTGGAGGAGGCGCGGGAGGAGGACAGCCCTGGGGTGGGGCTGCTACTGGGGCCCGGCCTCCCCTGCAAGGAGCAGATGAGGACCAACGTTATTAACGAGATCATGAGCACAGAAAGGGACTACATCAAACATCTGAAGGACATCTGTGAGGTCAGCCCTACACCGACAGAGAGCGTTGGCTTTGGGAGTTCATAGCATGAACTAATTAGATCAATCCCCTTCATGCTTCTCTGTATCAAGATCTCTTTTGGGCATCATAACCATAATTTCTCATAGTTCAGTAATATCGTGGCCTCTGTGGTCTCTCCCTGTAGAGCATTTCATAAGGCCCTCACTATATCATTATACTTTATAGAGGTTCACTAGGACTTGTGAAATCAAGAACGCAAGTATCTCTTCCATGGGTCACAACCTTTGTGCTTCCCGTATGCCACTGGATATTCATGACTTTGACAGACTGTGACACATTTTGAGTAGCAAACTCCAAGCTTCTTTCTCTCTCCCTCTCTCTCTCTCTGGTTCAGGGCTATATTAAACAGTGCCGAAAGCGAACGGACATGTTCACGGAAGAGCAGCTCCGCACCATCTTTGGAAACATTGAGGAAATCTATCGCTTCCAGAGGAAATTCTTGAAAGGTCTGGAAAAGAAGTTTAACAAGGATGAGCCACATCTCAGCGAGATCGGATCCTGCTTCTTAGAGCATGTTAGTGAAAACTCTCTGTCTATTCGACTGTTTGTTAATCAGCTCCTACAAAGGTTACAGTTTGTTAATGACTCCTTGTCTTATTTCTCCAGCAAACAGATTTCCAGATCTACTCGGAATACTGTAACAATCATCCCAATGCCTGCCTCCAGCTCTCCAGACTCATGAAGGTCAACAAGTATGTGTTCTTCTTTGAGGCCTGCCGCCTCCTCCAGAAGATGATTGACATCTCACTGGATGGGTTTCTACTCACGCCAGTCCAGAAGATCTGCAAGTATCCTCTACAGCTAGCTGAGCTTCTAAAGTACACCAACCCCCAACACAGGTACGGCTCCAAGGAAATCCCTTCTGACCTCTTGTGTATTTTGAAAGACTGTAAGGCTAAAAGTAACATCTTAAGTTGATTATCAGCAAGTGCATATAACACATCAATGTGCTAGAGTAATTTCACATGATAAATAACTGAATTAACATGCTAGAGGTTCAATCTAAGTAGATTTTTCCTTTTTTAAAAAACAGGGATTATAAAGATGTAGAGGCTGCCTTAAATGCCATGAAGAACGTTGCCAGGTTGATTAATGAGAGGAAACGTCGTCTGGAAAACATTGACAAGATCGCTCAATGGCAGAGCTCCATAGAGGACTGGGAGGTAGGAAGCAGTTGAAACGTAGGATATCAAATAGGCTGCCAGACCTTTACTATCAGTACAGACTGTTCTTTTCAGACTCATAAAATGGCACTAAATATCTTGTTTTCTTTTTTTTTTTTTCATTTATGTTGTTAAGGGAGAAGACGTTCTCAGTAGGAGTTCAGACTTGATCTTCTCGGGCGAACTGACCAAGATCTCCCAGCCTCAGGCCAAAAGCCAACAACGCATGTTCTTCTTATTTGACCATCAGATGGTCTACTGCAAAAAGGTAACATTTCCAGACAGCGTAATAAGTGATATAATGCACAAAGAAGTCACTGTTTCCCCATAGACAGAGATATATCATTCATAAACGGTGGTCTCTATACATAAGTCGCTACATGTCAGTAGTTTTCGTTGATTGTATGTTATCTTAGTCCTTGGTGGTTCAATGAATTTACTATACCTCGATATTACCTGGTCTCTTCCAGGATCTCCTGCGTAGAGACATGCTTTATTATAAGGGCAGAATGGATATGGACCAGATGGAAGTAATAGACTTGGAAGATGGGAAGGACAAGGATTTCAATATGAACGTAAAGAATGCCCTGAAACTTCGCTCGCTGAATGGAGAGGAGATCCACCTGCTGTGTGCCAAGAAACCTGAACAGAAACAACGATGGCTTCGTGCTTTTGCCGATGAGCGGGGACAAGTGCAGCACGACCGTGAGACAGGTGATCACTCCTTTTGGAAAGCACAAAGTGCTGTGTAATGTACCATCAGAAAATCTCTCATGTTGACATATACATCTTTTTTGCCCTGACCAGTTGTTTTTTTACCATACCTTTTGAGTTTCCTCATCTCAGTAATGCTCTGCACTCCTGCTGCCCTTGCATTACAGTACGCTAATCCCTCATTGAGATGGCCGCTGCATTACACTGACCTCACTCTGGGAAAGAAGAAAAAGAGCTTACTTAATGTAATTAGGAGTCAGTCACATGATTATATGCCAAAAAATAGACAGGTTGTTTTTCAAGTCTGATGCATATCTGAACATTTGACCCAATCACTGGATGTGGGGCTCAAATGAAACATTCCCCCTATCTTTTTACTGTGCTCCAGAGCATTACAGCCAGATCAAAATGCCAATTTTTGGCGCATAGACAGAGTGATGATTATAAGTATACCTGATAGGAACACAACTGGATTTATGACCCAATCTTGTAGATGAGCTGGCCAAGACCCTCCCCCAGCAGGCTGCCAGATTTCGACATTTTTAAAACCATTGCTTTAAATCTTTTCCTCCTATATCATCTGAACGTCGCTTGGTAACCTGGGATCCATCTGTAATCTAGAACCTGATCCAGTCCAATGGGAACCCATGGCTGGATTCAGTGCGGATTACTCTTGCCTGTTTGACTGACAGCACTGTGATAGAGTGGTTTTCATTGTCATTCAGAGCCAAGCCTCTGTTGCTCTGTCTGTTGCTATTATTGGAAATCTGCTGTTTTGATGCGATCCTGTAGCGCATACTTTACGATGGATTCACAGCGGCTACGTTGTGATGATTTCTTTGATACATTGTGATATTTGGCAACATGGTATGTAACAGACACTCAAGTTGAGTGACTTGTTAGATTTTTTCCTTTCTTTCTGTTCCCAAACCAAAGACCCTAGCCAAGTTGTAAATGCCCGGCAAATTGTACAGGCCTTCCATATTAAACGGGAATGCATCACTTACAATTCATAGACAGCACAAACAAAAAGCGGAAAAATATTTACACAACTACATAGTGAGTGACAGAAGACATTGACAAAGAAACTAAACAGAGACGAGCTGGCAAAAAATGTAACAGAATTTTGTGTTGGGCAACATAGAGGTGAGTGCCAAAATAAAGGAAATGCTTGAGTACATGTAAATGAAGTAGATGAGCTGTTTAAACAGTTTACACTTCATGATGCTTAAGTTCACATATAACAATGCTGGACTGGCCCAGTCACTCATTACTTTGGCTCCCATGGGAAGAGGATGAGATATCATTGGCTAGGTTCACACTGTCAGTCCAAATCCGATTTTTTGCATATCCAATCAGAATTCGATCTTCCTGATTGACTGTTCCCATTATATATTGCATGTGATCAGATCCGATCTGTGTGTCCGGGTGGCTATCCTCATTTTCTGTCTTATTCACATTGGTTGCTATAGTCATGACATTGTGCCTGAAAGTAGAAGTAGTTGATATAAACAAACTAAAGTGGAGGGTAATGAAATGGGCTTGCTTATTTACAACCTGGCAATGTGGAGCCACAGCGCAAGTTTTATAAAAAATAATGAGACGGCGTGAGAGATGGAGGAGGCTTGCAACTTTATTTCGCCGTTATCACTGTCCAACGACCTACAACCGCTCATCAATGGCTTCCTCCGCCACCAAACTAGCATGTTTCCTGCAGGTGTGATGTTCACATGAACTTTACGCGGCATCAAAAGTCACAAACGTAAAAAGAAAACACCTGAAATCCGATCAGAGCAGTCAGACCTAAACGGATTTGCAAAAATGCGATTTGAATCAGATTTCTAACCCCATACGAATGCGATTTGAAATGGATTTGTAAAAATCGGATCTCATGTGATTTTTTTCCTGTTCAGACTTGCTACATATGATCGGATTCCAATCGGATATGCACATAAATCGGATTTGGACTGACTGTGTGAACATAGCCATTGAGTCTTTAGGAGAGGTGGTTGTTGCGGCACCTTTGGTAGGAGCTTCAGTGGTCAAGACTGTTCAACTTGCTTATGCTAATGTTTTTCCTAAACTTCCTTATATTTTTGTTAAGAACTGAGGGTGGCGTAAAGATATCATCAGTGCAGGTCAGCCTTGGTTTAAAGGTCATACTCCTTGACCATATATTGAGCACTGCTCTGCATAAGCTCTAAATCAGTTACCTGCAAAATAAGGTGTGAGCAGGCACGTTTTTATCAAGAACAAATTGTTGACAGAATTCTACAGTCAGATAGCAATACACAATCTCATTATTACACATTGTGAGTAAAGTGTTGTTGTGATTTAATGAGCATGACAGTGATGTAAACCTTATCCAATGACCAGCTGATAGCTTAACCCAGCTCAATGCTTAACATGGATTCTGAAGCAGTAGCTAAGAAAATTTTTTTTTACTAGCACCGGCAAAGTGCTAGTGGTGGAAATTTTTTGGAAGCCTCCCTTGAGTAGAGTTTCATACACTTGTAGAACCTACACCAAGATGCGCTGCAGCTGTTCGGTCAGTTTGTAGTGGCCCAGTAGCCTATTAAGACATTTTATGCAGATGTTTCCTTTATTTTAGCACTTACCTGTATAGGTAAGGGAGATACATCCAAGCATGGTACCAGCACATATCTTATTCCATTTTCTCCTGCAGGTTTCTCTATTACTGAGGTCCAGAAGAAACAAGCTATGCTGAATGCCTGCAAAAGCCATCCAGCTGGGAAGCCCAAAGGTACTTCCATTCTTTTCTCATGTGTATTGTTTTCTGGCAGAACTAAACAGCCCTGCTGCCACTCCACTTCAGTCTCAGTCAGCCTTTTCCCCCCCACATCATTTATAAATATCTCAGCAGTAAGGAGTACTTAGAAGAGTGGAATGGGCTCATCAGCTGTAGAGAGGTTTGTGTTAATGCTCTGGATCAAGGATGTAAGCCAGTTCAATCACACCTATATGTCGACATTAGCTGAAAGCCTTATATGTTAGTCTATATTAAGAGAAAACATAAGCTAGACCCTCTGCCCTCTCCCTTCTTTATGTATTTTAGGTGCCATCTTCCATACAATATAGTTCTCATGTATGTATGTCTACTGAGTGTATGTGTGATTGTGTCAGATAATGGAGAGAAGTCTCTACATATACTTAATCAGTATCCACATACACTATATCAGTTTCACACCGTGATTTATCCTTTGAACCGTTCCCTGTGCTTTGGTCTCAGCAGCGGTAACCAGGCCATACTATGATTTCCTGCTCCGTCAGAAACACCCAACGCTGCCCACCAACCTGCCCCAGCAGCAGGTCTTCATGCTGGCAGAACCCAAACGCAAGAGCTCCAACTTCTGGCACAATATTGGCAGACTGACACCTTTCAAGAAGTGAAGAGAAAAGGAGACTAGAAAAGAAGAGCTCTCAGCTCGTGCCTGTACCTACCCTTTTTACCCCCTTTAATTTCCATATTGGTTATGTCGAGTACTTACAAAATTATATTCTGACTTGTTATGATGAAGATGATGGTTATGTAGATTTTTCTTTGAGAAAGCACTTTATTGGTTGGTTACAATCAGACTTGGAGATTGGACATTGTGAATACAATGGAGGGGTATGTCTAGGACTATTGTTCTGCTCCTTCGATTTGAATTTCCACTTCACTGATGGGTAATAATGGTACATTTGCTGCAAATGATTATGTGACTGCTACAGCACGACTCTCTCTTGGAGAGGCTCGACTTAATTTTGTTTTCTAAGTTTTTGTATTTCTTTTTTCTTTTCTTTATTTTTATGTCTGTATGTCAACAAATGCCAATTGTTCTCAGTGCCAGATGAAACACCTTTTCTATTTAAATTAGTTTTGTTGTTGATTTTCAAAAAGGTGAAAAAGGGTTTAGCAGATTATGTAGTTATTTTAGAACCTGGAGAAGAACAATTCAGGCTTTTTTTTTTTACGATGTCAGCACCGCCAGTGAATCATGATTTTTTTGGTTATGATGGTTCTAATGTTCTAAGGCAAGTTAATGGAACCCAAAGATAATACTTAGTTCAGTCTCGAAAATTACATTTTCTTCAATGTAGACATCCCATTATGCTCTTACAATGATGTGGTTCACTATGGATTTCCTTAGCCTTATCTGCATTCCCTGTTCATGTGCACAATGAACTTCATTTTGGAAGTGCCATTTGAAGGGTCTCCTGGTGTTATTTGGAAAACTGTGCATGACTTATCAAATACAAAACAATTTAGCTGCTTAAAAAACCCATATCACTTAGTTTATGGCCACACTATTTCCCCGCCATGTTTTCACACTAAGAGAACAAACCGTGTCAGAAAGCTGCAGCATCTGAACACTGATACACCCTGTGCAAACAAAGACCATCTTTGGTCATCTAAAGCTGCATCTGAGGACTTACCACCACTATATAACCACCCTATACATTTAAGTGTCTGTCCTACAAATTATCCTCCATAGAGAGATGTAATGAAATATTTCTAATGAGATGTTTACTGCACTGTCAGACCCCATCAGTTCCTTTGACAGAATGGATTTTAAACACAACACGCTGATAGTTTTATGAGACTACTCAGTGTGTGGTTGTAAATACAGATGCAAATTACATTCAGCTTTCAAAAGAAATCGAGTCATCAAGTGTTGGCAGTCTTGCGTTATGAATTGGCGAGAATTTTGGAGTCTGAGTGTGTACAGTTTTCCTTAAAGAGAAACAGTAAAAGACAGGGATGTGCCTGTGTGCTCATGAAATTGGATGAGTGTTTCTTTTCTTCAGAACCTAAAATGCCTTTATACATTCCTATATTTATAATTTGTCACCACATACCGTTCCCAGCGCTCTACCCGTTTCCCTGGAGACGAAAAAATCAGATTGCTGTCTCAGACACCTCTCAAGATTTTTTCATTTGACAATGAATATTCATGATCTGCTGCTGAGAGCTGGTTTGTTGTGACACAAATGTTACTTTGTATTACCACTGAAGAGATTTGGAGAGAGAACAAGACTAGGCTGGCTTACACAACATCCCACAACTGCACTGATGCTTCAGACTCTGTGAGTTTTTGTAGGGCGGTTTTTCAGCGTTGCAAAGGGACATTGAAGGAGGCTTCAAACTATGTCATTAAGTATTCAAGAAAATTGAGGTTTCTTTTGATGTTAATATAAGCTTAGACTGGCTGCTCCTGCCTAATAGAAGTATTTTGATTGTTTTTGTCCTAGAATTGGCAGATGCAGTGATTCTGAGACATAAATCATCTTGTCTGAAGTATTGAAATTAAACATGAAATACACAGTGGTACGATGTACTATCACATTATTCATACAGATAGTTAAAATCGATTGACTCAATTTATCACAGACAATTAAAAAAAAACAAAAAACAATGAGTTGGAGAAAGATGGATGCTTTAATTGAAATGCACTCAGTAGAGCAATGACAAGTGTTGGTCATGGATTTGCTGTCTCCACCTACTGATCAATGTCTGGAGATCAGTATTAGATATCAGAGTTAGCTTGACATGCTCTCTCCTCACACTCACACCTCCTGACTAATCTAGAATGAAATTGGGTGTTTGTTCTCGTTTGAGTAGTCTGGGAAAATGAACATGTCTTAGATGGATTGCCTACTCCTGTTATACAGCAGTGTTGTGTGAGAAGCACTGGCAGGGACAGTGAAAGAGCTTGGGTTTGATGAGAGATCTTAAACTGTTTGTGTGGACTTGTCTGCATGTATGATGGTGTGTGTGTGTGTGTGTGACTGCTTGATTTTTTTCCTCTGTGTTTGCAGATTTTCTCTGGTATCAGGGTAGGAGAGTGTTGTAAAGCCCTGCAATTGCATCAGCTGTATTAAGTAGCCCCCCCCCATTACATTACGTAGGAGGTTACATTACGAGTCTGCAGGAGGTTTTTATCTTTTTTGTCTCTCCGAGTGTGGGTTCTTTCAGGCCTTTGCTTTTCTGTCACCAAGCTGAGAACATTAGTCATATTGGAGAATAGCGTTTATACACTGTACTCAACAGCTGCCTGGTTCCGGCTCCGACACTGTTCATCATATTACTCATCTCTGAATTCAGTTTGATGGAGAACAGCAAATTTCATGTCTAAAGAAGTTTGAGTGCCAGGCAATCGCCTTTCTGAGACACGGTTACATGCACATTACACTTTGTTAAATCCTGCCCCCTGCTGGGAAATTGCTATAATGTACTCCCCATTTCACCCCCCCCCTCCCCCAAATGCAAGTAGACTGACTGTTTGCATACTTATTTTACATAGCATGGCATGGCATTGGAATTTTCTTTTTCTGTTGTAATTTATTTTATTCATAGTGCTCCTTTGGCTAAGGTTTTTCTCCCTGTCCCAAGAGTCTCATTCTAAAACATACATATTCTCTTTCAAAGGAGGAAAGTAATTTTCTGAAAGCTAAAAATAATAAAATCTTACCGCTTTTGGAACATTTCTGTAATGCATGTAATGATCAGTCAACTTCTCCATTTTCTCCTCTTTATTTTCAAACATCAGTTTATCATTTGTCTGATTAAATCATTTTCTTTTGTCTGCCTAACAAATAACCGTTTACCTTTTTTTACAATGAGAAAAAAGCTATTTTACTTACCTTGTAAATTTAACATGAGATTTAAAGAATGAACATCGAGATGTTGGATTGCCAATGGCTCTGTCTGCTGTGCAGTGCTCCATATCTTGACTGGAGCTTAGCATTTGTGAAAATGTAAGTAAACTTTGTTAAAATTATAAAGAAAAAAAAAGGAACAAAAGAAGAAAATAAAAAGCATAAGACTGTGTTTCTGTACATAATATTTGTATGTGTCTGGTTGTTTACTTATGCGCTCAGTAATGGGAAAATAAATCCATTAAAAATATTGAAGTGTGAGATTGTAATGATTTCTGTGTCACTGCATTTTTTTACACGTGTACTTCAGAGCTGCTGCTGCTGTTCATACGTCAATTTCAAATTGTACAGCAATGAACATTTATATGATGTTATTTTTGTTCATAATTTATATGTGCATTGACTGATGTCAGTTAAGTCTGATCTCTGTTCAATCTTTTGATTTGTTAACATTTTACAGTGAAAATCTCTACAGGAAACACACACTTTTACGGGATTAGAATGAAAGACAACTATGTTCTATGGAGCCTGCATCAGTATCTAATTCGTTTTTTCAAGAAAGTTACAACATTAAACACACTGGATTCAAACTGTGTGTGTAATACCACCATCTGGTAATACAGGGGGTTAAGGTTCAGAGCACAGTCGTCTGTGCACACCAGCCTCGAATCACACATTATTTATACCTTTCACCATGCAACAAGATATTGAAAAAGGGAAACAATTAAGAGCGAATTAAACTGTTCAACAGTTTTTCTAAAGATGTAAATATCACTTGTGGTTTGTTCGGGAAAAGAAGTGTAACAAAGTGTGTCACAACCCAGATTCACCAGTTAGAGCTCATTTTGCCCAACAGCAGCTAATGACACGGTGGTTTCTCTGGGAGCGCTTGCTAAGACTACCGCACATGCCAGTTCCACTCCAGGATGTATCAATTTATCTCATGCCAACAGTCAAACAGTACACAGCAACTGAACAAATGTTCAAAATACCTTAATGATTCTCACAGCTGGTGAATGTGAACTGTTTTGAAGATTCAATTTTAGGGCTGAAAGGGTTGGATAAAATGATCAAAATGCTGACAATTCTCATAATCGTATTTATTTTTTGGTCTTTCTTGAAAATACAAAACAAAAAACACAAAAAACATTACAAAACATTCTTTAACTGAGGTGACATAGGCAACATATATGAATAAGTAAAAAGACAATGAAAGTCAGTCAGTTATGGTGCAAACTTGAGGTAACAAGCAATGTAAAAATTTGGGTCCTTAATAACCGAATGACTCAAATTAAGAATTACTGTGTCTTCCAGTAGTGCTATCAAATTAATTTAATAGAGTTTCACAAAAAAAAAAAAAAAAAAAAAAGATTCAACTCAGTATATCACATTTTAACCTTTAAAATGTCTCAGGTTAGCAATGATTCTAATGTCACTCTTTCAGTCAGATTTTTAAAGAGATAGCAAAACCCACTCAAAGACACATAGAAAGAAGTAGGCATGCTCTCAGCTCTGTTTCAGACACTTTTTTGTTGTTCAGTGGTTTAACCAACCAAACAAATGTACCCCACACAAGCAAATGTGAGCCATACACACACACTCACACACACACACATTTCACTTCCAAGTGGCAGGAGTAGAAGAAAAATGGTATACAGTGGTGAAAGAAATGTATCTGAAACAGGCACAGACTCAAAAGCCCCGCCCCCCCCACCTCCTCTTATATTAAAGACATAATATTTGTACGTGTATGGTTGCTTACTAATGCACTCAAAGTAGTAAGAAAAAAAAAATGTCTGGGAGTGAAATTTCAAGGACTCACAGCATAGTTTAAACCTGCCTACTGCATGTGTCAATTTGACAGACGATTAAAGGAAATGCAGAAATACCCTAAGAAATAAAATCAGGCTGGTAACACTCGTCTAAATAAAATCCAACTTAAAATCAAAAGAAATGTAGGATTTTCACTACAACACTTTTTTTTTTCAAATGGTCAGCTTCAAATGTCTGAAAGAGCGGTTTGAATTTTGCATTAGTCATACAAAATTACTTTTTTTTTTTCCCCTTGCCTTTGGATTTTGCTTTTGACTATGTTGCATCAGTCATGGCAGGTAGATTGAGCTAGCATTATGGTTAACAATATTTACATGCATTCAATTAGATATGAATTCAAAATAAAAACAAATTCAAACTCCCTTTTTCTGTTTTCACCACTTAAAGATTTAGCTATAAAAAACTGCAAGACAGTCCACAAAACACAAGTTTGCATGGAGTACTAGTCGTCTGATGTGAGATATGCCGCAAAGAGATTAGAGTGCTGCTGGGTAATGTAGTCAGAGTGGAAGGGCCATTGTCCACTTTCCAAATGGAGCCTTTTTTTTCTGCCGTTTGGATTCAGATTCACATTAGGTTTGGAAGGAAGAACAACTGGGTGGAGAAACTGGTGGCGTCAGCTCCAACTGTAAAATACTGGACTGTTTAAATGCATATCTACCATCGTCTTACCTGGGGAAACCACAGAAAGCATCAACACAGACTGAGGAAAATAACACTGATTTAGTTTTCTTAAATGAACGTATGCATTTTCTAGCCACTAAAAAGTTGCAATCTGTCTCTTCTTTGTGAGTTATTTTTTCTGAGCCAAGGGAACTGACAAGCATATGTCTTTACTCACAGTGCCATCTGTTCACCACTGAGGAGGCACATAGCTGTAGGTGGGTGTGCCAGGGGGTCGATATGTGGGCATCGTGACTGGATGGGGGGCTACTGGAGTTGGGGAGTGAGTTGTTAACAAGGTCCCTGGAGAGAGGTAGGGACAGAAAGAGTAGATTGAATGTAAACCAATATATTAGACTAACTAGACTACCGGGAGGTATTCCAGAAAGCAAGATTTCTCAGTTAGCCAAAAATGAAAACTATCCAATGTGAGACCAGAAAAAGCACATTCTTACTGGACAATCTTCACTTTTGGATCACCTGCTGAAATGAGAAATCTTTCCTTGATGAATTAACCTTTGGCCTCTAGTAGTGATGAACACATTGTCCAGAGACATCTTTTTGAATTTTAACTTCAAAACTTTATTTGCTTCCCCATTTAAAATGAAATCGATGTTTTTCCCTTAAAACCCACTCCAGGACCCAAAACTAAGACTTACCCGCTGACATAGCCATGGTGGTTCCTGCTACCATTCCCATGGCAACACCGTTTGGGCGGGGGGGAGGTGGGATGGGAGGGGCATACATTGCTGCTGGCATTCCATTGGGCTGGACCACTGTAGTGTGATGAATGACATGCGGTGGTGCAGCGAACAGGGGCTGTGTGTAGTAAGTGCCTTGCTGCTGTGGAGAGAAAAAAAAAAAGTTTTGTTTTGTTTTGTTTTTTCCTCTCATATTTTACATGTAGGCAGCTAACACATCTAAAATCTTGCTACTACAGCTAGGCAGCCCTACAAATATAACAACTTCAGAACTGTGTTACAAATCACTCATTTATACATCTTCAGCTTAACTCCCATATTGTAATGACCAAGTCCTTTGGGTGCGAGATTTTAATATAAATGAAAATCCATCCCTCAGTTTGAGCAGGGTATTTGAACTGACCTGTGCGTAGGGGTTCTGTTGTGGGTAAGAGCTCCTCACTGGGTAGACGGCCGCTGGGTAAGGATTGGGTGAGGAGGAATAGGGAGGGACAGCACCAGTGGTCGGAGAACATGACATTTTGAATGGCGTCCCTGGGGCATAACCTGAAAGAGAAAAAGACTGTGAACTAAAACACGGGAGTATTGTAGAGGTCATTGTTAAACATGTGAGAATGAGGACTTCAGGGCTTGGCAGCATTATACTTCTCTTGAGGGACTACATGACGAGGTCCTCCATTGTCCTCCCAGTTATACAAAACAAAGGAGAGAACTGCTAATAGCAAGCACTATATGGATAACACTAACTACAATTAAAGATAATGCTAAAAAGCTGTTTTTTTGTTGGGTTTTTTAACTATTTCTAGGCATAACACATCACCTGTTTCCCAGTTCTTTATACAAAACAACATTCTTTATTAACCAGTATGGTGTAACTATGGTGCAAATGGGTACAAGACCAGGCAGGTCTTCCATGTGGATCTACACGACACAAACACTGAGCATCAGATGTTGGGGAGGGGGTGCTGCATGGAGGGGGCAGGAGAAGGGGTGGGTGTTCGTAGCGGGTTACCCTCACCTGTGGGAAAGGCTGGGTTTGCTCCGGGGTACATGTTTGGGGAATAGGCAGGGGCAGCCGCCGCGTAGCCTACAGGAAACCCAGCTGTAAACAGACAAGTCACAGAGGAGATCATGAGCTTCACTGACCAAACAAAGTGTTTATGCAGAGTGCAATGAGAGCGATGCATTTCAACATGGTCTTTAATTAAGTGACGATGGCATGAGGAAACAGTGTCAATTCAGTCTGTTGTGTGTGAGCATAAGAGAGCTCTCCTGTTTACCTGGGTATCCTATTCCTTTAGGGTTGGCATATGGAACCCCTGTTGGTGCAGGGCTGTAAACAGGGTTCATGGTTCCCACCTCTTGATTGCTTTACAAAGAACAAATAGGTAAAGAAATGAGGCACCAGTATTTACTAGTTAAGGGCAGTGCAGTACACAAATAATATATGTATGTGTGTGTGTGTGTGTGTGTGTGTGTATGTATGTGTGTATGTATGTGTGTGTGTGTCAGTATCAATGCTACCTTTCATGTGTCTTCACTGTCTTATGAATAATTAAAATTTTACGTCTTTACCAGTTCAATCACTACCTAGCTATCCCACAGGGCTCCTAGCACTCCAAAATACAAAATACTCTACAATCATGTCAGTTCGGGTTAAACTCAGTCGACGTTGGTAAATTTGGAAAGATATCAGCGCGGTCGTATTGTTGATACTTTGTTGTTAGATTTCTGCTAGACTTTTGCAAGCATGAAACGCATGCTATAAAAACCTACTTAAGTATAACTATTGTGTTAAAAGCGCGTGAAATGCGAGCTGCACTTTACAATAGCCAACTCATCGGTGTTCAATACACTCATGAAAACGTATGTTTCTGATTGTGAAGCAAATTTCATGTCACTTCAATGTGACTATAATGTCACTAAACTCATGAATGTCAAGGAAATGCTCGAGTATGCGCTATGTCTGAGTTATGTAGCACGACTGATGGAAGTTATGCACGTGCAGTACCACAACGTTGACCAAAATCGGCAAGTGGCGTTCAAACACAGACAACACCGAAAGCAGCACTTCTAGAACGAACTTAGTAAATAGCATGCCGCCATTTTTGGCCAGCAAAAATCTAAAATTAGCCATCAGTTTTATAGATCAAAATGAGGCGCATGCTAAATTTAAGTTTTTACTGCTGAAGCTTCTGTTGCTACCATGCGCATCTCTTCTTCCCTTTGACCATAAGCATGGCTTTCAGTTTGCGTTCCCGATTGTAAACTGACGCTGTTCGCCCTCGATTAATATTTCACAAGCATCCCGATTAAGCTAGTTTAACTGCACTCTAGCTATCACCACAGCCACTGAAGTATTCTTCATCAAGGTTTCGCCTAAGGACCGTGACAAGTGTTAGTATGCACAATGAAAGCCATCGTGTACCACAGGCCGCGGATGGCATTACATTCCTCGGCTTCAGCATCTTGCATCCCCGCTTATCCCATTCACTCCAATATCTACCTCCAGTCTTGGTAAATCTCATCAACAGGTAAATCAATTTAGGTGTTATCATCTATGTGTGCTACTGCTGTGCGTGTTACTCACGATCGTCGGTGTTCTTGTGTTGACACCGATTCTTCTCTGCAATGATCTTTATCCCAAATTAAAACGGTATTTTCGTCTTCACTCACTGTCCTGTTCTCCTACCTTGTCTGGGAACGCTGCGCAGCAATCCTTTAGCAACGGGCGTCACTTCCGAGTACGTTCACTGATGCCTCTGTGTTATTACACCCATGTCACGTGTAAAGGTTCAAAAGCGCGATATGGCCGTGTACATATTAATCTTAAAAGCGTAAATCTTGTAGTTTTTACACTGAACATATTTTTGTGAACTTAATTTTTAGGATAACGATGTTCAGGAAATGTACATTCAACTGGAAGAAGGAAAATTGGTGCCTTTCTTCTCTTAAACACAAAAGTACAATACATAACCTAACTCTAGACCCTGAATTAGACTAGAATTTTGTTTACCTGGTGTGACTAATTATAGCGCCAAATCTAACAGATCTGACAGAATGAGCAAGTAATCATTTATATTTTATTGCATTATTGTTAGAATCATGTAATGTACCCCATACCAACTGTATGTGTTCAGGCATGTGCGTATTGCACTGTAAAAACTTAGAAAAAAATAGACAGCCAAGTGGCAGTTTTGTCGTATGGCTTAAGATTATTGTTGTTTTACTATCACAGCTTTCGGTGGTGCTCTGAAGTGTAATTCAAAATATTTAAATATTATTTAGCATAAGCTAAATTCCATGTTTACGCAAACAGGGCAGTCTTTCAGGTCCTGTAAGACCTGTAAATTAAATATAATTAACATTTTAATTAGCAATAGCAATACACCAGCTATAAAGTGTTAAATAATTTTAATTAGTTTTTATCCCTGCTTCTGAGTAAGATTTTGTAGTAAGAGTCGGGAATATCCGCTTTTCCCATTTTTTGAGCGGTTATATCCGGGACCTGCACAACAGTCACTCCGAGTCATATCTCCCTTGTCTCTCCACCCTCAATTCCAACGCTGTTGTTATGCCTGCTGGGGTGAACGATAATGATTAGTTAAACGTTGCTTTACCCTGATCTGTCCCGCATTTCTTTGACCGATCCATGCTTATGCTATTGGGTTTATCGGGAGCTGTGCCAGCACTCAGCAACTAATTTCGACGGTCCTCAAAATGTCTGGGGCCGCCGGTGGAGGGGCGTCTTCTTGCATTGGCGCAGCCGCTGCGAGTTGTAGCTCAGCCGGTTCCTCCTCTGGCCCAGCAGGCACAGGCGGAGGAATCGCAGGCAGGCTACCAAGTCGAGTTCTAGAGCACATCTTTTCTTATTTGGATTTACCAGACCTAATGAGGTGCTCTCTAGTGTGCTGGCACTGGAACAACTGTCTAGCTGATGAGAATAGCGAGGTGTGGCGGAGCCTGTGTAGCCGTGTCCTCAGCGAGGAAGCTCTGCGCTCTGACATACTTTGTAACCTGTCAACGTACAAGGCAAAGGTAATAAAAACAGCTGTTTCGAATTCTGTTTCATTCACTCTTTTGCATCACGATCGATGAAGCTAACGTTTGCGATTTGTTGTCATCTGAGTCTGCTAAACGATTATTGGTTACTATGACCGTGTTTGTTTTTGTATTTGGACTACTGTTCATTCATTGCATCAATAAATATGTTCTCCTGCTATCTATGACTTGCAATTTACTCCCGCCTTTACTACTGTTCATTTACGGGTACCATTACCAACTCATCTGACGATCGATGATGACGTCATCTGTAAATATTAGCCCTGGTGGCTACTGTCCCACTACTATAATGTGACGTACTTACACGCGCTTTCTCACCTGCTGACTAAGAGGTACAGTATACGAGTGCAAACCAAAATGTTGACTCTTGGCTATGTGTAGTCAAAATGCCCTTGAACCCCAGGCAGCATGGAAAAACGAAGAATTCATGCCCCAGCTGTGATGTCTTGTTGCTAGTCTGTTTTGTTTTGTCTATGATAGTATTTGAGCTATCGTGAACTATCATAATACGTTACGACTGTCACATGAGCTATGACAGCGTTGAGTTCGGAGTTGCTTGGTAATTTACTTTAACAGCTATACTCACAAAATATAGTAACTTAGTTAAATTGATCTTCTTTCTCCTCTGTTCGTAGCTAAAGTCCTTTCAGCATGCCCTGAGCTCTCATGACTGCTCCCGTAATGTTTACGTCAAGAAGAACGGCTTTACTTTGCACCGCAACCCTATTGCCCAGAGCACTGATGGTGCCCGTGGCAAGATTGGCTTTACTGAGGGTCGTCACGCCTGGGAGATCTGGTGGGAGGGACCCCTTGGGACTGTGGCTGTGATTGGCATAGCAACCAAGAGGGCACCCATGCAGTGCCAAGGTTATGTGGCACTTCTAGGAAGCGATGACCAGAGCTGGGGCTGGAACCTGGTGGATAACAACCTACTTCACAATGGGGAGGTTAATGGCAACTTCCCACAATGCAACAATGCGCCCAAGTACCAGGTACAGAGGTCTTTTCAAGTTCAGATAGCAAGCATGAATGAATTGTCAAATCACAAATCCGCTAGCTTCTAACTGGTGTTTAGATCGAGGATGCCCAGGTGTGTCTGTGTGTCTCCGAGTAGAGCTGTCTGTGTTCATGTGTAAAGTAGCTTTGAAATTACAGTAAATATTGTAATATTGTATTTACTGTTTTTTTGGCAGATTGGAGAGAGAATCCGTGTGATCCTTGACATGGACGATAAAACTTTGGCTTTCGAGCGGGGCTTCGAATTCCTTGGAGTGGCGTTCCGGGGCCTTCCCAAAGCCTGCCTCTTCCCGGCTGTCTCAGCTGTCTACGGCAACACAGAAGTGACAATGGTGTACCTGGGCAAGCCCCTGGATGGGTGAACAGGTGCAAGTAAAGTGCCATAATGAGGAAGGCAGAAGAGTGCCAAGAGCACGGGTGGCATAGAGGTGGACTCTTTTAACATTCCACTGCAGGAGTGAGAGCCAAGCTGGGTGTGCTGGGATTGGTGGAGGATTAAAGGGGGGGGGGGGTAAAAAGGAGGCTGACTCTCACCAGTACTTATCAGCGGAATCACTATGTTTATACGCCGTAAATGTTTCTCTCATTGACGGCCCAGGACGTTGTATTTTTATTTCATTTTAATCTAATTTATGAAGTAACATTGCAAAAGCCGGTAAATGTAAATTGTAAGTAAGCCAAGCCAGACTGGTCATGTGGCAAATTTTATAGTGTAATATATCTGATTAAAAGACATTCTTATTCATGTTATAATTATGGTAATTAATATGATGGCTTTAGCTGTTTACCTCTGTAGCATGAATTGGGACTGATATTGAGGGAGAGGGGGGGGCAGGGGGCAGGGTTTATGCCATTGACTGAGCCTACGCCAAAACTTACAGTAACATATCCGTTATCTTTTGATGACAATGTTGCATCAGACCTCAAAAATAGGACTGCGATCTTAGGAGAGTTGATTGTGTGCATGCAGAATAACTTCATCTTGGTTCCCTGTTGCCATTTGTGAATAAGGAACAATAGCAAAGGTGTTTCATAATGTAAAATGTTACTCTACATCCATGTTGTGGTCTAGTAGCATATCATATTTATTTATTAGGTTTTATCCTGAGTAGAAGGGAGGTGAGAGAACCTACAAATAAAATCTAAATGGTGCCAGTCTGTGAAAGGATGTCAACCTGTTTTTTCTGTATTTGTGTGTGTGTGTGTGTGTGTGTATGTGTGTATTATTCTAATAACACTGCAACAGTCTGTATAACTTATTCATATAATACTGCAACAATAGTGCTTCTGATAGTGCCATAAAATATGAGTGAGTGCATTGCATCTCATTTTTAATCGATATGCTCGACCCTCACTTGAAAACCCATTTCTTTTCTTCGTTCCACAACCACCAGAGGGAGTATTTCCCTGTCCTTTGAAGGCAAATCAATTGGAATGTCTGAAATGCCATCACTATCTCCCTACACGATGACTCTCAGCCCAGTTAACGTCCTCATTTCCGACTCATAATCGAAAATTAAAAGTTAACCTTTGAACGGTATACTGTAACAGTTTGTACAGTTTGCTACTGTTTGCAATTTACCTTTGTCAACCCCTGCCCTGGGCTGGTGACGAAACGTGTCCATCTCAGTACAGGAAGTAGCATGTGAGTGACACATAAGCTGTGGTCAGCCACAGGGGGATCGGGTACTGCAGAGGTTTGGGCTGCTTCACTGTATCATTCTCACCTTTATCCCTCTTTCTCACCAGCATTTTTCCACACTGAGAAGTAAACTGGCCTTAATTTACCCAAGTTGCCCTGTTTTCTTTAAATTACATGCTGAAGTGGTTGTCTACACTTTGAATATAGCTATACACTGCAAACAGAACCATATTATAGGCCCCCACAAATCTACTGGGTTATTTGGCCTCATTAGATGTTTGATAATAAAATGGGTCAATAGGTTGAGTTTGTAATATTCTTGCTAGTTCACCAGTCTCTCAGGAGAAACAAAGATGACAGACTGTTAGTGCACACTTACCTATTCTATTCAGTAAATATTACAGCAGTGTTTATAGTATTTTAATTTATTTATACATTTTCCCAACCTGAGGCAGTGGCAATCCTGGAATGAGAATCTGATTTCAGTCTTGTCAGATTCTGAAGACCAGAACACAACAGTGATCTTCTCAGTCAGCAGTTAAAAACCTAACCATTGATATGTTTCAGTGGTTCGTACACATAGGGCCAAAGCCTAACCACTTAAATATACCCAATAGACACTCTCTGAATTCACCACTTCGCACAGTCAACACATTCATAAATCTAGTCTCAGAATATCAAACCAAATGCAACAATACCTTAAAAAGAGGAGATTATTTAAATAACCATAAACATGTCATTCTTGCAAAATTGGATATGCCTTTTAAAAGCATTTGCCAACCAGCTATCTTACAGTGTATCTCCATATTAACAATGCAAGGTTGTCAACAAATGTGAAATTAGTCAGCCTAACGAATGTGAAAGCTTTTTTTTTTTTTTTTTTACGAATCTAACTGTGACTACTGATGCACAGAAACAGCAACGGAAAGCAGTTGTTTGTAGCAGAAGGAATGGTGTTGCTGCTTTTAACAGGAAGGGTGTGAGCTCGTAGTGGTTTCCTCTTCAGTAGTATCTGGAGATCTGAATCAGTAGTGGGTGAAATGGGTGTGTTTCTTCGGCAGGTTCTTGTGGTCTACACAGTTCAGCAAAGAGGGGTCTAAATATTAAAGTATTTCATGCATTTCTCAGGCAATTCTGTATTATTTAACTAGAGGTTTCCCCATGAAGAAGAGGCATGTTGGCTGTATGATTGATTCCCATCAAAGAGCTTACTGAGATATGACCTTTGCTGCAAAGCGATGTTATCCATTTATTTATTTTTTCACCTTTGTTTTCCCCTCATGTTCATATGATGTGCATGGCCAGAGTCCGTTCATGGGGATGTGGTCGCTTGAAGAGCGTCATTATGCATATTCTCTGACCTCGCACTGTGAGACTTTATGATCTTGGCAGTAGGGCTACATGTGACTTGGTTTCCGTTGCCTGCTTGCTTCCGCAAATACTAAAGACACTTGTAAGAGATGCAGCAGATGTCAAATGCTCGCATCTTCAACAGATCTGGTCAACTGTGGGATCTCGCGGCGAACCGAAGTAATGGTCTGGAGTCGAACTGGCTGCTGCGTGAAGGACGCAAGCCTTACATAAAACGTAAGTGCACGTATGAATCAATCGCTACAACCCACACGGTAACAGAAAGCTGCTACCGCTCGTGAGATTCATAGAAATCAAGAATCAAATACAGCTGTCAGTCGGATTGCGTTAAAAATTGTGTTGGCAAAATCAACACTACACTGCTTTACACATTAGCTTAACGATATTATTTTAAAACAATTTTAGATACTACAAGAATTCAGAACGTTAAATACGTGGTCTAAGAATGGCTGGTGGTCTGCAGTTTTGAATGATGAGAAGAACTGCGGAATATGCGGTTCACAGCAACTTCTCAAAGTCTATTTTCTTTCTCAGACCACTCGTACGATAGCAAACAGACTGAATTTGATTGACCTGATCTGACCTGTCACCTATTATGAATGCAATTTTAAAACAAGTACTGAAATTGCTTTGCTAACATGGTGATATAAAGTGAGACTGTGAAGTGTGATATCCGCGCTCTAAGGAGAAAGATGGGCTACTTGAATAAGCTCTATGAAAATGCAATGAAAGCAAGTTATTTCAGTTTCAAGCAGCATTGTTAGAAATATTGTAAGGAAACGTAAAAACACTCCTAATATTGTTTTTTCCCTTATTCATTTACTATAACTGTTTTAACTGTAATTGAGTAAACGAACCTCACAGTGAATTCTACAATATATTTTAAAATATCTTCATTCAGTTAAAATATCTATACATTCAGTCTATTTAACCCATTGCAACGCCCCCTACCCCCCCAAAAAGAAAGAAAGAACAAAAGAAAAAGAGATAAGAATCCAAATCAAATCAAAACCTTAAAACTTTCAATTGTCCGACTAGATTATTATCTAAAACGCAGTCCAAGAGGATTATTTGAGCACAAAACCAGTTCTATCAAATAATCCGTCTACTGCTAAAACGAACTAAGACCTTCTTTGCCGCGAAATGTGCAAGGCCAAATGTTTGATAATAATAAATTTAGGTAAATGTCTACGTGTTTCGGTGGGATTGTTTGGCTACACATCGCTATGAATAAGAGGATGGGTGAATAAGTTTTTTATGTTGGATAAATCGTTTTTACCGTGCTAAAATCGCTCTTGAATTTAATCATGGCCCCTGCCATGTCTGTTTCTCTCAGTAATTATGTTAAGATGCCCATCCATTGCACTCTCCCCATCCTGCTGCACCGTGCCCTGTTGCCCGTGCTGGTCATCCTGATGCCAGCCTCCTGTCATCCACGCGTCACTGCCTGCAGATTGGTAAGAAAAAGGGACAATATTCAGTTATGTCATCTGGTGTAACATTACATAGTTAATAATGGAGACAACAATTAGGAAACAAAACAAAAATAAGCATTTTAAATGGGTGTTCATATGTACAAAGAGGATACTTGGGGAAAACTGCTTGAGCAATTAATTCAGTTCATTGATATTTGTCTCTAAATAATATTTTGCCAATGTTATATGGCTTAACTTTTAAAATATAAAGAGAGAAATAGTACATAGACTTAATGTCTTTATTGTGTATGTGCCTTTCGTATACTGAGAGTAGAGAAAATGCTTTATTTAGCTAAAATAGTGTTGTTAAGCAAGTCATGCATAATAATACACAATGAAAGATTAGACAAAGAAACAATAAATATCGTTAAGTGCTGTCCTGTTGTTCATGTGTAACATTTCTATATGTATTTCTGGGTGAATTTTAAATAATCATATAAAATTCAGACTGCACGGGGTTTTTCAATAGAAACTTTTTCATCCTTTCAACAGTTCACCAGTGTCTTTCTCCTCAAAGTGATTAGTTAGTCTAGAATCAAAACATTCACATGGGATTTAGTTTATTTTGTAACACGTTCGCCCGTTTTCTTTTTGTATTTATGGAACAACAATATTTCATCATTTTGATGAATTTGTAAATATCATTACATTGACAGAACCACAAGAAATGTTTATGAGCAGGGACCTCTTGCATACTGCTCGTGAGGAATGAAAAACACAAGTGTTCCTATGTACCTTCTGCTCCGTAGTCATGTGAATACACATTAATTAGTACGTTTTAAGGAGCAGTACTAAATATACAGTATTTTACATTTAAGAATGACATTTAATTGCATTAGAAATAATAATTAATTCCAGGATCATTGTACCCTTTTATCATTGTGAAATTAAATGGTGAAAAGAAACAAAAACTCCTCATTTCTTTCTCTTCCTTGATGTCTGCCTAGACTCAACGCACAGCTCTGTGTGACAACGGTCAGCTCCAGAACATACCAAATACCCTACCAGAGCATATAGAAGAGATCTTTTTAAATGAGAATTTGCTCCAGATAATACAGGACGGTAGCCTCTCCAGATACCCTTGGCTGCGCTCTCTTAGCTTTGCAAAAAACCTTTTAAAGACAGTGGAGTCAAAGGTGTTCTCCCACACACCTCTTATAGAGAGTCTCAATCTAGCAGACAATGAGCTTCATCATGGATACCAGCAGGTTGGCCAATCACTGCATCCTTTGTCCAAGCTCAGGAATCTGGATCTCTCTGGAAACAAGCTCACAGAGGACATGGCCTGCGATCTTCTACAGAATCTCAGCTCTCTTGAGTACCTGTCCTTATCAAACAATCTTCTTTTAAGGCTAGATGAGTCAACCTTCAGCAGCCTTTATCAGCTGAAGGAGCTGAACCTGGAGAAAAACTTGCTGTATGAAATTGATGGAGCTTTTGACCACTTAAAGAAGTTGCGGAGGCTCAATTTGGCCTTTAACTTCCTGCCCTGTTTATGGAGGTTTGAAATGACCCAACTATTGGTCCTGAATGTAAGTCACAATGCCATCGAATGGTTCATAAGCAACCAGGATCTGAAAGAGACATTTGAACTAGAGACACTAGATCTGTCTCATAACCACCTCCTGTTCTTTCCCTTCTTGCCGACCCACAGCGTCCTACGCACTCTGTTACTGTCTCACAACAGAATCAGTTTTTTTGGGCACCTAGCAAACAAAACTCTGCAAAACTCGACTAGCAGCGTTCGGTTCTACAATCTGAAGGGCAGTGAGACTAATGTGACAGTAGACCTCTGGGATGACAGCCTTCATGGAGATCTGTCCTCTGTGGAACTATTGGATCTCAGTGGAAATCAAGTGGGATATTTCCCCCATGGCTTCATTAAGAAAATGCCACATCTCTATTGGCTACGGCTGAGAACGAACTGTCTGGAATCCTTGAACCTCACAGCAGAGGAGCTGCCAGCAACTCTGTATGAACTAGATGTGAGTAACAATAGACTTACTGAGCTTCGTGGTGACCATAGTTCAGCCAAAGAGATGAACAACCTAACGCATCTCAACATAAGTCTAAATAATATCCAGCAGCTGCCTGCCAGGGTGTTCACTACTCTTCCCAGGCTCAGTGCAGTGGACATCAGTTACAACTCAGTGGATGTATGCTATCCTGGGGAGTACAGTAACACTACTTTATCAGACTGCGCTGTCTGGTCAAACATTGGCTCTCTGAAGCAGCTCTACATGGCAGGATGTAGCTTGGCAAGGCTGCCACCTTCACCATTTGATGGAACGCATTTAACTCACCTTGAACTATCGAATAACCCAGATTTAGACCTTAGCCATGGGTCTTTGAGAGGTCTTGAGGGAACTTTACAACACCTAGGACTAGGAAACACGGGCTTACAAAACTTTGACTTTTCACCATACCGCCAGTTGCGTTCTTTAAACATCTCCAAAAATTTTCTCTCAAATCTTCCAGAATCCATGTCACACTTAAAGTTGAAATTGCTGGATGTGAGGGACAACAAACTGAACACCATCTCCACACAACTTGCTAATGTGTTAGCTTACGAACTTGAGACTCTTTTTGTGCAAGGGAATATTTTTAACTGTTGTCGATTAGACTGGTACAAGAAGTTTAAGGAAACAAGAACAGTTCATATCATAGACGTTGAGTATGTTATGTGTCTGGATGTAGCACACATGAAACACAGCCTCGCTCATTTAAACTCTGTGAACTGTGGCAGTAACAATGAGGAATCCATTTGGTGGTTCATTTTGCTTTTCACAACTCTCATTCTGAGCTTGGTTGGCATTTTTGTCATATATATCCTCACCTTCAGACCAAAAGTGCTACCCAAGGCAATAAAGAAAAAGTGTTGGAGACCCACGTCATATTAGCCAAAATAATGTGTGAAAGTTGTACAATAAAGCTACAAGCAATGTTGCTTCATGTGTTCTAATTTGCTGCAAGTGTGGGAAAAAAAGACAATAACAACACTAACACCCAAAGTGTCACCTACCACAATTGCTGAAAGGTTGTGGTTGTAAGCCCCTGAGCTTTGACACAGACCTTTGTAATACTTAACGTTACAGCTGTGACACGCCTATGCCGAACAGTAACTAGTCTGTCAGAACCTATAGTATGGTTTCACTTATAGCCAAACTGCTCTGAATTGCCCTGCCTTTTCTAACATGTAGCAGATGGTTTTTATGCCTGTAAGATTGGATTTTTTTTGTTGTTGTTGTTTGTTTGTTTCAAGACATTTGGTCAAGTACAGAGTACCTTAAAGAGAAACTGATGATAACCACATCAGAAACAGCAAATAACTGTGAATGATCAGATTGATAGATTGATTACCCCCCCCCCCAACAGCCCCGAAAAAAAAAAATCCACCCCTGGTAACCACCTCTGACTGAAACGTATTGTTAGATGAGCATGTTTGGGAAAGTACTCTGCAAAGCAGAATGGAACATCTGCACAAAAAATGTTGTAGCCTATTTCATTTAATATCAGAATACATCAGAAACAGTCATAGTCACCATTGTTGTATCATGTCCACATATTATGTCCACATATGTCTTACTTTGTCCACAAAACCTTGCATAAATAAATAAAGGCATAAATACATAAATGAATCATACAACAGTAAATGACTTAATTATTCTTTGTTTAACTAACACAAGGCAATCTGTACAGTTAAATCAATCGTTCACACGCCTGAGTGAGTCACTCTGTCTCTGAATCTGTTTGAGAAATGTGTGGGATACCCCAATGTTGCCTCCAGGGAGCTGATCCGAGCAATGTGGGGTTTTTGTGTGTTTTGTGGGTCAGTGATGCACACACGCATGAATAGGTGAACATGTTAAAATACGTTTGCAGAGCTCGTGTGATGCAAACAGTTGCTAAAAGCAGCAGAGGAAACATGAAATTTCCTGTTTTGCTGTGATGTGCAGCAACTGCCCAGTTCTTAGTTTCAAAGAAGGGGGGGGGGGGGTTGGTAACTGAGTTTTCCCTTTATGCTGGGCTCTTAAAATACAGCTGTAAAAGGCCCCTAAGGGACTACCTTGACCTTTATTTCTAGAATTAGCCTCCCAACACTTTCCCATTTCAGCAGATCATAAGCTATGTTGACTTAGGTAGGAGGTGGTCTTCTCAGTTTAGTGCTGTCTGTGTCTTTAGTCCTTGCCACATGACCACAATAGCTGTATGAACAATATGTATTTTAGTTGCTACAAAACAAAACAAAAAAAACCACAATGAAGAAATTAAAAAAAAATACAATTCAAATTCATATGAATGCAAGACAAGGCACGTCTCTTTAAAAAAAAAAACAACAACATGTGGCTCTTCATAAAGCCCAAACATGGAACAAAACACGTTGAGGGGGACTTGTTTCCCGGTGGTGTACCACACAAGGTAATCCAGCGTGGCCACGGCAAATATCCACAACGACCAACTGAGGCTTCAACATCGAGTGGAGTGTGCCGCAAAGTAGAGAACCGTGAACTCAGGTCATTGAACATACCTAGTAGCAGCTCTCCTATAGTTTGTTCTTTGGTGATTTTGACATGGGCCAGAGTGTATGGGGGCAGAGAGAGAGAATGGAGCCAATAGAGATGGCAACCCACAACCCTGTGAGCTCTACGTGTGTGAGTCGAGTGTGCCTAGAGTAGAGTGTGCATGTTAAACCAGAGTGTAACCAGAATACCGCTGTGGTGGTGCGCCGGGTCATAGTGGTTTAAGCAGAGAGAAAGAGAAACTGGGGGAGCAATGTTAGAAGCCTGGGCCCCAAGCCGCGGTTGCTGTCTGCAGGGTTTGATGCGACATATCCTGGGTTCACTTTGGACTAAAAAAAGGTCTCTTAATTTCAAATGAAATCTGATTGCATTTCATTTACATTCTCATTTAAGTTGGATTATAATGTGATCATATTAATACACGAGTGTGAGAGAGCAAATAAAGCCAATAATAAGATTTGATGTAATGATAAACTCATTTTAGGTGGTTTTGGAAACGCCACTATTTCGCTGTTGGAGAAAGAGGTGGAATTTTAAAACAGCTTTATGTGAAAGAGGAAATGTGCTTTAGAAATCCTTTTTTTTTCCCTTTTCTGAGGTGACACATCACATTCATACAACTCAGCAGATGCACTAGGATCATAGATCCGTTACAAATAGATGGCGGCATGTGACTTTGGGTTTTGTGACTTCCACATTAAGTCAGAGGCTAAGAGAATATTTTATTGAAAACCTCATTAGCGGTTCTGTCAAAAACATCAATGGATTCATGCACTACTATTTCTTCCCCTTTAACAAAACTGAGACAACCTCAAAGTCAACTTTCCCATCAGAAACTGTTCCTCTCCTCTCACGTTATGTGGGTTATGGCGTATCCAGTTTTTCCATTGTCAGCGTATTATTCAAAGTTTCTGTTTTGAATGACAAAACTGCTCAATCTGAATATTGCTAAGACTAATTACAAAAGGACAACCACTATTTAAACTCATGAAGCGTGCTCGAAAGAAGTCTATGATGAGTATTTGGCCCATAGAAAACCAGTACAGGATATCGGTCAGTGTGTCCTGTATTCACCAGAGATCTCCTCTGTTACTTATTTAGTAGGTGCTAACGGTTGTAGGGGGTCTGGTTTATTATAGCAGGGGTGTCCAGGTACTGTGGCTTACTATCAGGCGGAAGCCGTTTGGGCCGGCGTGTGAGACTCATGGGTGTCTTTTCGGGAAGGAACTGAGTGAGGCCCCTCGGCATATGAGAATGAGTAACGGGCAGCAGGAACGTCCGCCTACCTCTTAGCCCACAGCACAGGAAGTGAAGAGACCGCTTAGCTCCACTTCCACTTAACCCTTTCCTCGCTGACCTTCAGTGACACACACACACAGTCGGCCCCTGAACATGAATACCTCAGAGAAAAGACTTACGAGTTCAGTTTATACACAGACAGTATTTTTTAAAACATGAGAACTTTACATTCCTTTGATAACACAAATTCAAAATGACTTTATGCCTTATGTATACAGGACTAAAAACTGACACAAGTATTTTACATATACAAGCAATTGAATGCTTAGTTGCATTATTTGCACGACACAGTTGAGAAACACCGTGCTCAGTAGCGTTAAATTTCTCATGTGCTTCTGACCACTCTGTGTAGATTCTAATCAAAGGAGTGTAAGTTACTGCAGCAAAGTAGTAGTGCTTCTAACAGAGTCTGTGTGCCTGTGTGAACAGTTTTATGATTAGTGAAATCCTGAGTGAGGGGTCTGCCCTCTGCTGGCTACTCAGAGAAACAGTACTAGTCTGACAAAGGATATACGTAAGAGAAACAGTCATCACCCAAAACCTAATACATTAAAGCACAATATAGAAATGATAAAGAAGAAAAAGACACCGAAACACTGAAAAGCTACATCTTTTTTTTAATACATAAAGCATACTGTCTTTACAAATCTATAATAACAATGAACACAGTTGTTAAGCAGATAAAACTTGTGTTGTAAGCCATTATAAAACTCCACAACTGTACTGAATATAAATGAAAATATGTGGGAAAGGGATACATGTTAGCATTGATAATCAGACCACGTCTTAAATAACTTTAAGGCACTATAACCAATAAAACTATGTCAAAGTCATGTTGAAATTTTAAGGCACCTTTGCCAGGAAATCTTGTGTCAAACCATAAAGTTGTACCATATGTATAACTTTAACTGCTCAAGATCTATGGTAGAAGAAAAGAAAGACTTTTCAATTCAAGTCAAGAATGTGTTTTCAATGTGCTTTCTTTAGATAAGGTAGAAGTTGAGCAGAGATGGTATGTGGCTGGTATCCATTCATCAAACTGAGAGGATAACATTTGAAATGTATCTTTTGATTTGCAAAATACCTGAAGGGAAGCTTGAGTACAGTTAAGGCATTTTATCTGAAGGCTTCAGCGTTAGACAGTACAAAAAAGGGAGGAACTTTAAGCCAAAGCAGATCAGACAATCTCTAAAGCACATGGTTATTATCCTGGAGTCAGTCAGCCCTGTAATATAATTCATTTCTCTCCACAGTTCTCACTCTTCATCTCTAATCTAATGGAATTCAAATGGAATGCCCCTAGACCTTATACTGTCATCTTTAAGACTCCAGAAACCACAGTTATCAGCTCCTCTCTAAGGGTCTAACCAAGAACACATGACAGTACAAGAGCCTTTGAGGTCCTCTTGGCCAAGGAGAGATGGTGGTTTTCATACACCTGCATAGAATATGACTCAGTCCCAACAATTCAGTTGACATTCAAGTGCATCCTCTATTTGTATGTAAATACTTTTTTTAAAAAACTTAAATAAGAACACCATTGCCCCAAATACACCAGGGACTGTTGACAGTTATGGGAACAATTCCAAAGCACTTAAAAAAAAAAGAAAAAATCAATAACTTTTTGCACTACTTATTCTGTAAACAGTAGAGGCGCTGACGTCTCGGCTGAGGAATCTGGGACGTGTTGCATTGTGGGTGCCCATGTGATACTGTAGCATGAAAGCGGCTCATACATTGTTGCATATATGTTACGTTATAAATATGAAAGTCACAGCTGATTTAACGGGTTTTTTTTGTGTTTTTTTGTGTGTTTTTTGTTGTTGTTGTTGTTGATATTCCTTAGATCCATTCAGTTCAGCAGCTCCAGGTAAGTGATTGGCACTTTCCCCTTCTGGTTCCCACGTTCTCCCATTAACCAATCAGAGTCCATGCCTGGAACACTGCTCACCATGATGACCTGAAAACACCCAGGACAAGCCACAAATGAGGATTCGTTGTACACATCAAACAACAAATCAGTGCCTGTCCACGAAGAGTTTGTTCTCAATGTCCCAAAATGACAAAAGGAAGAGTGGAAAGGCAGAAATCTTGGCTTTTTTTTTCTGCTCACAAAGGTAGGAAGAAGAGGAAGAGATCACTCCAAAGTATCACCATGAGGAAGGAATTGAACACTACCATCTTCTTATCTGGGTTCCTGTTTCAGTCTCCTTCCTCTTACTTATTCACAGCCATAGCATTCTGAGACTTAGCAGTCACAAATACATACAAAGCATGCCACACACACACACACACACACACACACACATACCCCTTAACTTATATTCCTCATACACTGGATTCCCGGAGGTGTTTAGTGTTTTTTAACGTAATCGTGGTGTTACGTGAGAAACTAACCTCGTCGGCCAGCAGGGAGAGCTCGCTGCTGCCCGCGGCGTCGTAATCGTACAGCACCCTGGCCTTCCGGCTTCCGCTGGAGCTGCGCAGTTCGCTGAAGCCTGAGGACGCCCTGCCCGGAGCTGCGGGCAGTGAGGCTGAGACAGGGATGGTTGGAACAGAGATACTTGCCCCTCCGCTTGCCAATGACTGGTTGTTATTGGAGGAGAATGTAGAAGGGAAACTGTGGTAGAGAGAGACAGTGAGTGTGAGAGTGAGATATGTGGGATTAGGGGGAAAGTGGGTATAACTTCCTTTTTAGGGCGACAGAAGATTGTTCAATGGGTTATTGTACCTGCCCAGCTGTTTTTGGAGGTCCACCATATATTGGTAACACTGAGCATAATATGTGGTCTGGGCCTCGACAAAGTCATTCAAACAGCGCAGGTGGTGTGCCTGTGGGAGGGAGAGAGAGAGAGAGAGAAAGTGAGAGAGCTGCTAACACAGTGGAAAAAATGAAATAGAACAGAAAGAAGAGAAGGCAGGTGCTGAATAGAGCGGTGAGTGCTGGAAACAGTGGCCTGGGGTGATGGCCGTGGAACGTACGTGTGTGCTGCTGATTCCCTCCAAAAGCAGCCTGGTGATCTCAGCCTGTCTGTCAAACTCGCTCTGCGTCATCTTCAGGTCCTGCTCCGCCTGAGACAGAGAGAGAGAGAGAACAGAAGCCAGAGAGAGAGAGACAGAAAGAGACAGAGAGAGAGGGAGAGAGAGAGAGAGAGAGAGACAGAGAGAGAGAGAGAGAGAGAGAGAGAGAGAGAGGGAGAGAGAGAGAGAGAGAGAGACAAACAGGGAGAGAGAGGAGGCGTGAATGACTATAAACTCCCTATGTAGGCCACATCCGGGGCACTATTTTGGAGAAGATTATGGGCCTGACTCAGACGGCCCTTGCTCTAACCGACATCAACTGTGTTGACCTGAGAGTCTGCAGAGTAGACACAAAAAGCAGAATAAGCCATGTCAACACAATGTTACAGTAAGAAACGGTCATTACAAATCAGTTAATACAGTTAGATGCAGGAAGTGAAATAATACCACAAAGTGCTAGGAATCTGACAGAAACCTTTCCTTATCCTGACTTTACCAGAATATACTCTATAAGGCTAGCTGTGGCCTTTGTACTCCATGTACCTGTACTCCTCAGGAACGGCACAATTCAGGCAAACATTACATTATTCCTTGATATGAACTAAGTAGCAAAGGCAGGAAAAGCCTTGTGAGCTTTGACGGATGGTGAAAGGAACACTGACAATGGTGTCGTACAGCTCCATTTCTTCCATTTATTCACTATTGTTCTTTACAATTAGCCTGGGGTCGAACGCCGGAGCAGTCTACAGGCTCCTAACCACAGCTGTGACTGAACAGCACTGCCAAGAGGCCCCTGGAGAGCCAGAATGCTAGAACATTCCTCTTACCTTTGTCACTTCCTCTGCCCACATCTGCACAGCGTTTGAAAACAGTGACACAGTGATTAGACCCAAAATTTCGTCAGAGGACCAAAATCAGCCAACTCATCACAGAGACCACTTTACATACACTCAAGTACAACGTGTACACACACATACACACCACAACCCATGTGCAACTACACAATATAGACTGCTAAATCCACGACACAAGCCACTACAAACCTAACTGGGACTGATGTATGGGGAAAGTAAGATTTTAGAGCAACTGAATGCTTGTATAGAGGAAAAAAAGAAAACAAAACAACAACAAAAAACATAGTTTGGAGCTTTCAGTGTGGTAAAGAAAGAATTCCAAGCAGATGAGTGGCTAATAACGAGATGATTGGCTAATAAAAGTATACCAAGCTGCATTGCGACAGGCTGCTTACAGCAGGACTGTGCAGAAGTTAAAGCGCTGAGGGCAAACAGCAAGGCCGCGATGTTTTAGGCAGTGTTAGTCATGAGAACAGTCATTGTCAGCAGTGTTCGCACTTCTGTTATGAAAGTGGAACAGAAGCCTGTGTACAAGTTTTGAAATGCTTGGCACTGTTGGGCAAACACTGCAATCCTCTAAAACATCTCATGCTAACGACAAAAAAAACAAAACAAAACACAGGTCACATAACAGCTTAAAGGAGAACTAAAAACCCATAACGCTCTGGTATGCTTTTCTGAGGGAGACATAAAAAGCACTGCTTCTACGCGTCAGCAAAAAAAAGACAATAACAAACCTTCAGCCATTTGACATGAAGGAAGTTCACCATGAAAGCAAAGTTAGCCGTGTAACCCACGTCTCCTGGTGGAGAAGTGGTGCTAAGCGGCTGAGGAGCATGCATGAAAGAGAGTGACGGAGAGGAACTCAGGCGACCTGCGTCTTACAGTCAACAGTTACGTTCAGGAGAGAGGACAAGACAAAGCCCCCCCCCCCCCCCCCCCCCCAAAACGAAGACAAAACGGGCTCGAAGAAAGAGGAACACACACTTCCTTGGGCGTAGTTATGACATGTGCTGACCTTGTGGGGCAGTTTGTTATAAAACACAGCTCAAAATGTTTGTTGCTTTAACTTGGGCTCGGGGGGGAAGACTTCTCCCTCTCGTGGTTAAAACAGATTTCCTTATTTATGAAACATTTAGATCACTCACGGTAATGTGAGAAGATGGGTATTTATTTAGGATGTGACAAATGTTTGTGAGAGGAATTGTTGTACAAGATGCAGGGATATGATTCTCACCACGGCTCTGGCATCGGCTGCTCTGGCCTTCTTAAGTCGTGTCTTTGCGGCATCCAGGTCCAATCGTTTGTTCTGCAGCAGCTTTCGTTCTTTCTGCACAGAGGAATCAGGGGGAGGAAAGAAGACAGATATTTCATCTGCATTCTAAATAAAGTGTTGGCACAGGTTGAGCTGAACAAATGTGCAGGCATTTCACAGGGTAATTATGTTACCCCATGACCATATCTGGAGTGCCGAGGTAGAAACCAGCCTCAAATAAATAAAGTGGCCTATGCTTGCTTTTTTTTACGTTTCAATTAGAGCTAACCCTGGGTGTTGCCTTGCAGAAATGCCCATGAATATCATTTTTCATGCCTGATGAGTCAGTGGCTGCTCAGAGAGATAATTTATTCTGGGTTAGTACTGACAGCCTTAAACGCCTTGACAGATCTGGATGTAAGCATGAACTAAAACTGTGTACTGTTTCAATACAGAACTAAGGGTATAGTGAACTTGTTAGCCTGCAAACTAACTTTTATCAGCGACTTTAGGCAGGTTACCATGTATAGAAACCAGGTGTGTATTTAAAGATTATACTGCTTTAACCAATGAAAAATCCGTTTTATTCAAATAATAAGAGGAGAAAGAGGGAGGAGCAGGCAGGTAGCATGCAAGTGTTAACATGTGACATTATATCACCCTTACTTCACCACTTCAGCACCAATTAATTCAGCTTTGCTAAAAATGGCTTTATGTGTTTTCATTTAAATATGTGAAATAATAATTGGAATATCAACTTTAGTAAAGAATGTATTAAAACGGCCGATTCGCATATGTATTTGTTGAACTCTATGTCTATGTCTGGTTTCTTTGAGGCATTATCTCACCCTCTGTTATCTCAATCTCGTGTAGGGGGCAAAGTACTGTTGACACAAATAATCTAATCTGACCAGTCAGTTCAAGCTCACCAGTATGGTCTTGAAGTCTCCTTCCAGAAAGTTCCTGAAAGGTGTGAGGAAATTGATGGCTGAGCTCTGGATGAACTCCTTCTCTGCTGCTCCTATCTGTTTCTGGGTCTCTCCGCATTTAATCAGTGCATTTCCTAAAGACAAAGACACAGTTGTGTCCATATACTCAGCCATTCTCAGCAGCACTGTCTGTCTGTGAGTTTAAAGGAGTTCAGCCACCGTCACAAGCTCCACTGATGGAGAAAATCGTTTTGCCAGTTTCAGTGACAAATGAAGGAAGATTTGAGCAAATTCACATTATGAAAGATACAACTGAGTGTGTAACTTAGACAAAACCCCAAAATGTACAAAATGAAGAGATTTTGAAGACATTAAACCAAAAAGGGTGGAAACAGTACAGTGATACATATCAACACGGGCAGAGGGTGTGACTGAAGCCTTCAGAAGAGATCATCTTGGTCTAGTTATGCCTCGTTCTAATTACTGAAAATACTACTGGAGAAAGTAAAAGTGACTTTAAACCATCCTTGCGTATTGTTATAGGTTTCCAAATTTTTTGAAAACAGAGTAAAAGTGCTGACCGTAGGCAGTTCCAGGTCCAAATTCATTTCCAGAGTCAATCATGGATTGCCCCAGCAGCTCGTGGTTGTTCACTCGCGAAGGCACTTTTTTTTCCAGTTTCTCGTACAAGAATTCTTCTATCCTCACATCTGCAAATTGTAAGAGGACAACTCAATTACATCAGCAAGCGGGAGTCATAAGACAACACAGTCTTGAATGATGTGACCTTCAAGGCCTCAGATATCAGTCAGATCACAAACAAAGATAGTGTACATTGGACAACACAGAGATAAGCCTAAAATGACTTTTCTTTCCTAGTGTCAGAGAACAAAGGACAGTTTCTCTGAGCAATAGAGACTAAATCAGGCAAAATTTAAAAACAAAATACAGTCCTATAGTATGAAATCTTCCTTAGTACATTGTTAGTTTGACAGAGATTCATGGTGCGATGGTACAATTGTAATGCAATTGTAACACTGTAACTGTATAGCACTGACTTGAAATACATGAACATACGGTACCAAAAGCAAAATGTGTGGGGTCATCAAACATCATTAACCACAAATTTATAATAAGCAGCTCATAACATCATTTTCAGTGTTGTGGAAAGAAATTTAAATGCCATCAAATACAATAAGTACAACCAAACAATGCAATTAGATGATTCAAAACCAGTTTTCTTAAAGGTCACAACTGACGCTTCTTTTAACAATTCTATTTAAGTATACAGAGGGAGTGTAATTCGATTTATCAAGATAACTTACTTTTCCAGTTCCATCAACAACCAAACCCCTAAAAGCCGCTTTCTTAAAAGTGATTAAACAGTTAAGCCTGGGTGATATCTGTTTATGAGACAAACAGCAAACAGGTGTGTGAAAGTTTGTGTGTCTTAAGAAGCTGTTTCTAGTCCCATGTTGATCTTCTCAGTCTGAGTGTTATGGCAAACTGAGCAATGTGGCACCATAGTGAGAACTTTGAGGAGGGTCCACAGCTGTGGTTTCTCTTGCAGGGATGCTTTGGTGTTGTATTTTTGGTCCACTCTAACACCAACAAGTTAAACCAAAGTTGCATTAGTTCTGGAAGGATAGGCATCTCACTCAAACGATGAATCAATGACCAAGAAGTCCAGAAAACGGGGGACTTACAAAGCCAAAATGTGAAACGTCTTTGACAAAGAATGCCATTCTCACTCTTAAGCAGAATAACTTGGTTCCAGGGATGTGACACAAATGAAAGGGCACAAACAAGAATTATTCTAGTGAAATATGTTTGAGAGAAAATTCATATACCCGACATAAGAACTGTTTATCTCATTTGTTTGACGTGTAACAAAAAAAAGTCAGCAAACCTCCTTTAAGTCTAGTTTCAAAACAAGGGGATCAAATATAAGCCAATGTAGTTTATATGTCATATCAAAACCAAATTTAAATATTTAACTTTTTTCTTAAAACAAACAAAAAAAAAACTCTCACTCTTGGTTCACACTGTGGAAGTTGTTCAGTTGTGTGGTGATCTTACTTGGGTTTGGCTGTAGTAAAACCTCTGTTTGCTTCATGATCTTCTCTGTCCAATGCTTGGTGCATTCTGCCCTAGTGAGAAGGTTCTCCAAGTGTGCATCCAGCTCTGTCTTTTCAGCCTGTCCAAGTTTCTCCTCTGTGAACTTGGTATAAACGAATACACAGGTGTCAAATGGAATACTGTGCGTTGACACATACTGAGTAAAAACGACCGATGTGCACAATATAGAGAAAAAAAAATCGTAGGATGCAGCAAGTTTTCTAGATCTTTGATGGGCTGACGGGTAGTTAGCAAACTAACGGGCAAATCCATGAGTCTGAATGTTGCCTATTGATCAGGAGATTACTAAACTGAAATTAGCTGTACTAAATTTTGAAAAGAAGTTAAGCCTAGCGTTATATATGGCAATTGTTGCTACCCGGCAACCTAATCACATCAGAAATATCGTTTGCTCGTAAAGCAACGTTAGCGTCAGTTAGCCTGCTAGGTAGCTATAACCAACTCAATCTCAGTCTGTGGATTCAGAGACACACCGGATGTGCTGCGTTCGCTTTTTAACTTTTGTTACTTCACATTAGAACATATAAACTAGCAATAAAACAAAGAAAACATGTTTCAACCCAGTACCAAAAGCTCAACTGTTAACACACGGTCATGAGTTCAACATTACATTGGTAGGAAGTAATAGTTCTTAACACCAACTTGTGGCCCAGCGGGTAAGCTAGCTAGCCGGCTACTAAGCTAACTCATTTTGCTTGGCAGCTCGATGACCAAAGTGAAAGTTATACAAGGCCTCGCATGCATCGCAAAATGTAATTAACTGACAGCTCGATGTACGGGTGTATTAACAGTTTTAAGGTTTTAAGGGAGAGATTCGCTCAATGTGCTGAGATATATAAATTAAATTCAGTCTTCAATGTTGAAACTTACCTGGACTGCCCGACTGAGGAAAGTACCGGCATCCGCTGCTAGTCTTTTAACATTAAAATCCATTTTGTTTTGTACTTAAAAAACAGTTCACTGAAAACGTGTCCATCCACTATAGAAACAGATAGGATAGCATCAATATTTACGTTTGTTTCAGAGTGGTGGTTTGACAGCACAACTCTGTACAGCTGAAAGAAAGGAGTCCCACCCACAGTTACAGAGTGTGAAATGTACGTCTGTGGAACCACAGGCGGGCTAAGATCAGGCTGCCGTGGGAAGCACAAGCACTAGTTCTTGTTAGGTGTGCTCGGAGTTTATTTGCATGTTTCTGACATACAGATGCAGTGAAAATTTCTTCACGCACCGACGGCTAACTAGAGATGATCTCTATTAACTCTTTATTAGACATATATGTTTTTACGAGAAGAACGCGACTGTCCATTTAGATGAACTACTTTACCCAGAGGATACAAAATCTCAGATATTTTTAAGTATAAATGTATAATTATATGTAATATGTAAGTTTACAATTAAATTAAAAACAATGGATTCAGTATCAGTTGTGTGGACATTTCGAACTGTCTGTGGATGCAGATATGACATAGATCCTACACTTTTTAGCCACCCCCTCAGTGGAATAATTTAAATAAAATACCAGAGCTGTGTTGAAACACGAACCGACGCAAAAAAAAAGCAAAAAAAAAAAGCCTACACTAAATGGAATCGAGATCTATTTTAGTTGGTGGTCCAAACTGGACCACATAAGGACCACGTTAATAGTGTGACCCTCGTAGGAAACATCGTAAAACTGAGGGCGTGTCCTTTCTCTTAATTACCACTCCTCACCCAGTGCGCCGATGCAGACACGTTTGCTGACACCATTGCTTGTAGAAGTAATCCACGCCTCAGTTTCCTTTTTGGATACCGTTAATGTCCGAAACTGTCTTGTTATACACTCCATATCCACAAGATGGGAGTGTAATCATGTGCTGTCAGATAAAAAACCAGCACATAGACTTGAAGAAATTAATATCATAGACAACACACATCGTTTGAAAGCAGCGGTTTAGCTGAAAAATGTTTCATATTGTTGACACAATTTAGTATACTTATGACACATCACAATATACTTAAGGTTGGTGTTACTTACAAATCATTGTTGGGCACGTTCAGCCTAATGTTCCATTAAAACCTTTGGGACGTTGTTGGGAGATTTATAGGAAAGGACCTATATTTACATGTTTTTAAATCATGCTTTACAGAGAAGGTACTAATAAGAAAGAAAGAGAGAAAAATGTGTAAAAATACATTTGTCCGTGGTTGATTCATTGTCATAAAACATTCTCAAAATTTTCACATCCAGTCTTTAAACTGTTCCATCTTGTAAAGAAAAAGAAATATTCCACACTAAAATATTTCTTATTAGAAAGCACCGGTGTTTAGAAGCTGGTCTGAGGTCAGTTCTTTCATGTTTTACAGTAGTTTGAGTGGCATGCTTCCTCTTCAATGTGCTCCTGCTGCATGACTGATAAAGCAAGGAGTGCGTCGCCATGGCCACGCTGAGAGGAAATGGAGGCCTTAATGAAACTCTCATCACATTGAGGGTTTTGTGGCGCACAGGAAAACATTAGGACAGAAAAAGGAAAACATTAGCACGCTGCTATATGAGAGCTGGTCACTATTTCCCATGGCTTTTTGTTGTCTTTTCATATCAGAGTATGGTCTTTGCTGCCACATGTGCAGTCTTCATATCGTAATATTTCTCATGAACAAATACCTTTTTTGGCTCATAATGTCCTTAACCATTTTTATGAGTTTATTGTAAAATATTCTTAATCTTTAGGTAGAGTAATAATGTACTTTAAATGATGGCTTTCAGCAGAGTATTAGCATGTTATAAAATGTGACAGAAAAGGGATACAGTATAATCACTCCATGCATCCCCGGGTGATTAAAAAAAAAAAAAAAACTAAACACACGAACAGATGACCTCTCTTAAGTTGCTAGGTAGTTTCAACAAAATAAGTTTTGTGTTTTCTCAGAGACCAGATTAAAATCCCAGATGAAATCTTGGACCATATCAACAAACTGTATCTTCAAGTCATCCTGATAGCTATACCCTTTCTGCACAGTCAGCACTGCTGTCAGCCTCATATGGTAAAATGGTTATTGCAGGTGGACCAGACTACAGCGAGCCCAATAAAAATGAAGTGGGTAGGTGGTTTCATTCAGACAAGGTGGGAGTATGAAACATTTAGAGACATCATACCCCTGACTGGGGTAAAGTTTATAGTCCCTGAGCAGGTAGGAAGGCTGGCTCCAATCAGTGGAATAGAAAAATGAATTAACTCTTCACTGTTTTAACAGATGTCCCCATTATTGTGTCGAAACATTTTAGGGCGACAAAGAAAACAAGGGCAAGTGCTTGAAAACGAATTGTTTCCGAAACCTTCCAAAAAGGGCTCCGTTTTCAATACAGTGTGATTTCTCCATGTTCATTCACAAACTGTCTAAAATAACCCCAGTTAAGCTCTGTTTTGCATTTTTACAGTTGACTAGTAGAGCGGGCATGTACAAAGTGCACATTTATTCATGTGTGTGAACCTGACTAATGCTAGTTAAGATGAAGGAGCAATTGCCTACAGTTATCCCTGCAGATTTGGGCCTTCTAGCCCTTTGGCCAGCAGAACAGAAACAGTACCCTGGCTTTGCATTTGACATAGTAGCCGGATCTTCCTCCTCATGTTATTTTTTTTCCCTCTCTGAGAACATTCCTGTCAAACACAGACTTGTTTACAACATGTCTATAAACAGAGATGTTCATGTAGAGGCAGTCAGCATTGGCACGATTTCCCCTTTCCAATCTGTTAACGTTTGGACATCAAAAGTAATTCAACCATATATCACAGAGGGCATATTTGACTTTTGCTGCTGTTAAAAATATGTTTTCTGTTCCCTGAGATTGACTGTTAGTGAACGTATGAGTTTCCCTGAAACCAACATTTTTAGCTTGAAGTAGAAAGTGAAACAATCTCACATGTAATGTGAGTTGAGTCCTTAGTGGCTTTCGGTTACCTTACCACTTTGCTCTCAAAACACTTTAAATGATTCAAACATTCAGATGGTTTTTGGAACCTAATGGATATCTTTTTTTTCACTTGTGCTGTTTTTAGAACTATACTTACCTTTCAGAAATGTAAGTCATGAAACAAGTTACATCCAAGTGAATATTTATTTCATATTGTTTTATTTATTCTATATTTCAACAGATTTGTCAGTACTACAGCTGTGATGAAATTTAAGCAGTCGAAAATGTTACACAGAATACAAATGATTATCTTTAAATGTGAATCAAGCAAAATCTATGAAAGCCATTTCTTCTCATCTTCATGCTTTGGCTTGGTTATGTCTACAAAGAAAAAAAAAACATGGCTGTATCTGGGTGCAATTAGGAATAACCCAGGCAGATACCTGCTGGTCCTAAGGAAATAGCTAAGCAAGATCAAGTGACTCTCCTCATTACCCATACATTAATATAAGACCTTTGGTTTCACAAGCTGTGAAGTTCCTGCCTTTGACTGATTATGCTAGCAGCCATTTGAAATGCATGCATACACTGAAAAAGCACTACATAACCCTAGAGAGACATCAATGAGAAAATGAAATCGAAGCCTTTACAATATTATAAATAATATGCAGATGTAATATTGTAAGGATACACTGATAATGTTAATTATCTTTTCTATAGAGTTTGGTAGGTTGATAAAATAGGTTTAAGATATAGGTTGTAGTAAAACAATGTCACAGTTCATATCAGCCTTACCAGAGTCTCAAGGTCAAATTCTCTCTGTAAGGGTTTACATCAGTAACTATTATGTGATTCAAAGTTGTGATACATTTCATCTGTAGGTTGAATGGGCAAAATATGAGAATAATTTTATGAATCTGTAACACTCTAACTGAAAACATAGTAACATGGAAGTTAGATTAATGCTCGAATAACAGCTCATGTCCTTTGAGGAACAGAAAAGACGTGAGGATTCACTGAAAACATAGTCACATGGAAGTCAGATTGATGTTCGAATTACAGTTCAAATCCTTTGAGGAACAGAGATGTTGCTGCCCGATTCGCTTGCTTTGGCAGAGTAAGGAAGCACGCTCCTGTTTTTTCACTTCAACAGAACATGTGTTAAACAGCAAGAATATTCAAACTTGTTGAAATCCACTTCCTCTTGAGCAAAGTGTGTTTCTGTTCCCTGAGTTCGCCTGAACTTCATAAACAAAGGTTATTCAAATTCACATCCATTTCAAAACCACAGGTGTCCCTGAACTCAGTGGTCATAGTGAAATATTTTAGTAATATTACAGATGTTAATACAAAACCAAAAGTTTTATCTTAACCCAACAGGAAAAAGATAGAATCAATTTTCAGTTTTGCTACAGTTTTAACATAACAACAAGAATCAAGTTCCACCCAGTTGGCTTTAGAATGGAACTTTCATGAACTGTTTCGTCAAAACTTGTGACCTGAGATGAGTTTAAGCGATATCTGATTTCATTTTTGGTCAGTATTTAAAATGAGGGGAAAAATAGGCGTTTGATTTGGAACTGTTCTTTTACAATTTAATCTTGCCTTAGGCTCACAATCTTCTTTGCAAGCTCAAGCAATAGGGGATACCTCAGGGTCTTACTCTTCCAGGACTCAGGGATCCCCTGGAGCCCCATCTGCAAGAAAGAGAGAGAAAGAGGAAAGAGAGAGAGAGAGAGAGAGAGAGAGAGAGAGAGAGAGAGAGAGAGAGAGGCAGTTAGTTAGTGCTGTTGTAAATGCTGACAGTCCACAGGCAGACAGTATGGGGTCAAACTCATTAAGGAGAAGTCAACAACAAGGTGCTAAAAGGCAGAAAAAAAGGAAAACTCTTATCAACTCAGTGTGTGCCTGCACATTCTCTGACAGATTCCCTCAAAATGAATTAGTCTATGATTCAACACCACATGTTCAACAGTCCGAAAGCAAAGTGAGCATAGCTGTTACTCATCTTTATTGTTCTGTGGTAAAAATCTTTTGTCACAGTACTCAATACGTCTTGAAATATGTGTCCTTGAGGATGACTCTTTATACCTGAGCCCCAAAGCAAGCCCCAATGAAAGAACTTCTGCTACAGGTGCACCCCCCGCAGCGCATGGTGGTCCTGACTGCCTCATCCAGCCCGCCAGACGTCAGGACCCCATGCAGCGCTCCTTGGAATGCACCAGGCAAACCTGGAAGAACCATGGACATGGAAACATGCAGAGAAAAAGACATTACCCATGCATTATACTTTCATTTCCCAAAGGAGGAACAATAAACTTCTAGTCTTAGAAAGACCTGGAAGTCATATACATTTATCTGTCAAAATGAAGATATGTTTACAGTGTGCGGGCTTCTTTTGTTCCCCTCATGTACCTCTCTCAATATTAACAACCATGGATATTCAGAAGGTCAGGAGAAACTTATGTTGTTACATTCCAAAGCCAGAAGTGCAGGTTTACAGCAGGTGTGTTAGTTATCAGTAGCTGCTCTATACTGATGTTTTTTGCAGGCATGCTTTTTATCTTTGAAAATAAAAAAAAAAAAAAAAAAAAAAAAAGATTGTCTTAAGCTGCTGGATCAAAAAAAAAAAAAAGCATCTATCTTATAGCATAGCTTATCACAACTCCTCAGGTAGTAATGACAAAGAGCCAAAGCAACAGACTGGAGCCTGCTGCCGCCTTGGAATGGTTTCGACAGTCAATCCTACCTCATGTATTAGAGAACACGGCAGGTATGATGTCCTGTGGAGGCTTGGCTAGGTTCTCCTTCACCTGCTGCAGAAATCCTGTGACAGTAATTAAGAGGGAAAAAATATTTCACTTTTACTGCCTCCGTATGGATCATAAAAAAAGAATAATCTGAGACTAAAGATTTAATTTTTTTTTCTCTCATGTCATGTCTCCGTTCGAGAGAACGCAAGGGTTGATACAGACAAGAGCTGCTTTGAAGATTTGAGCTTAGAGAGGAAAAAAAACAAAACAAAACAAAACCAGCCAACAGACATTTCAGTCAGTTGACATTTCAGTTCAACTCAAAGTATTTCGCCAATAAGACTCAACAGTATTTGAAAGAGTACACTCCCCAAAGCTATGGCCTGTCATTTAGATCATAGAGAGATGTGCACGTGCACACACACACATACACACACACACACACACACACACACACACACACACACACACACACACACACACACACACACACACACACATACCGATCACAGCTCTGTCCAGATCTTGAGGGTTTTTCCTGTTTGGGTCGTTCAGTTGCTCTAACACACGGTCCAGGGCTTTGGAATCAGGGCCATTCAGGATGTAACACTCCAGGAACCTGAGGATGTAACAGTATACAATAAACTACTGTGTGACCAGTGCTTTGCATCCTTAGTGGTGTCTGCATTCACACTTATGCTTTGCATCCTAGTTAACTATTGACATGTGGTATCAAACTGGCACAACTTTTTCAAGCACTAACTACAGTAATTATACTCCTGAATGTGTTTACTTAGATTATGATTCACGTACTGGGATCAATCTGTAGACTCATCTATAGAGGATGTCAGTGTGTTTTACATTTCCAATTAGAGCATATATTTACATTTACAATATAATGCCTTTAACAGCTCAAACATACATATGACTGAGTCCTTTTGAGGCTCAAAGGTCAGAAAGATTACCTGGCAGCAGTCAGAGTGACAGCCACACACGCATCATAATTCTGAGTGACACGGATGGCTGCCTCTACCTTCTCCAGCAGCTCAGGTTTGCCAGCGTACAGAGCTACTATGGGGGCCAGTTTAGTGATCCCATCCATCTGGTTATCCACATCACATCCTGTATGAGGAAAGAGAGGACGCATGTCCTAAATTATAGATATCATCCATACAGAATATGCCCTGTGTGCTCTATGTTCTACCGAAAGCAAATGAAACTAAAAATATTTTAAATATGCAGCTAAAAACGGCAGAGATCTTTCTGGTTTCAAAATTTCTACATCTGTGTTTTAGCACATAAAATGTAGCTCACTCTGTCGCATAAATAATTCATTTTTGTTACCAGTCTCCTCTTTCCCAGAGTCCACATTCCTCATGAAGGCTTTGAGACTTCCGTTTCTCCATGGTCCTGGAATAGGAAGTATTGCCTTTGGACCTACAAATGAGGAATTGTTGAGATGGTCATGACAAAAGCTACAAATTTCTGTTACTGTGAGCAGTTTACCTCAAATTTCCTTTTCTGAAAATGCCAACATATACATAACACTGAGTTACAAGAGGGTTTATTGCCCAATATCGACAGCAAGAATTGCTATCCGACTGTGTCAGCAGATGTCAATGATACTGTCTGTCTCTCTTGGACCAGACAAGGAATGGAAAACAAACATATTTCTCTCATAGTGTTCCACAGTTCACCAACGTGGTCTGTAGTCTCTGCTAAAAAAAAAAAAAAAAAAACTCACCTCCTTTTTGTCTGTACGGGTTATTGAGTGGCAGGTCATATACTGTCCCTGGACCAAAATATTTGTATGTCCGTTTGGTAAGATCCTCTACATTCAGTCCTACGGGAATAAATTGAGTGGTAAATCCTGAAATTTTTCATTCTCCATTGTTAGTTACATTGTTTCTTGCAGCTGTTGCAAGAAACATTGTTTCTTGCAACAGCTAAGGGAATTTGTAATGTATTCAAGGTAAAAAAAAAAAAAAAAAGGTCAACTTAAAATTATGAGGTGACTTCCTTCACAGCTCGACGCTCAGCGTTGGGGCCATTTAGATTCCTATGTTCCTCAAAAAGTGGCCTTACATATTTAAATCAACTTTCCATTTTCACTGTGTACACAGTGTATTGCTTAAACATATGGACTGGAAACAGTTTGATCATGCGTGTCATTCACCTCCACATTCACAGAGAGATTCAAGCAGAACATAAGCCTGGTCCCCATAACACGACTGCTCTCCAGTCTCCCTGGTGTAGAATGGGTTAGCAGACTGAGGGCGGAATTCAATGTAAGGTTCTGTCTCAGACAGGAGAGCCTTCAGACGCTCAGGGTTATAGTTCCAGTGCAGAGGCTGGGCTGGATGGGAACAAAAAATATGAATGAATGATTAAAAGCAGAAGTCAAAGATTCTTCATGGGTCTGATCACAGCAGAAATCAGTCTGCGTGTCATTATTTCTTATTCTTTTATCAAACCTTGCTATGCGATAATTAGTAGTGATTATTACGCAAGTAAGGAAGGCACCATGATAACCATAGAGGTTTATCCTTGCTGCAGCATGAACAGATGGCCTGGACTGATAGGTGACTCTAACTGATAGGAACTGTCACAACTGCTGTTGTGTATTACAAATGTTACTTAGAGGAAATTAATGAATTATTCGTCTTAAGGGGAAAAAAAACCAACAACAAAAAAAAAACTGCGAGTGGGGAAACTTTACCTGCTGCATCAGAAACAGCTGCTCCAATAATGGCTCCAATGACCCTGTCAGCCAGAGCCAAGGTCATCTGAAACAGTCAGCAAGTGAAGTCAATTAATTCTCAACACCATGTTTATTTTAGGGTTCTCTTGATGAGATTTTCATACAGTATGCAGTCATAATAATAATTGCACACACACAGACACAGACACACACACACATACACACACACACAGAAACATACATTTTTCTTTACATCCTGTAAGGGATTTCCCACTGATCTCCATTTTACTGTAAATAAAAACTATATAAAGCTGTAAAGTGGTATAACACTGGGTTGTTCAGTATCGACAGTGAAGCCAGGGGTGATTTTTATGTATGAATACTTATGGTATGGTTATGACTACTACATGCAACACAAAAACCTCATGACATACATATTCATTCACTTTTCTTGACAACACAAGCACTTATTTTCACATGCTCAAGTAAAGCCCTTTCCACCAGCCAGACTCTCTCTCTCTCTCTCTCTCTCACACACCAGCACACACACGCATGCACACACACGTGCACACATGCAGACACACACACACTGTTGTGGGCCTTAATTTAGTTTTTATTTGAGTAAATGTTTCTTTGAGCAAATGAATAAATTGGCCATGATGAAAGTCAAACACAACAATATTTTCCTACCTTAGTTTTTGGACTGTGCTGATCACCACTACACCAGCCGTGTATGGGAGTTTGTTGTTGTTGTTGCACTGCAAACAGCTTATCTTTACTTGACTTTAAGATATATTCCAGAGGAGTTACACCCCTTTGCTGACACCCAAAATCCACTGATTGCCTGCCTTTTTCTTCCCAACATGCATGACTTTGCACTTCTAAATGTGTCCTGTTTCAGATCTTTATTTATTCTTTATGTAAGGCATTGCTACACATGCCAGCCACAAACTGATCCTGTCACTTCAACATCTAACCAGTTTTATACAGCAGACCTACATACATTTTCCACATATTGTAGTTTTTGGCTATTACATTTTAACAAACTGAAAAATCATATTTTGACATTGTTGGGTTTTAATAACTAGACCTGTATGTCATAGAAAACTGCTTCTCACTGAGTGAATTCTAGTACTGCTACTACTGTAGAGGACAGTCTGCAATGAATACAGCCATAATTTAATTGTCTTGGACTTCAAGGGCATATTTGTGCACTGCTTTTGCCTGAACGTAACATTCTTTAACAATCCCGCGGCTCATGGATCAATTACTCACACGAAAGCTTGTTTGTTACCACTACAAATCTTTGGCGCTACGTTTTGTTCTCTTCAGATAAGATGCCATGCAGCTCTTAAAAAATGTTCAGTGACAGGTTTTTTTTTCTTGTGGAAAGGAAAAAGCACAACACAGTTCTGTCCTCTCCTTGGCCAGCTGACAGCACCCCCCCCCCCCCAAACCCCCACCCCCCCACCCCACCCCGTCTCTGGTCATACAATCCTATGAGGCATCTGTCTTTCAGATTCTCCTGAGCCCTTCTGCCTATTGATTTCTCAGCTAGACCCAAAATGAGCCTCAGACCTAGGGAGTGAGGGCTATTTTGTTCTCCGGATCAATACTTCTGCAAAAGGATTAGAGAGAGAAAAAAGCGTTTTGTCCTGATATTAGCTCAAAGGTCATCGCTCTTACTCCCCTAAATGTGGATTTAAGTTTTATTTGCCATGAAATTGCCTGACTAAAGTGGAAACCTGAGCTTTTCAGAATCAGGAGGATGACGAAGAAGAAGAAGAGGAAGAAGAAGAAGAAAAAAAACAAAACAATTACATTACTATTCCAGTAAATTTACAGTCAGTTTTGAGAAATCTTTTGTCAGAGAGGCCACAGACTAATACCTGGCAAATGTTTGTTCCTGTGAATGGCTAAAGTTATATTTTACACACAAAAATCACATGATGTTTTGGTACATAAACACAGCAAATATGTCATCCACTGTCACCAAAAGAAGCATCATCATCATCATCATCATCATCATCATCAGACCAAGACTCTTCATGAATGACTTGTGCAATGCAAAGAGCGACAGTGCGGGCCATAGCTGGGACAGTGGGAAGTGTGGCAGGATGACAACATTTCTGAAGGCTGTGTGTAGCCAGCTTTGATCAACTGGCAGATGGGCTGTAGCGTGCTGGCTTCTGCTAGCGCTTTAAAATAGAGACCGGGAGGGAAGTTGAGGTAGAGGTTGACCTCTAACACACTGCACTCTCTGCTTCCTTCCTGTGTCTAACAGCCTTGTCAAACTTCCTCAGTCTTTGCTCTGACGAATCACAAATACAAGGGGTGTGCCAAACAGACCAATCACCAGCTGTTTGTTCGTTTATCCCTCCGCTTTGCTAGCTGTATTTTAACAAGTCTGAAGTGTCGTAAAGCTCTATTTCATAATTAATGCTTGTGTTAAAGATCTGAGATTCACAGTTTGACATCTGTCTAATTACCTGTTTGAATTAATCTGCGACATATGTACAGTGTTTTCACAGTACAGTTTAGCAGTGTTTTATTTGTTGATACTGAGATGTTAAGGTTTTGATGGTTATTAGAAGGCAGATCACACTTTTTTTCCCCCCTCTTCCATATGAGAACGAGTGAAACGAGAAACACAAACCGTACGCTGAATGGCTGAATCTGGACTCAGGCCACACTCCCAGCCATCTGATCGTCTGTGCTCTAGCATAAAGCACCATGCTAACAGCAACCCCCCCCCCAACCTTTCAACTTTCATGGAGTTGAAGCCTTAGGGGTCTTTCAGTCCATTACACAAAGATGAAAAAGAGCTACATTTGGGTCATGCTGAGTTTTCTGTTCATTGTTTTACTGCACATTCTCCAGATAAGTCTTACTGGCACGACTCATTTCCCACTCACACTCCTTCCTTCTGTAATGTAAATAGCTTGACCCAGTACCTCGGAGAGACAGGAGTGGGATCCTTTCGCGCTCTTCATCACGCACAGTTCACAAAAACATTCACATTCTTACATGTAGACATTCAGCAGTAAAACATCTGATTTTTTTTGCTTCTTAAATTTCACATAAATATTATTCTGCTAAGATTACGTGAAGTATGTAGGACATTTCAATTTATTATATAACAGAGTTTGTCTTTTTTTTTTTTTTTTTTTTTTAAATCGGAAATGGTTGCATGAGCCATTGACAAGCTCCGCTCTGACAAAAACATGGTCAGAAAAATAGGATATCTGTGATATTCCACTAACATTCAAACAATGCATATTCCAGCTAACTGATTCAGCCCTGTTTATTTCTCCCTCACTCTCAGTCTCTGTTTGAGCCAGTGCATATGAGTGGATTTCAATATGCTTTTCAATGTTCTTGCCACTGAACTGAGGATCAATCAATACACAACAGTTTAAGTGGTGTTGTATAGGCCTACGTGTCTCTGCAGAGACATTATAATTACTCCTCATGCAATTCATCTTTATATTAATATGCCTGTATTTGTCTTCAATATGCAAAAGCAAATATTCTCACAGGAGGAGGTCATATTTGGTGCACCGTGGGGAGTAAGCAAAGAATTACGTACGCTAAAATATTTCTTACATGGCATGGTTTCAATTGCAATGAAATGATCTACGTGAAACATGGCAATTTAAGCAGATAAATCAAATTAAACTGTTATAAGCCCACTTCAGCGATTGTGCACCTCACTGGAGAGTGGTAAATGTTGAAATTCAGGTTCGATAGTTCTTCCGTTTTGGTTATTGATCATTTCATTGGTTATCGACGGGGACTTTCTTTTCGCAAAAGAAAAAAAACTGCAAAAATGCACGCAGTTGTGCAAACCCTTAAGGACAGAGAGAACACAATCGAGACTCATTTTTCATCAACTTTTCCACAGCGCTTCGGTAAACGTGACTAACTTCCCATACTTGACAAGGCTGTTGCTGAGTACTCGGTATAATTTACACGGAACATATGAGTGGTAGGCGGAAGACAGTGGATAGCAATCGAGTGAAGGGAGGGTGGGAGGACGCGAAAGAGAGAGGGGGGTGGGAGCAAAAGAAAGAGATAGAGGGCGAGCTACGAAGAGGAGAGAGAGAGCTCTCACGGATTTCTGTCTGTTCCTAACTGTACCAGGCGCTTTCCATCTTTGAGAGTGGATCTTCTACCGGAGAAGACGCGTGTTCATTCTGCAAAATAAATGGGAAGTGAAAACGAAGCTTGTTTCCGAGTGTCGCGCTCAATGTGAGGTGACGCGACCTGTGATCAGACCAGTTCATTCTGCAGTTCATTAGTGCCGACAAGATTGGACAAAGTAGCCTTACGTTTATTTACCAAACATGAAGGAGTTTTGGAGGCAATGTGCGTTGTGGTTGATCAACTGCAAGGTGCTACCACCGACCCACCGGGTGACATGGGAGTCTGCTCAGGTATTCGATCTCGCCCAGACCCTCCGGGATGGGGTTCTTCTGTGTCAGCTCCTGAACAACCTGAGACCGCAGACTATAAATCTGAAAGAGATCAACTTGAGACCACAAATGTCACAGGTGAGAGAATTAAGAAAAAAAAAAACCCTTCAGAACACAGAGCTGTTGACTGATGGAGTAAATTGTGGAAGTGAATGCAGTTCTTGCCTGTATTGTAAACAAGCATCAAAGCTAATGGGCAACAGCGCGAAACTATGAGAGTAAAATTTTAGGAAATCATTAGGCTGATTAATCGAGGGGCCTGTGGTTTCCAGAAATGCGTTTAGGTAACTGGTAGTAAAGGAAGTTGCATTATTTTCGCCTTTCTCTTCACGGAGTGCTCTAGTACCGTTATTCGCGTCCAACGCTCCTGCCCCCTGCAGGTGATGGGGGACACACGTCAGGTGGGAGCGCTTTATACTGCTCAAAGCACACAATATTGTTGCACTCTAAATTAAGTACATAAGCAGAGAGAACAAGAAAGAGAGAGAGAGAGAGACCGTGAGTATTGGCATGTATTAAGAGTGTAAAACAGAGAAAGAGACAGAAAGTGAGTGTGAGTGATTGAGTGAGTGAGAGTGAATGAGAAAGACAGAGAGAGAGAGAGAGAGAGAGAGAGAGAGAGACTGGACCAGTAACTCTTATTTTCTATAGTCTTATGACTATGTCTTGTATGATTCATGGGAGAAGGTAAAACTGATTTTAAATGAGCATGACTACCAGGGCTCAAAGCCAATTAATTAGCCTAGACTCTCTTTCCAATGAAATGGACTTTGTTTTTGTTTTTTTTGGTTTTTTTTTACTCAAAGGAAAATAAATGCAGTAAGTGAAAAAAGTGCCTCCCCTTGCCATCTCTGTTGATATATTTTGAAGCAGTATGGTTGTTGTGTTAAGCTCCATTAAGTTCTCTGTCTGTGGGGTGCCTACTTTATCGAAAACAGCAGTCACGGCCACCTTTCTCTCTCTACATTGTCAAAGACCATCTGCTACAAACCTGGCCCAGATTATGTTTTCCTCTCACATCCAACTAAATCTGTCTGTGCAGTAGTCCAATGACAGCACACAGGGGACAGTTATTCAGTGTGACCCTTGACCAGTCTCTACTAAACCCAGTGGAACCCATGTACATGCACGCGCACACACACACACACACACACACACACACACACACACACACACACAGACGCACACTGATGTACTCCCTCGCTTCGTGACACAGCCCTTGATTCACAGTGACAACCATGCTGAAGCAAAAGTCCACTGTGTAAAATCAATAATCTTTATATGCATCAAAGCAACGCTGTCTCTGCATCTGTTTGCATTTGACAAACAAAGAGAGTGAAGTTTTCTTAGGAGTGCATTCTTCAGAGGCAAATCTAAAAGTCGATACCAGTTGCTTTTAATATTCTTGTAGAGTTTTGAATATTATTTTATTTTCATTTAGCATCGATGCTCAAGCTGAGCGTGTTTTGAAAATCTGTTAACATGATGTATATTGCTATTGGCATTTTTATTGCTGTACTGGCCAGGAGAAACTGATGGATTGTGTGTGAGCGATGGTTTGTGTGAGGCTATGGGAGAGCTTGTGACTGCAAAAGCTGAAGATTAGACTGTTGCAGTGTGGAAATAATTCTGGCCTCAGTTACTGTTTTGAGAAATACTAATTCCCATTGTTTGATATTCTCTGGAGTTTGTGAAATGTCGGAGCGTGAAATATGTGCATTTTGTTCCATTTTGCCCCATTAGGGTCATATTGTGCTTATGTCAAAATCAATTTGTCATTCTTTGTATTAGAACTGATAATATATTCAAAAACGTAAATAGTAATTCATTCAATATACCTTTGATACAATAACACGCTGCTAGAACTCACTGAGGCTCATTTGAGAGCTCAACTAGGATGTGCACTATTGTAATGTATGTACACATTCAAGTACCAAACCTGCCATAGCTCTTAAGATGTGTATCAATGCTGAGCAAAAGACAAAGAATAAAATCAAACAACTTTGTACTCTTAGTGTGGAGGTTAAATTTACATAACTGAGGGTTGAGATGTGCATGAGGCTGTATTCCATCGTGAATTATTCATGAGGTGTGTGGCAGCTATTTTATCATTGGCTCATTACCACGCATGGGACGCAGGCGTTCTACACCCAAGGGACTGGTGACAGACAAAGGCAGTGAAGAGGCCCGGTGTAAAGATGTAGTCCCAACCTCATCTTCTCACATCCAAGGGCACAATGGACTTTTAATATGGCCCTTTTAATATGGCCACAGCTCTGTAATTAAAACACAATGTATTGCGTCCTCTGCTGATTTATAAGGCACTGTCAACAACAGCAGGGCTGATCAGATGGAGAAACAGGCTGGACGTGGTAATTATGGTCTGTACTCTAGTGAATGGGAATTAATTTGACACAAAGAAAGAGCAATTTTACCAGTTACCCGTGACTGAAAGCATAACAAGTTCAAACTGAATCTTAAAATGGTGTTATTTATTTATTTATTTTTCTTTAGGCACTAGCCTGTTCATTTTTTCTTTTCTGCAGATTATCAAGCCTAGCCTCAAACTCAGTTCTCAACTGCAGGTACAGTGTAGTGATTCTACTTGTTAAACGAACAGGAGATAGTAATAGTGGTGGTGACAGGTGTTACAGTAGCATGCAAAAACTAACCCGCTTTTAGAAACAACCCAATGGTGAGCACACTAAATAAACAAACAAACAAACAAACATTAGAATCAGCAGTATGATGTTTTGTGTATGCATTACCAGACAGAGAAAAGTTCATTTGCATATGGAATACATCATTTAGCCTATTTGTGTCTCTCTGATGACGTCTGTTGAGTTTCTGGCTGCGGAACACACAATATAAAGTCACCGGACACTCTCACGAGATTGGTGAGACACCCCACAAGATTTTATGAGCGGGAAAGATGGGAGAGGTGAAACACATCCAGCGAACACTAGGTCAGGTGCTTTCCAAGCAATGACGCCCAGGAAATGAGGAAACGGGATAGAGGAAGGAAGTGAAACTCAACGCGATGTGCGAGGATCTCCGCTCTGTAGTGTAGTTCCCATGATATCAGAGCCGCTCCTCTGGTCTCCTCTCATTTATCTAAAGCTCTTAACCAGTACATGCTGCACTCAGCCTACACAGTGCCTGCACACTCACACAAAGGAGAGAAAGAGTACTTGAGCTCTACAAGAAATACATGAAACCATTTCAACCTCTGGCTATTAAAACTTAGTTAACTTTCACACCTATGGTAGATAATTGTTTTTAAATACAAATTGTCCTGTAAATACCTCATTCTCTGCACTTTGTAATGTTCACTTATCTAGACCATTTTGTCCTTTCATTCAGTAAAGCTTTCTACTGTATGTTAGTGTTACGCACAGTGTCGGTAGAGGACATGTGGAGCATACTGTATTACTTTGTACACTCATGTTCCATGTTTTCTCACACTAGGTTTTTCTTATGTAGTGTTGTCAGAGCCAGGGAGTCTGGGGTTTATCAGAGGAGCTAAGGGCAGGGGAGTGCATGAGGAGGATCAGAAGGTTACTGGTCAAAGAAACCTAGTTTCCTCAGGAAACATTTCACTCCACTGATTCTCAGAGTTTACTGAAGACATGTGGTTCAGAGCTTACACAGTGAGATCTGATTAGAGAGACATGCAATGCCATAATTCAGATCATTTTGTGTTTGTATGGTAGCAAGGGAAAGGATTTTGGCAAAAAAGGTCTCTGAGCTACTACAGCTTGTATTTAGAATATGTTATAAATAAATAAATAAAGATAGACAGTATGCAGTCATAATAATAATTGCGCACACACAGACACAGACACACACACACACACACACAGAAACATACATTTTTCTTTACATCCTGTGAGGGATTTCCCACTGATCTCCATTTTACTGTGAATAAAAACTATATAAAGCCGTAAAGTGGTATAACACTGGATTGTTCAGTATCGACAGTGAAGCCAGGGGTGATTTTTATGTATGAATATTTATGGTATGGTTATGACTACTACGTGCAACACAAAAACCTCATGACATACATATTCATTCACTTTTCTTGACAACACGAGCACTTATTTTCACATGCTCGAGTAAAGCCCTTTCCACCAGCCAGACTCTCTCTCGCTCTGTCTCACACACACACACGCATGCACACACATGCAGACACACGCACACACTTACACACATAGACGCACACATGTGCGCGCGCGCGCACACACACACACACACACACACACACACACACTGCTGCTGACCTTTCTTGCTGTCACCAAGGTAACAGGCTCTACTGTAAGGCTTTGGGGATCAGGAAAGAGAACGACCTGGTGCAGTAAAAGGGATAGTCCACTATCAGCTCATGAGCCTGAAGATTAAACATTTTAAAATTCCACAAACAGCTCAAGCCTTTATATTTTAATTATGAGGAAAATGAATAAAGGGAATTTTATTTTGTAAGGACTGTGGCTAATTTTAAATTTCCAATTGTCTCAACTTCCTTATTCTATTTAATTAAATATGTTTGTCTGTATCGCAGCGCTATGAACATCAGTGCAGATGCAAATGATGATTAATGCTGAGAAATACATTGGAATGAGATTTATAAAAAGCACAGACCTTTTACGCTGAGCAAAGCTCTCCCACTTGCAGGCAATCCATATTTATTTCATTTGAGCAAACCTGCCTAGTCCACTTGATGAGATTTGTATCGTATTGCGAATGTTTTAAGGGCTTTTTGTCTGTACTCATATCATTAGGTGGAAGAAAGAAAGATTATTAATGTTCATTTAATTGCATTTTAATGTTGCTCTCCATTCAAATGGTGGGTTAAATGGCCCATTGAAAAGTGTAATGTCCCAACTATGACATGACAGTATATCCGGGGGTTTTTGTGAGGGTATAAACCTTCCCAACCGAGATCCTGTTCATGTTCATATTTGCAGAGGCAAAAGGGAGTTGAATGTGTGGATGCTCCAGTGGTGAACCGTAGTCATCTAACCATAGCTGGACTCAGATGGTTCGAGACACACATTGCCTCCAGCACTGATGCAACCTTTTCCTCAGACCCCTGCTCGAACAATGAGAACACAGTGCAAAATTAAACAGGCATTATTACATTGTCTGATTCCTGCTAAAAATAAAACAGCAATTTGAGCAGTGGTAATTCATCGGTTTGGTTGGTATTTCTGTAGAGCGCCAGACAGAGAGTAATATAAATTTTTACCCTTAAGTGAATGTAAATTGCGTTAGAAAACTGAGATCGTGTGCACGGATGTGTGTGTTTGAGTGGTGAATGATGTGTTACTTAACCTTGCACAAGCAGTTTTTTTTTTTTTATAACAGAGTATCAGAGTGTCATATAAATGTTGTGGGTGACAGAATAATGGGAGCTACGTTAACACTGTCGCACATGCTAACGCAGATAGCACCTGACTTCACTGTCAGTTCAGCTGAGAGTAGATGCATGGGTATTCACAGTAGCCTCCTGAGGGGAAGGTTGGGGGAGGAGAAGAAAGGAAGGCCAAGAGATGATAGAGAGATGGGGAGGAGAAGAGAGAGAGAGAGAGAGAGAGAGAGAGAGAGGGAGAGAGAGAAATGGTAGAAGAATGAACCTGGGAGCCAGTGGACAGGGGGTGGGAGTGGGCGGTAGGTTGGGGGGGGGGGTGTGGGGGTCGCTTGTTTAATGTTGACTGATGAAGGTTCTTCACACATGGCCCAGGATGCACTGCTGTGGCGTGTGCAGTCCTCCATGAAGGGCACTCTGCCATGAGTCTGCAGATGAAGGCAATTTAGCCAGCAGTCACTGTCTCCGCTCTCCCAATATGCCACCTCTCTCCTGACCCCTTTAATAGGACACAGAGTCACAGCAGGTGGCACAGTACCAGAGTATGCATGTCACAGTGCATTCACTCATATGCACTGGTCTGTAAAATATAAAATAGTTATCAATATTAATCTATTACTAATCCACTCCCGTTTCGTATAGAAGTGAACTATTGATTATGAGAGAGCAAATTCAGTTTCATATGAGTTTGGATAGAACACTCTCCCCCATTATAACACTTGCTAGAAGTCTTACTGATCCACACACAATTGCCTCTTTGCAGAAGATCTGGCTTGTTTATTAATTCAGAATGTTGCTTTTAAATGTGTTTTGTCTGAATGAAATATTTATTATATGTAGTATGTGTTATAATGTTTTAGCTACTCACTTGTAGCGTTACAGTTTTTGTCATTTAAATAATGTGAAAGTTAATTATTACACGATTGAGTAATAAATAAGAAAATTAAACCATAGATAAATAATTTAGTTGATGGAACTGTTGGATGATGCGGGCTTGGCTTTAAGCTGAAGCATTGATCGCTGTCTGTGAATTATGGTTGTGTCAGTGGAGTTCTTCATTAGCTGCATTACCTTTCTGTCTTTAAAACGCTTCAGAGAACATTTGCCCGGTCCGCCACCATTACAGAAAATCAGTTCGATGCAGTTAGCAGATGTCATTTCAACATAGATTTATGAACATATCGCCTGCCTCACATATTCAGCTGTCTGCCAACAGATCAGGGTCCTAACTGCAGGGGCAATGTTTGATGTGCTTCATAGGTTTTCCTTCATGATGAGATAAACGGACTTTTCTGTATGATATTCTATATGTTGGAAGGGGGACTGCTGGGAGAACAGGCAACTTGTGTGGGTGTTTTCTGTGCACCCTGCTTGTTTAGCTCACTTCTCTGTTGACCCAAATTGGACCCAGTTGTGAAAATGTGCAGCTGTTTCTCTTCACCCAGCACTTTCTGGTCCTCCAGTCCAGCTGATGTTTCCTGATGGCAGTTCAAAACGTCTCCACTTTTCTTTGTTGACAGTTCTGCTCACATAGCTGCTTCATTCTTTTGCTTTACACAGGCCCAGTTTATTTTCACCTGCTCTTTAGCGTTTTCACACAAATAATTCAGCCTAAATTTCATAACCATATTGTAAGCAATAACCATACTGTAATAAATGTAATATCATATCTTTACCATAACACGTAAATTTAAATTTAGGTAAAAATCTGTCTGGATTCAAGTTGAATTCTCAGCCCTTATACTCAAGGCGTTGGATCTTAAATGTGAAACTTATTTCTCTTCATCAAATTCAATTGATTAAAGAGTCCGTTGGGCCTCTAATTGAATTTCAGCGAGGACCTGATTCTTCCTTTAGGGGCTGTGCTATTTCATTCCTGTTAATTGACATTCATTAGCTAATAGGCATGAAAAGCACAGAGGTTTGCCTAACTGAACTTGTCTTGCGTGGTCATAATCTGAGATCTCATCACCGAGGATGCGATAAGCCGCGCACCGCGCATTGCTTCAGAACAGACTTATCGGTATGGTTGCCATAGAACCTCTGAGTGTCGTGTGGAATACATAAGTAGAAATGGCCAGACACATACATACACGTGATTTCAGAGCTGGATCTGCTCCTCCGCTGTTCCCACCCCCATTTACCATCCTTTGTTTCACAGCTGGAGTTTCATTAGAGATGAAATATGTTGCATTCATCACAGTCACGTTGTGAATTCGCGTTCTCACGAATGTGACATTTGCGTGAATGTTTTCTGCATGTAATGGGACATTGTGGTGCTTTACAGACTTAATGCAGATATGTGGAACTCCAGCAGAAATGGCTGCAGTGACCTGCTGCATAGTTTGAGTAACGCTGCCAGAGCAGGTTCTGAAGGGTTTCGCATGCGTTTGCACGCAGGCGGGAGGGTGGGCAGGGGCCTGCGTTGTCTCAGATGAACTCCTCTGAGGTTTGGGGCTACTTAATGCGCAAGACAGTGAGCAAGCTCAAACGATCTCCTACCTCGCCACGCTCTGCTATGCTTGTTAGCTCTCTCTCTCTCTCTCTCTCTCTCTCTCTCTCTCTCCTCATTTCTGTAGGTGCTGCCGAGCGGATTCAAACGCATGACAGCACTGTTTCTCTTTGATATTATGCCTCCCTCAGGACACTGTAAGACTCCCGAGTGTCTGCAAGATGTGCCTCTCTGATAAAGTGCGACTCAGTAGAAGTGTAAACATTAAACGTGTCTCCTAGCTGCATATTGTTACATATCTCGTTTGTCTTATCTCTGTGCTTAAGTGGCTCAAGGCCTAGTTCAATGAACTCACCTAAAATGTCAAAGAAAGACCCAGACTGTGTTTCTGAGTCTTGAGCTTTAATGTTCATAATAGATCAGAAAGAGATAGGTAAACATATGAGAAACCCCTAACACATAAATTATAATAGAACAAAATTCAGGGAAGATGACCTTTCTTATGTCCTTGTTTATTATATGCAGAAGACAGAATGAAGCTAAAGATGTGTTAAAATTCTACAAGATGTCTTTGCTTTTCTACAGAGAACAGTATTCTGTCTCTCTCTCTCTCTCTCTCTCTCTCTCTGACAGGACGCCACAATAGACAGCATGGAGGGCTTGATGGTTTGCTTTAGTCATCTGATAAAGCCACTTCCTGTCAAATGTAGCCTTGCGAATGAAGCATGCTAGTGAAAAAAGTAAAAGTGAAGTCTATCAGTCTTAAAAAAAAACCCTCTTGGAAAAGGACATGAAGGTAGAGTGAGATGTTCGTTGATAATGTGATTAGTGAGGTAGTCTTCTGAGGACCTCCGGAACTCCAGAGCTTGTCTGACAACTGTCTGTATTAAAGGGAAAGCTTTCTGTCTGGCCTAGAACAGGACGCTCATTAAGATTCTTATCAGGGGATTTGAGGAATATGGCCTGTCTTTCTCATTTGATTTGCTTACCACCATTTCCTGCTTTAGCCATTTATCAGTTCGATACACACTTTATATCAATTTAGAGATTTCTTTAAAGAACCATCAGCATTTGTTTACAATTAGAAGAGAATACTACAGACTGTGCTGTACGCATAGATGTCAAGTCAGTATGAAGGAAACGATTGGAAATTCCAGTGTCAAGTTGTAATTGTATTTGTTATGTGAATGATATATAACGTGATGTAATAGCATTCCAGTTTGGAAATGGCTCAATTTACACGCAGGGTAACTAACAAACATGTAGGACGTATTTCTAAATAGAGACAAATTAGCAGATGTCTTTATATTTCTGAAATGATGTCATTTCCACATGACACGTGTTGTTTTGTCAACAAATTAGTTTACGGACATTTGCGGCCCTTGCCTGAATGAGACAGTTTTTGACATCCTTAGTTATACCTTATTACATTTATCACATTTTCTATCAGCAGTTTGTCACATATGCAATATCAGTCTCAATGGCTCTCCTGTTAATCCTAAAAAGTCTGCTGAAGAGGTTAATGCATTTTATAGGTGTGACAAAGCACCACTCTTTCCTCAGATGAAAGCCAACACCCTGTATTAGCGTTACCCTGCTGACTCTTGTCTTGATACACTCTCTGACTCTATGTGTTTGGATGTAGCCCAATTTGCTGATTTTCATTAGGCTGCTGGGCCAAAAGCATTCATTACACAGAACCGTCTGGACAACCAAAGAGTTGTACATTCATTTTGTGGTTTACATTGTTATCAGGATGTGTTACTGGGGACCTCCCACTTAATCAAAGATTTGAAAGTACAGCTGGTTTTCTCTGCCATTACCATTCTAAAATATGAAACTTTAGGCTTGAATTTTCTGTCGAGTCACTGTAATGTTTTTTGTGGGATGGCCAAGATAAATTGTAAAGCAGACTTCAGCTTTTTCGTCCTCGTAAAATTCAAACCAAGAAGTACATTGAGGTTTTTTTTTTTTCAGACATTTTGTGCCAAACAGCTGCAGAGACGATTGTGCAATTCGCAAGTGCAAATCTGAGGAAGTCGAGTGATTAGCCGTGCATTTTTCAGATAGCCAAGAATATCTAAATATGATTAGGCCTATTGTTTTTAATGCTTATTCTCAGTCTAGACTTGAAAGAAAAACTTTAAGTCACCCATTATGGCGTAAGTGGATGGAATAATTTGTTCTCACTCGAGATCAAGCTGATAAAATGGTTACATTTGGTTTCTCTGTATTTCTCAACTTGCTCCCTCCACTTTTTTCCAGCTCTCCTGTGGATTCTTTGATTAATTGTCCAGTGTACGGTCACACAAACTGAATTTTTTATCTTCACAATAATGTACTGTGTTACTCTGCTCTGTTTTCAGTTTCTTTGTCTGAAGAACATCAGGACCTTCTTATCCGCCTGTTCGGAGATCTTCTCCATGAAGAAGAGCGATCTGTTTGACCCCTTTGACCTCTTCGATGTCCGAGATTTTGGAAAGGTGAGGCCATAAATATTTACTTTTCTCTCATATTTAGCTTTCAGCTTCTTCTGATCCAGTTTGATCCAGAATCAAATCCAATGTGTTCCTAAAACATGGACATGGCTTCCTGAAGAGAGGATTTTTCTTTTTAAACGTCAAAAGATTTTTCACTACCCAGTCTTCTGTACACATGAATAAGCGTTTTGGGTATGATCTAAGCATTTGCCTCAGTTGCTCTGAGACGTGCCAAATGAGGACAGAATGGTGTTTGAGTTTCCACTCATTAAAAAGCTACATTTTAGAGCTGATTGTGTGTGTGTGTGTGTGTGTGTGTGTGTGTGTGTGTGTGTGTGTGTGTTTTAATGGAGTTAAAAGCCTTGCCTTGGTTCGTTATTTCCTCTGAGACGGTGAAGCTGTGTGTGTGTGTTTCTGCAGTCTCCTGCGTTTTAAATGTCTGGGTCTCTTACCCACCCTGCTGATAATGTAATAAAGGCTGTAGTGTGTTTAATTAAAGATCACTCGACTACAGCAGGGTGACGGGACTTCCCTCTGAGAGGGTGGGACTTCGCTGGTAGGGACGTGTGGCGCTTGAAGCTTTGATGAGGATATGGGTCAGATGTTTGTTTCTGATGTCTGAGAATGTGTGTGTGTGTGAGTGTGTGTGTGTGTGTGTGTGTGTGGGTGTGTGTGTGTGTGTGTGTGTGTGAGTGTGTGTGTGTATGTGTGTGTGTGTGTGTGTGTGTGTGTGTGTGCTTGCTGCGGAATGTCTATGTTGTTATGTAGCTTAAGCTTTGCGGCGGTAATGAACATATGAGTATGTGTGTGCGTGTGTGTGTGCGTTTGTGTGTGCGTGTGCGTGTTTGTGTGTCAAACCCATACTGAACTCACTGATGTACAGCCCCAATCTTGTCAATACTGACGTGGCACCCACAGAGCCAGATGGTCCTCGTGTACAAACACACACGACCTTTCACACCTCCCTCATCTGACCTCCAACAGTACTCAAAGATACTTCTTGTAACTTGGCAGCACAACATGAATTATTCTCAAATGCTCAAGCTTGAAACTACATAAAAAAAGAACATAAATAGATCATTGTCAAATTGTTTGTGCCTCTGACGAAACACTGAAATAAAGACAGCTGATCGACACAAATAATTATTTATGTAATATATCTAATGTTGTTTGTGATCATTTTTTTTAACTTGAAATGATGAATTAGGCTGTTAGTGATGAAAGTCCTGTTGGATTGTTATCAAAGTGTCATTTTCACCCACATCATGAGAGCTTACATGTCACAGCCCACACGTTTACACATCAGACATTGATATACCTTTAGGCTACAGATCACAAGTCTTTTAGCTTCTCTTTTAAGTGGTATGAATCTTCTTAATTCAGTTTGTGATTCTTCTGCGTGGGCTCAAAACAAGCCTTTTTTTCCTTCAATTTGTTCTTAGAAATTAGGCTTTGATCAACAAGCATCATGCACAATAAAGAAATGATGCATAGAAGTCAACAGGGCCAAAACTAAAAATAAATAATTTGCTTAACCATTCTCGAAGGAAATAACAGTTGATCTCTTTCAGTCGGTTGTTGCGCAATTTCTTCCTTTCTGCCAAACCCCCGAAAAAGATAAATTCTAAAAATGTCCATCAAATAGCTAAGTTACATTTTTTTTTCTGTTGGCCTTTTAATTCATCTTTATGGTTAATTGTGTCATGTTTCTTAAATTTGATTTTTTTTTTTCGTCCCTTTTCTCTTATCCGGCAAGCATTACGGCCCTCAGAGCACTCATGATGTGAATGAATAGTGAAACTTTCCATCAGATTAACAGTGATTTTGTAGCCGTGTTGAAATCTCATGCCTCCTACGCTGGTGAAAACGTCAATCAACAAAAATTGAATTTGCTAAGTGAAAACCTCTTCTTTTTTCTTTAATGCACTAGAAATAACATTTCATTGTAAAAAAAAAAAAGAAGAAAAAAGTAAAGAAAAAAGAAAACAGGTCAAGCTGATTCATTCCAGACTCACTAATGGAGAGAAAAAAAAAAACAAAACAAAAAAACAAATAAGAAATGCTGTCACTCATCTTCAGCTTGCAGTATGCTTCATTTGTATCGTCCTTGTATGGTTTAAAAATAGGCACCACAGTAATCTCAAATAAAACATGCATTCAGCTCATATTCACTTTTGTAGGAGTGTGCTCTGAGAAAGGTACAAATTTTTTTTACATTCATTCTGCACTGATCATCTTTCGAGGAAGGTCGATCCTTATTAGAAGAAACTGAATGTAAGCTGGTCTAAGCTACTTTGACAGGAAGAGACTTGTCTTAGATTCATGTTATGTCAGGTTTTTTTTTGGTTCCTAAATGGATTCCCCTCTGCTTTAGTTGGGGTAGAAGAGGTTGTTCATCAGGGTCTGTCTTCCATATGTCATGTGATCTTGTCCACAGCTGCCTCTCATATGAGCACATCTGCTAAGTCTCTTATCACAGGCAGCTTCTGTGTTTTCTTTACTCAGTATAGCGGCCTAAGAGCAGCTAGACAAACACGCGCGTACGCACACACACACACACACACACATGCGCTCTCTCTCTCTCTCTCTCTCTCTCTCTCCCTTTCTCTGTGTGGTAGCTGTTTTTTCCAGTTCACTGAAAAAATAAAAACCCCAAAACAAAATTTAAAAAATCTGTCCTGTTTATCTGCCATCTTTGATTATTTAATTTTGTAGCCGGTCCTTTGACAACTGAAGACTGTTGGTTATCAGTGGAAGAATGGCCCCTCTTTTATTATTCGTCAAGAATGAATGATTTGTGATTTACCTATGATTTCTGCTGTAAGCTGGCATGCTTTGTATAAAGGATAAGTTTCATGAGAAAATATAGGATAGCTACTTCACTAGTATGAAAACTAGTAAAATGAAAATATTTGAGAAACAAATTTATTTTATGTTAGCAGCATATTTTTTTTGCATGTTTTCAGAAACTGACCAAAGATAGTATGACACATATACACATTCATATATACATATATACATAAACACACACACACACACACACACACAAGCACACACACACAAATGATGTACTATATACTACTGAATATTTCTGTTCCTTTGGGTGTGCTAATGAACATATAGATATTGCACTGTGTTGTCGATGTCTTGAGCTCTTGATTGAGAGCTTGTTGTAATGATTTCTCTTTATATATTAATAAGTCAATAGAAGAATATCGCAGCGGCGCGGAGAGACAGATTACTGCCCACTTTCCCACCCCTCTGATGAGTAATCTAATTCGGTCTATTCATCCATTCATCATCCAATCAGTCTCAAAAACAACAGAATCAATCATGGCGCGCCTAATCTTTAAAGAGGGTCTTCATTCCGGAGTGACTGAAAGACATAGGTGGTAACTGAATTGAAGTCATTTACATTCAAAAAGAGAAATAATTCCCATTTTAAATTCATAATTTAGGGCAGGGGTATATTTCTGGAGTGATTGTGATTAATTATGGGGTTTTGTCCAAGAATGGGCTTGTAATGGAGGGTTCTTGTGCGCCGATTCTAATGGAAGGTTCGATGACATCAGTCATGTGATTTCTCTGTCAGCACATTCGCTCTATTTCTGAAGAAAGAAAAACGCTGATGTGCGATAACTGCTTGGGAGTAAGTAGAAGTGACATGTTACGTATGTGTCTAAATAAACTTTTTTGGTCAGATGTTAAAGAAGTGAGACATTTCGCCAGTACGGATACTGCAACAACAGCAGTAGAGGATTTGTCTACCCTGCAGATTTTAAAAGGGAAACAGTTTGACTGAGGCTTTTGAATTTGCTGCTTGGAGTCATGGTCACTACAGTTGAAGGAGAAGGCATTCTTCCACCATTTAGGAAGTTCCGCTGTCTGTCAAGTTCATTTCTTTATACTCTGTTTTAACCTTAACCATATGCATTTTTCATATTCAGTTCCTTTTCTTTGGACCTGTGGTCAATGCTTTGATCATTCAGTCAAGGAGAATGAAGTGTTGATCAGAGATAAACTGTCTAAGAGAGGTTAATAAAGGGTGGGGAAAAACCTCCATGCACCTACAGAAAGAGGTCACAATATGTCATTGCTGATATGTTCTATTCCTCTGAGACCGGGGCGCTTCAGTATTTTCGGTCTAAGCTCTTGGTGAGAAGTGTTTCCACTTGTTCGTTTTATGACGCATAGTAATTAGCAGTGATGAGTTTCCTGTGTTCAGTTTTGATTGATTGTCTCCGAGCTGAGGTTTTATCTGATCAGTTAAACTGCGTAAATTTTGCACCCCTGACTTCTAGTGCTAGTAGAAGCAAAGATGTTGATGCACAGGAAGTGACACGTTAGTAAAAGCCTCTTCTTTTTGATTTTGAAACCACGGCGGGGCCTCTGCAAAGACTCCCTGAGCTCAGCTAAATCTTCATCCCCCCCAAGCCCACCCCTCCATGCAGAGAGAAAGAGGTCAGATAAGAGAGGAGGTGAAGACACATCTGTGCACTCATTGGATTTCCAGGGTTAAATATATCACCGCTACTGAAGAGAGAGACAATAATCAATAGCTATCCTTTCTCTCTCTCTCCATCATCCCATCAATATCTCTCTTCTTCTACCCCCATCCCCTTCTCTTTTTCATTCCTTATAAACTGTATCCATAAATCCATGAATGCCCCCCCCTCCCCCCCAGCATCTCCCTGTGGTGTTATAGTGCCCTTCAGAGCTTGCACTCCTGGGCGGATGTGCCATCCTGGGTATCAAGTGACAAGCCAGGCCGGTAATAGATACTTAGGGGACAGTTCTGGGGTTGGAGTGGGGGTTCGGGGGGTGGGGGGGGTCTTGGGGGTGTGAGGGGTCCATGGGCCTGTTCACATCCGTGCTGAGGGATCACACTGGGTTTGATGACACAGGGAATGTGCGGCTCGCTTACAGTACAGTCCACGGCCAGATTCCTGTCGTGGCCAAGCATTGTGTTCCAAATGCTGGCATAAACATGTATGTCCCTGCAACACGGGGTGAACTCAGATAATTCGCCCTTACTGTAAGGAACGGGCAGGAAAATAAGTGGGAGAAATGAATTGTTAGTCCTCCTAGTCCATGTTTTTCTCATAAAATGTTAGTCTGTTGCCTGACATTTCAAAATGAATTAGAAACTCTGTTCTGTTTGGTACGAACCTCTAGCGTGTTATCAAGTGGCTGTTGCATTTCTGGTGTTTGAGAGTTGTCACGGATCTTGACATTTGATGTGACTGAATTGCATGCATCAGTGTGTGTTGCTGGGTCTCTTTGTGCTTGAGTGCATACAGGCTTGTTTGGTGGGGGGCAGTTTGAAGGGGTAGGGGTTGGGGGGGGGGGTTGGTGGTGTGAGAAACCAAACAGAGACTGGAGTGTTTCTCAGCTTCCTCTCTTACAGCTGTGAACTCCTCTCCGGCCGTCTGCTTGAAGCTCTTTTAACAGCTAGACTTTGATGAACACCACGTTCTTCCCTTCATCTTCTAATGCTTCTGGCAACTCTGTCCTTGCACCGATGGAACATTCTGGAAACACTGTGGTGGGGTTTGAGATTTTGAGAGCAGGACGGTGTAGCGGTGATGGTGGGGGGAAACAGCAGTTGTCACTGGCACTGGGCAATAAATCTCAGAGAAGAGGCCAAGGTCACCAGGCTCATTTGGAGGCGTGGACAGGACATTAATCTGTGTTTAATGTGCGCAGTGTAGAGCAAAAGAGCATAGAGAGCTCAGAGGCTCCAGACTACAGACAGCTCCCAGGGGCTTGACTCATCTGAGAGACAGGGAGACAGGGAGACAGGAAGCAGGCAGCGGAAACACCCCTATCTGCCCTCTCGACACATCTCAAAGGCCCAACAGATGAGTGCTGCTACTGCTAGATTAAAAGAGTCTGGAGAAGGGGCCTCAGCAGTGTTCCTGTGTACGTGAAAGTGTGTAGATCATTGTTTGTGTGTGTGTGTGTGTGTGTGTGTGTGTGTTCATGCGTGCGTATTTGCGTGCACATTTATTTAAAGAGGAGGGTGTCATGCTATGAGTGTGCACGATGGCAAATTTGATTGTGTTTGTGTCATTCTAAGAGTAGCCTGACGAAACCGGTACTCCTGTGTGTGTGTATTTACACCTATGTGTTTGCGTGCCTCTGTGTGTGTGTATGTGTGTGTGTGTGTGTGTGTGTGCGTGTGCGTGTATTCCTCTTAGTACACTAATGCAGGTGCATTGGTTTATCAGAAGACTGTCAGGGTGACAAATAGACCCACCCCCTGCCCTCATCTTCCTCGGTCCCCTGGTTGTGTTGCTCTGTTCTGGGGTGAGTGAGGGAGCAGCGAGGGCTGGGCCTTGGCCCCTTAACCCTCAGCCCTTTGACTTTAGACCTCTCCACCACATCTGCCTGTTCAGCAGGGGGCCCTTGTCTCTGCCCCTGTCGTAAACGGCTGGAAAACACTCGTACTTCCTCTTTCCTGCCCCCTTAGGCAACGCAACGCGGCGTTCCCTTAAGGCCACACTGTGGGTTTACTTCTTCTTCCTGTGGTGTTTCAGACCCATATGAGCCCTGTTGGAGGGAGGGAGTGAGAGAAAGAAGAGAAAACAGGGAGGTGGAGAGGTGGCACACAGCCCTGTTCTTATCTCTCTTGGCCTAGCCTGGGGCTAAGAGGCTTTAGTACAGTGCTAAACTTCATGTGGTTTTTGAAAATGTCACTTCTGGTAGAGAGGGAAAGAGTGAGTGTTGTTAAACAGAGAATTCGTTTCATGGATGAATGCGGGGAAAAAAAACTAAACTAAAAAACCCTAATGTCAGAGATACATTTTTAGACATTTAGGCTTGTACTCAAACAGCAAGAATAGTTTTGTGACTTTTTGTGAATTACTCAGATGTAATCCTGTTTCCCAGTTCATGCTGTAGTCTTTTGAGGGGTTTTGATGTGAAGCTGGATACATGCATAAGATATGACATTTCAGTAACCTTTCATTTTGTTGGTCAGTTTTACCTCGGGCATAATTCATATGTAACTCAGAATTCTTGAGGGTTAATGTGGTTTTCTGATAAGATCCATTTTTCCCTGATGACTGCGTAAATGCCGCACAGAAGTATGGCTCAGCAATTTGTATGTGTTCCCAAAGCTAACAGATTCATAACAAATTCAACGGATTCCATGCCTCATGTTGAGCTGTCTTGTAATTTTTCTCACACATTTCAAAACGTGCCCTGACTTCCTGTGACGTTTGTTACAACAGCGTTGCTGTTAACATCAACCTCATGATGACAAAAGGCTCATGTGAGGAGTTTCAGACAAAAATTCCGCTCTTGGGCTCATGTTATCATACACAGAACGTTGTCTATATCGAATTTTGCAATGTTTATTTGGCGAAAAGCAGAGCCGGCATTGACCGAAGCGCTGCAGTAGAAACGTAGGGCGTCAGTTCGGATGGCCTCCGCCTCTTGTGTTGATATGTGACTGATGCAGCTCACATGGAGGTGTGAAAGATTAAAGATGGTTTTGTGTTTTTTAGTAAACTGTGTGCCTAGCTGCGGTCTGACCTGGCACGGATGGAGAGGTTTCTTCTGCTTTCCTGTGGACCTTACTGAGAGCAATCTGGTCAACATTCTGCAACCATTGGTCTTGCTCAAAGCTGACGCTGTGGCAAACATCAAAGGCCTCTTGCAAAACCGTCCTGCTTACATAGCGCACTCGCATTTCTCATCTCTTCGCTGTTATGTGTTGTGAGCTTGTATTTTGATGTCAGCTATACGCCAAACCATGATTTAGCATGAATGACATGTCTGTCTTTCTCTTTCTCTAGGAATGTGTGTTTGTGTGTGTGTGTGTGTATGTGTATGTGTATGAGTGAGAGAGAGGTGGTAACAGTTGTCCTCTTTGCCTTTATGAACCAGTTAAAAATGATTTCTTTCAAAGATATGTAATCTGTAGTGCATGTTTGAGCTTTGCTCTGGTTTTCTGCGCTTTGGGGCGATATCTCAGGATCTGGTCAGACTAAAGTAAAGCTCCCTCTAAGAATGTCTCTCGTCTCAGTGCATCTAAAAAACGCCACGAGTAAAATTTTCATGAGGGTTTTAAGCAGTTGTCTGAAATGAAGCCGGATAGTCACAGATGGCCTTACTTGAGCATCCCACACGTCCCTGTCAAGCGTGGAGGGGAATCCACTCTAATCTCAACTCTGCTGTCTGTGTTACTGACAATGGGCTGCCAAAAGATAAAAACAAGTTTTATATTCATTTGGTAAAACATTTTAATAAACAACATCAGTCACCCAAACACAAAATCCTTTTTTATTCTTTTTATCTTTTACAGTTGCTTGGTTACATCAGGATTTTTAGAATTCTGCTTCATGTTAAACTGATTCTCACAGATAGGTTAAAGTTATGAAGAACTGAACTTCAGTGGTGTTAGTAGATAATGCATGCCTGCAAGGCATCTTGTGCTTGCACACACACACACACACACACACACACACACACACACACAAACCGAAATGGTGGGCAATTCATTTTGTCCACCAATACATTTCATGTTGAGATTAACGGAAGAGGCTCCAGACCCATATTGATTGCTCATCTTGTCTGTTGAGTGGGTAGTTTGGGCATCAATCAAGATGTACAAACAACTCAGATCTTTTATTCAGATATTAAACTTTATCTCGTCTCCTTCCAGCCCATAGGGACCCAACAGATCAGGTCCAAGGTCAGTCTCGTAAGATCAGAGAACTGAGATCATATAAATACTGGAGAAAATTTAACATTTCAACACACCTGTCCTATTGCAGCTCTGCATTTAGTCTTCTTGTACAGCTTAAAAAAACTTTCATAGTTACACATGTATTTTTTTTTTTTTTTTTTATGGTACTTCACATTGTGAGTTTGTGAGATGAGCTGTTTGTTGAATTTTGTAATGACTTTTTTTGTGTGTTCAGGAAGGATTCAGAGAAAGGTTTGAACTGTATTTGAGAAACAGAGAGCAGAAAGCTAATCTCCTCAGTCATGAGAATTGCTGGCTGTGTATGTGCGTAGGAGAAGTTCACCCTTTGTCCCTTTGCTGTTTAGCTATGCAATTAAAAGTGAATTTTCAGCAAAGCTCAGCATCGAATATTGCACATAGAGCACTGATAACGGCAGACCAAGACGGTCATATTAGCAACATATTACACCCATTAATCCTTTATGAGAAAACAGTTTACAGTGATTTAAAAAAAGCTCAAACTTGCATATTTGTTCAAGTTTTTCATGACGAGCACTCGTGAGTCACTTTTTTTGTGGGTTTTTGGTAAAGAATTTCACAACTGACTTAGTTCCTCAAAACATTTGTGTTTTCCTCTTATAGCTCCAATTTGGGGTTTTTTTGTTTTTTTTTAAATTACCGTTGAAAGTCTCAAAAACTCTGCAGCTGTAATCTTTTTCTCTCATTCCGGATAAACTGGGAGAAAACCCATTGAACTTTAGCCTTATGAAACCACATAAGTCTGGTTTGAGTTTTTGGTCATCATGACAGCTGTTTCCTCTTGGGTGGAACCCCACCTCAGTAATGGTGATTGGGATATCACTTTTTATCTATCCTCATTAATGTGATGAGCCATCTGCAATGTCTCTTTATAACTAATCTTGTATTCATATGATTATCTTTGTTCGTGAGGTGGAGTGAACATGTTTTTGATATATTTGTTATGTAAAAGCAAAGGTCACTTCCTGTTTAGTGTTGCTTGACTTAAGCTCAATAGGTGGAGGGTGTCTTTGCAGTTTTTATGTTCTCACCGTGATTGACTCCTGTAAGGCTCAGACCATACAAGGATATCTTTAGAAAGCTGAAAAAGCATATGTATTAATCAGTAATATAAGAATTGTAGGGTTTCCACAAGCAGAGGGTTTTCCTGAAGGCATTCTAGCTGATTACTGGATATGCTTGGCTGATCTAAGGAGGAAAAAATATTTGGGTTATGTAAATCTCATTTTGGAGGCCATATGTACAAAGATGAATTCATTACGTAATTTCTGCATTTCTAATATGACTTTTTTTTTCTTTCAAAAACCAATTACCCTTTAGGAGTTTTGGTTAGATTTAAAAGATGATGTGTTCTTATTCCAGGAACTTATATTGGAGTTCCCCTTTGTACAGTTACGCTGAAACCAGTACATTTTTAACAAAGCAAGCTGCACTGAGATTTCTTTTTTTCTTTTCCCTTCACCCTCTTTCTCCTTAACAATTCTTTTCTCTTCCAGTAAGCACAACTCGCAACAAGTCCAGTAATGCCAGCATAGCTAGTGCTAGTTGTTGGCACTGAAATGATTGCATTTTACAAGCATCCAGGTTAAATGTGTGAGATACTGCTGGAGTAAGTTTGAGCTCGCTAGACCTGACTGGGCAGCCTTAGCAGACGCTAACAAAGCTCCAGGGCTGTGTTTTAGTAAACTAAACTTCTTAAAAGAGCTCTTTAGCTGAGGAGCTGGGAGGTGTGTAGAGCCTTAACTGCTTACAGCTGACGCCACATCACACTGACAAGGACTGCACATCTTACACGAGCAAGCATTACCCTAAAGTCATCTGCAACCCACCGCACACAGTTAATCCATTATTGCAGCTGAACTAGTGGTCTTCATGTCAAGCATCTTTTAAATTGCACGGACAAAAAGGGCCATAGTTGAATTTTGTCTAACTTTCTCTGTATAACTATTTTTTCATGTCTAGCAGACAGAATTTTTATTACGATGTCAGTTACAGAATCTGTTTTCCGTAATGTAATTTAATAACTGTGGTGTTAATGTAGTAACACTCTAACACACATGCGAGATTTATTTTATGGCATCACACAGTTCTCACAGATATGCTCTTTGTTTACGCACAGTTTAATAAACACAGTTCTTTCATGTCAGACAAAGTCAGCTCAGTTCACACTTATATTCTGGATTTATAGATATGTATCATGTCCTTATTTGGAGACAAATTTGATCCAACATGTTTTTTTTTTTTACTGGGGTGAGTGTTTTAAGTGGGTGGGTATTACCAGTCTATGTCTCTGTTTACTGTCTATCTCTTCTCAGTGTCAGATAGGTGTCCTCTAGCCTCTAGAGTCTAAGTCAAGATGCCATTAAGCCCCTGTGATCCATATCTTCTGGTTTAAGGTCAGGGGGACAGGATAGTAATAAGTCTTAGGAATGAACATGTGACTTTTCACAGTCCTGGAAGGACATTGTCTATAAAAAATGGCCTGACTACATGTTGGGCTGCACTTACGACTCCAGTAAATGAGTCTACAAGAAGTCTTCTTCCTGCAGCTTCACTACAGAGGCCTGACAACCACAGTTGTCTCTGAGGGGATTCCCGCTTCAAAAAGCAGCTCATGTTCCCTGCTGTTATTTTTCTCTCTCTCTCTGTCTTTCTCTCCATCTCTCTCTCTCTCTCTCTCTTTCTCCCTCTCTCCTTCTCTCAAGGAGTGTAAAATACAGTGTAATATTTCAATAAAGAAGATGAGCGGGGAATTCGGCAGGCATTGCAGTGCAACATAAGTGTGGAGATAGCAGTCCTTCACGGATGTTGTTGTTCTGTAGGGCAGGGATAAGGCTTTGGCAGACGCCGTGATGCTCCCAATGAGAAACACAGTGGCGCTCACAGCTGGAGTCTTTTAGCTGTAAACCCAGCTGTGTCTCTGAGCAACACATTGAGAACTCAGAACTCTCTTAGCTAGATTAGAGGAGCCTAGTGCTTCGGTGATCACAGGCGCCAGTCATGGTCCTATCACCACCAAGCTAGGCTAACAACTTGTGACAGATATTCAGATGATCTTGTGGGCAAAATTGCGTGACCTAAGACCAAATATTCTTGTTTTCCTCCTTTCTTTGTTTGATGTTTGAATAAAAACATCTATGGAGTGAATAAGAGTTGGACTCCTTTACAGCAGAAACAAGATGCTACTGAATCAGTTCAACAACTATGTGCTGGCCAAAAAAACCAAACCAAAACAAAACAAAACACAAGCATGAACAAATGAATGAGTGAATGGATGGATGGATGGATGGATGGATGGATGGATGGAGGGATAGATTTTAAAGGAACTGTTTGCAAAGGAACTATTTTGAAGCAGACTTGACACATGAAACACTGGAGGTAGCGGGTGTAAAAGATTGTGTGAGTGTGCTTTTGGGGTTAATCTGTTAATATCAAGTACTAAAACATGTCACACACTCTCTAATATAGTGCTTTTTTATGTTTTGCAAATGCATCATTTGGCTGATCTTCATTGACTTTCACTCATAATGTTTTTTTTTTTCAGCTTTTTGAATTAATTCATGCTTGGACTTTGTAATGAGGAAACAGTGTAAAGGCTGTGTCTCCATTTCAGAGTGTTCCCTTTTTAAAGCTTGAAAATGTATGCAAAGTTAGCCTATAGCATTTTATACTGTGGTCTTTGCAGCTTTGTTCTAAAAATTAGTACCTTTTATTTGTAGACAAACAACACTGCAACAACTTCACTGAGTATGTCACTTTCGTTTCTTATCTCTCTGAACCTCATAATACATAGAACCCAGATTGAAACCACCTGCTGTGGTGCATGCTACGTGCAACCTATACCACCCAAGTGAAAGCAATAGCACACACAAAAAAAATCTTTCTATGGTAATGTATGACAGAATGACAAGAAATTCATGTTCAAACCAGGCTATATCCGCATGCTAAATATTTCATTATGTTTCATTAAGGTAGTCGGTTATCTCTTCTTGGAGTTTTTCACCATCACCAGCATTGCAAGTGCTACTTATGAATATGCATCTGCCAAGATACATATATGTGTGTAAGAGTCTTTGTGTGTGTGTGTACGCGTCTTAGTATGTTTATGGGTGTGTGTATTTGTGTGTGCGCTTGTGTATGTGCAGGTGTGTGCATGTGTGGGTATGTTCATATGTTTATTTTTGTGTTTTGAGGTGGTCTGTAAATGTGAAACTATGTGTGCACGCATGCAGGTGTTATGTTGCTTGCCCACACGCACCCTCGGGGTAGATGTCTAGGGGGGGATGTCTGTACTTGTCTGTGTGGTGACCTTGTGTTTGACCTTTGGGTGTCAGATGGATTGGACTTATAAGCTTATCAACATACCTCCCTGTACAAGATAGATGGAATGAGAGAAAGAGATGTAGGAGGGGGAGGAAGGAGAAAAATGTGGAGGGGGAAGGGGTTCCTTGAGAGAACAGGAGAGCGAGAGGAAGAGCAAGAAGCAGGCACTTAGAAAACGGACCTAAAGATGAAATAAGAATAAGTCTATGAGAGAGATAGAAAAGGAGAGAGATGAGCCCAGTGAGAGAGGGAAAGAGAATGACATTAAAAAGTGAGCGTGAAAGAGAGAGAGAGAAAGAGAGAGAGAGAGAGAGAGAGAGAGAGAGAGAGAGAGGACGATGGAGAATATGGTACAGAGAATGTGTCTGACATTCTGAATAGCAGCTGCACATTTGCAAACAAACACACTGGCTAATTAGGCATTAGCAAGCATAATGAGCCGAGACACTGATCGGCAGCGAACGTTCGTTTTTTGTTTTTTTTGTTTTTTTAATCCAATGATGTTTTAAAGTGTCAGTGAAATTGGATGGAGTTTCTTATCTGACGCACCTGGCAGGCAGACTTTCTGACATTCCAGCAGCCCGGAGACTTTGCAGAGTAATCTGGGTTAATTGGGTTTACAGCAGCAGTCCACCAACCCGTATCCTAATTAGTTTTTGCTGTGGTTTGCATGGAAAGTCTTTTTTTGCTGAGAAAGAAGTGTTTGAGCTGATGTGCTCTAGACTGATTTTTTCCCAGAGTTGGAAAAGTGCTATTTGCAGCACTTTATAGTTGGCGTGTCTGTTTTCATACTTTTCATTGTCCCCAAGTTGTAGATTTATTCATGTTCCAGAATGTAACAGCATAATTAGACACTGTATAGCACAGTGTAATGTGATAAACCATTTTTAAAGAGGTTTCAAGACATGTATGCTGTTTTTAATGTATGTTTTTTCAAAGTTTGACTGGTTTGAAAGGCAATTGTGGAAACACGTAAAGAAAAGGTGTGCATTAGCACTCATACTGACATTTTATGTGTTGTCATTTTAGTCTTTCATATGCCACATCTGCCACTTACCAAGTCATTGTCTATTTTAAGGGTTAGAACTCTGTCACTCAGAATTACAGACATTAATTTGAATAGACCATTGTTTACACTGAGTAATGATAGGGGCCAGATATGATAAAATGGGATCAGACACACAGAGCGATGCATATACACACGTACACATGCAAACACATAGACAAAAAATATACACATACACAAGGTACCTGCATTAGATGACGCCAGCTGTAAAGATTTGACTTTAGAGGCTGTGCAGATGAAGTAGATGTTTTTTTGCCCACTGTTACCTGGTCTTTCATCAGTGTTTCTCTGTACTGCATTGTAAAATACTCTGCTTCTAACACTTGTTGTCTTAGTCAAACCTCTGCTATACTAAAATCCTGACAGTATTCTATATCTGTAACATCCTGACAGTATTCTATGTCTGTAACATCCTGACAGTATTCTATATCTGTAACATCCTGACAGTATTTTATATCTGTAACATCCTGACAGTATTCTATATCTGTATCATCCTGACAGTATTCTATGTCTGTAACATCCTGACAGTATTCTATATCTGTAACATCCTGACAGTATTCTATATCTGTAACATCCTGACAGTATTTTATATCTGTAACATCCTGACAGTATTCTATATCTGTAACATCCTGACAGTATTCTATATTTGTAACATCAGGATAACATTCTATATCCTTAACATCCTGACAGTATTCTATATCTGTAACATCCTATACTATTCCGGTAACATCCTGGCTAAGATTTGGGTAAGTCTGGCAAAGTGAAAGTGCTGGTTATGATTTGTATGGGAAAATTATTTACAGCCCCTGGGTCTCATGAGATTTCATAATTTCCGTAAATTATATACCACAACTGTGAGACACTCTCAGTATGACTAGAGCACTGGACTGCCTACCCTAAGATGGCTCCCACCAATACCACACCCCTTCATCTGCTTTAAAGTATAAGACTCTCCACTGATGAATAAATTGTCACACTTCGTCTCTGCCACAAGACCCAGTTCCTCCCTAAGACAGGAAACCAGACCACTTGTTCATCACTATCAGTCATTGCATCACTTCCGGTGTAAGACGTCAGCTGTTAATAGCCCTGACTAGTATGAGAAAATGACAGACTCACTATACATGAGCCTTTTCCCTTCAACCTAGAAAGTCAACAACTGTTTACTTTATGTATGGGAAGAGTGTATTATACTAAAATGTAATAGAAAACATCAATAGTAATTTGATGTAGAGGAATTGTCAAATTAGAGGCAGAGGATTAAGTTGAAGCTGACAGTGAGGTGAGGTAATGCTTACACATGAGTGGAGGATAAGTTGAAAACAGGGGGATTCCATGTAGGGATCTTTTCTTTTTAAATGCTCTGACCGTGTTTAGCACGCCCTGTGAGAGTTAACCCACCAAAGCCTTCATAATTTCACTGCCGTAGGTGTAGCAACATGGAGTGATTTTTTTTTTTTTTTTTTGCTCTGAAAGATGATCTCTGATCCGAACGGATGAAAGTCTAAGCTCACACACACACACACACACACACAAACTGACACATATGCACTCGGTATGCTCGCGAATTCAAAGCACCCATGCTCCACTTCTGTCCTTGGCAATTAATCATGTTTTTTTTTTTTCCCTCCCATACCAAGGCAGCTGTGCATGCGAAGTCCACATGTTGTCACTGGGACTGGGACAGATTGAGCCTGAAGTCTTCACAAAGAGGAAAATATCGTTCTGTTTATTCTCTGTCTCGCTATCGCTCTCTTGAGGATACGTCTGCCTCTGGCAATGTCCCATGTTTGACTCTTTCACTTGTGTGATATTAACAATGTTAAAAACACATTAAAGCCGCGTTACACGTCTCTGTGACCACTTCAGGGTTATGATCAGAATGGGCCACGTTCACCACAATATACCTCTTCAGTAATATCCTTGCTCAGATAATGTACATCAACAGCACTGACTCACTGATCCTGATGGATTCTGTAGTTCTGTTCATTGTGACTGTTAAGGTACTTATAGAGAAAGATGATCCTACATTAGGGGGCAGAGAGTGGGCATAGACCGAGGGACTACTCATACAGGGTTGCGTGCAGAACCTGGTTAGCACGAGTCGTTTGCAATGTAATTTACTGGAAGCACTGGTGAGGGGTGGGTGAGTGGGTGGCTCACAGGAACTGGTGTGATCACTATTGATTGGTAAAGACTGCAGCCAGAGGCACAATGTGTGTGTGTGTGTGTGTGTGTGAGTGTGTCAGCCCCGATGCACTTGTATGCGCACACATGTAGACACACAAAAACACACACTGATCTCAAATGCTGCAAACCAGTTGTTGTACAGTGTTTTAGGTCTTAATAAATCCTTTTTTTTTTTTTTTAATTCTGTGAGGCATAATATGAGACAATGACTTTATTACATGAAGTGTGGTTTCATACAGAGTGGTCTTATTTAGTACTTGTTTTGATAGATTAATTGTCCTCCAGAATGGGGTATACAGTGTAGAGGAGGTGAAGGACACTGTTTCTATTGATCAGCGTTGTGTGCTGCTCTTCACTGGACTGTGAAATCTGCTGTCTCGTGCATCATTTCTGCGAATTGAAGTGCATTTGTTTAATTACAAGGTTATATTAATTGTCTTTCATGATGGCACAAATCCACTGACCATCCTGCAACGGCCAGACAGATAGTTGTTTGAAGAAAAAAAAACCCTTAGGATAAAATGAATGTTAAAATGAATTGGCAAAATTGGGACACTTTAATTCCTGAAACAAGTATGAACTGCAGTAACTGTGGTATAACAGTATACTTGGTTTATTGAATGATACTGCCCCCTGCTGATCAGCCAGAGGTGCAACATTCATCAGGTAGCGCAATGTGAATGTATATAATTTTACAGTTTAAACTGCTATGATAACTGTCTGCAGAGTGTAAATGTGTGTTTTTTTCTCTCTCTTTTTTATTTCAGGTTATGGACACACTGTCCAAACTCTCTCACACACCAGTTGCACAGCAAAATGGGATACGGTATGTCCTTAAAGAAAAGATGAGAAATGACTTTTGATTCAATTAACTTACTACATGAATGGAAACACTATGTTTTATACTTATTGTGTGTTTGTGGCTTTCTGTTTGAAAGGCCCTTTCCAACAGAGGAGAGTGTAGAAGATGAAGACATCTACAACCATTTAGAGGACTTGATAGAGTAAGAATAGCTCTCATGTACTACTTTGTGTCTTTTGTTGCTGATGGGAGTACAATGCCATTCAGTGATAAGGCCAATTCTACTCACTCTATTAACATAATTACTAATGCTTTATTGTGTCATATCATCAGCTATTGTATATTGACTTTGTGTTGGAATTAACACAATTCTTATTTTCTCTTTGTGAATGACAGCACTAAATGTTATGCAAAGAAATCAGTCTGAGCCCTATCTCACAGTATTATTTAAGAGTTTAGAGATATGAACTTAGCATATACTTCTCATCAAGACCTCGGTTTAAGACTTTTTCAATACGTGTTGCAGTCCAAAACTGCTGGCTTGATGGCTCTGTTAAAATTTTAAATTAAAAACATGTCAGGGTTGGTCTCAATTTGAGCCGGTGATTAAACACTTGCACATAAAATCTCTAGTATTCTTATCTGTACCTGGTCTTAGATCTGGTCAGTACATTCTGTGACCTCCATAATGCTAACCAGACAGTTAATAATCTGTTCACATGCCACTGCTCTCCCAGTACATGGTTTTGATACTAACAAGACTAGTCAGGGTACAGCACATAGCAAACACTCATTTCCTGCTCCAGGCTAAGGCATGTGGTCTGAGCCATTTTCCCTGGCCCTCACCTCCAACACACAGCACAGCTGCTAAGCTAATTGCTTGAGACGTGAGCTGTCAGAGTTAGCCTATGGCCTCGCTTAGCCTGTTTTCAGTGCTGCCAAATACGTGTGTGTTTACGTGTGAGCATGTGCATCTGTGTGTGTGTGTGTGTGTGTGTGTGTGTGTGTGTGTGTGTGTAAGTCTCGTCTGAGTTGACAGAACGTTGAGGCTAAAACAAACCCATCCATAAACATGGACGTTACAGTGGGCATTGATCCTAATGGAGGCCGTAGGCAGCGTTTGATTGGCTGTCTCCTGGCAGCCTACAGGATGAGTCTAAAGCTATTACAGGCTTCTCTTTTCACCGCCATGCCAAACTGCACGCTGACTGTCGACTCTCGCTGTAGCCTAGGGTTGTGTGTTTGTGTGTGTGTGTGTATGTGTGTGTGTGTGAGTGTGTGAGTGTGTATTTGTGTGTGTATGAGTGTGTGGACATCACTGACCCTCAGGATTTGTCACACCTTTATTTGATACGAAATGTTAGTGCAATATGTCCTATAGGTTCTCACACACAAACATGTGTAGGGGAACTTGGTTTTATGAAATAATTTGTTTTTGCATCAATACATATTGCAGTTACTCTCACACCCTTTTTGACAGCTGCCAGTTAGTGTAGCAGGCTGTCTTGTTTTCGCAATGGAACAGTGGAGTTATACTGATACCTGTCACATGTACAGACACAAACACATGGACACACACACACACACACACACACAAGCAAGTATACTATGTTAGTTGACTTCTGTTCTTGATGCACATGGCTAGCCTTTGTCTCTGTTTGCTCCTGGAATTTACTCTAGTATTCAGGGCATTCTGAGAAATGCTTGGTGTATAGCTATGATTAAAGATAGAAAATCTGGACTCAAGTCACACTAAAGAGGCCTGTAAACTTATAATGTCTTAACACTATACACTCATAGGTAAATACATATTCTAATTATTATAGCACAGATATAGTAATTTTGCTACCAAACAACTTGTCACTTTCCTCAATGCTAAATTGCTGTGAAGCAATAAATATGATGAAATCGAAGTGTAAGATGATGTGATATCTCAGCGTTTGTCACTGATGATGTCATGCATGTTGTCTTTTTCAGTGAGAATGGTGTGGAGGATGAGGAGGACCTGTATGACTGCGTGTATGATGACGATGAAGGTGGAGAGGTATACGAGGACTTAATGAAGACTGAGACTGGACCACCGCCGGTGAGTGAACTTCACAATTTTACCTGTAACTCTGCCAGGTAGACAGCTGCCATGTTTCAGTTCTACTCTTTGACTTAACAGCATGGCAGTTAGGACCTCTTTATGCTCCTTTTCACTTCACTCTATTCGCCGCAGTGCATGACTAAGATAGATAGAGTGAGAAAATGCCTAAGGGTGCTGCTTATGTGGTGAGAAGTCATCTGAGGTTGGATTTTTCATGCTCTCTCTCTCTCTCCCTCTCTCTCTCTCTCTCTCTCTTTGACCTTGCCCTCGGTTGTGGTCTTGACCTGCAGGCTGTTTGGGTTCAGTGTTGCATGTGCTTGGCTTTGATTGAACGACTGTGTCTGTTGTGATTACAGAAACAGGCAGAGACAGATATCAGGAGCTGTTGTCTGACCGAGATCAAACAGACAGAGGAGAAATACACTGAAACACTGGAATCCATAGAGAAAGTGAGTGAGGCCTTGCCCACTGTCCTGCATGATTTGCCCTTTGCCGTTTATATATTTAAGCACACTTCAACACTTCAGATAAAAGATGCTATTTGGGATGTTCTGCCTTGAATCACTCTCCAAAATGATAAATCATTCTCACGTTCAGATTTCTGTTTTCACCAGAAACTCAATAGTTTTCCAGCACTGTGATGTGGAGTTGAAATGGATATGTTCCAATTGTTCTGTAAATATTTACGTATATTTTCAGTAGACAATCAATGATTTGCCTTTTGTCTTAATTTGTTTTTCTTCTTTTTTTTCTTTTTCACAGTTCTTTATGCAGCCACTACGACAATACCTGTCCCCTGCGGAGATCCAGAAAGTGTTTGTGAACATTCCGGTAAGCTGCACAGATGGGAATACCTGAAATCTTCTGTATAAGAAAGGAAATAATACTAACTGGTAGAAACACATTAATTATTGATTTTAAATTGCCTGTCATGTGTCGTTGAACTACAGGACCTGGTGAAAGTACACAAGAGCCTTTTGGGGGAGGTGCAAGAGTCAGTTGAACAACACAATGCTCGAAACCTCTACCAAGTTTTCATCAATTATAAAGAGAGGTGATAATGCCTGAGCATGTTTTTGTACATGTATCTCTCTATTTTTCTTTCTAAATCTGCCTCTGTATTTTTGCTATCTTTACATACCACTATGCTTTGATTTTGTAGATTACTTATCTATGGGAGATACTGCAGTCTTGTGGAAACAGCCATTGCTGTTCTGGATACTATCAGTAAGGAAAAGGAGGATGTGAGGTTGAGATTAGAGGTAAGAAACTAAACTTCTCTCTCCAGATAGTATTAGGTGACATTAGAGAGTTTCACCTTAAGGTAAATGCTGCCCCCTAGTGAATGCTTAGGTCACAGCCTACAGTTATGTCTCTTTTTTTTCTATATGGTTTTACTGAAGTATTGAAATGGGTGACTGAAAACTGGATGACATTTTTATTGTAAATTATTTTAGGTTTGTTCAAAAAGAGCCAATAATGGAAAGTTTACACTGAGAGATCTCCTGGTTGTCCCCATGCAGAGGGTTTTGAAGTATCATCTACTACTTCAGGCAAGTTATGTTTTTCTATACATGTGTTCTGCTTTAGCCTTAAAGTATAAGTTTCATTTTTGCAGATTGCGTTCAGCTCTTTCGTTGGTTTGCTGATTAAAACATTACTTACTAACTGGTTTATAAGTTTATGTAATAGAAAAAAAAGTTGAAAATAACCCTCAAACGTATACTTGTGATATCAGTAATCTTTCCGAATTGTCCTCATATTGTTTACACAGTGTAGTGTATGTATCTGCACTTACCATCTCTATTCCACAAATTTCTTTGTCCTGAGCGGGACCTTATAAAACAAAAATTTGAGGAAGAATTTTTTTCTTAAAAGAGCTAGAACGGTTCACAAATTTTCATTTTATTCTCCGTCTCAGCAGTTCACTTATGTTGATGAATATATATCAGTACATCTTAATATCATTTACACTGTGATAGCCAGTGGCCATATACAAGCTAGATATAGGCTACTACATGAAGTACTTAAGACATGCTGGCTTCTAATCCCCAAGATACCATGAAATTTGCAGAACTACCATAATAAACAACTGAGTAACAAATACAGTTTTGCCCCTTTAACTGATGCTTTTACCTAAAGTGTCCTGCAGTTGTTGTTACTCTATGATAAAAGTCTTCCACCTCTTGAGCAACTTTCTGGTTAAGTACCTTGCTCTGGGTTATGTCAAGAATGAGTTATCATGTTTGGGGTGTAAACCTCCAAGGGTCTGGTTACTGGGCCAAGATCCTTACTGACAAACCATTATAGTCCAAGTGTGCTTTAGAACATCAGAAAATCCAGATATGGCTTGTAAATCATAGACTCCAATTCTTGGTATATGTAAAGTACACAAAACTAATGAACAACTGCACTACTGAAAGTGGCCACTGGGGGCAGTGTCCTCCACATTATCATTCTCTCGCAGCTTGTGCTGATGCACTGCTCTGTACATAAGGACTAACTCTGTTCTGTGTACACTATACATATATAGTCGGCTATGAATATTTCATGGGACATCTTTACTCCTCACATCTTCGGTCCAGTTTAAGTACTGCATGACCCAGCCATGCAAGTCTTCATAAAATAAACGAGTGTGTGAGAGAGAAAGTGGGCTTGAGCACGCAAGAAAAGCTGTGAATAGCGTGATGACTGCCCCACTGGTCCTGCTACTTGTGGGAACCAGTAGGGCTCCCACTGGAGAGGACTGTGAGAGTGTGACACTGTGTGTGTGTGGTTGTGTGTGTGTTTGTGTTTTAGTGTGCGTGACAGTAAGGTGGTCCATGGCATTGCACTCTCTCCCTCCCTGTCCATCTGGCCAGTTGTGGGACTGATTGATCTCAGAGGGGTGGGAAGGCAGTGGTGCGGTGTGTCATGTTGGTTACGCAGACAGCAAGGGCGGGAAAGGCTGTCTACTGCCCCTCTGCAGAGCAGGTTAGCGTGTGACAGGGCTCTCTCTGCTCTGCTGGAGGAGAGAGAGAGAGAGAGAGAGAGAGAGAGAGAGAGAGAGGCAGACAGACAGGGAGAGAGAGAGAGAGAGAGAGAGAGAGAGAGGCAGACAGACAGGGAGAGAGAGAGAGAGAGAGAGAGAAAGAGAGAGAGAGGCAGACAGAGAGAGAGAGACCATCAGAGAGATAGATAGATGCAGAGAGAGGCAGACAGAGTGACAGAGAATGAGACTGACAAACAGTGTAAGTTTTTTGGAAAAACCTTAATTCTACATGATGGGTGATGGGTGAGGATCGAGATTAGGTTCAGGGTTTAAAAAGTGATGAAAAGAGGGACAGAGAAAGGAGAGCTGAAGAGAACTGGGATTGTGATGGTAGCGGTTGCTTGTTGGTTGTCAGCACTATCTGGCAAGTCTTTGTCTCACTTCCTTCCTTTCTCTACTTATCTCTGCCTTTTCTCTCCTTCGTTTTTTTCCCCACTTCTGCCCCTCTCTTTCTCCCTCTCTTTCACTCTCTCTGTGTGAGGGCGCGTGAGTAAGGATGAAAAATACGCCAGTGTCCGCCTTGCTTGTGATAATAATGCACAGGTTCAGCTTGACTGACACAGGGGATTTGGCTTGTGCCGTGCGCCAATATATCTCACAGGCCAAAGGGAAGCCATTTATCTGGAGCTGTGGAAAGGACATGCATGCTACCCTTACTTATCCCTCAGTCCGGCCTAGATGTCTTGTTTACTCCTTCCAGGGAGCAGGGAAGCAATTTCAAGCTTGTGGGGAAAAAAAAGGAGAAAAAAAAAAAGGAAAAAAAAAAAAGTTTTATTTCTTATTTCAATTCTCAGTCCCCGATGCTGGTTAGGATTTCATTTTCAGGTGTGTGTGTGTGCTTGAGTGTGTCTGTGTGTGCCTCTGGTGTTTGTGTGCATGTCGAACCTGGTAATCACTTTGTTTATTTGTCCTTGCTTGTTTCGCTTGGTTTCAGCTGTATTAAATAAAGTATGGTTTTATGTCCCCAATGACTTAAGCCAAATGTGCTGTCAACAACTCTGGTAAACAATTCACATGTTACTGAGCACTAGCTAAGTGTCTGTCAGTGTGACTGACGCTCTAATTCCTCCATGTTTCTCTCTGTTCCCGCTTCAGTATCTGACAGGACTTGACTTAGCTCATCATGGCAACGCTAATTAGCTGATGAAAAGTGGGTTCTTAACAAGTTAAAAAAACAGAGTGATGCTTGTGTTCTTCATCTCTCTCTCTCTCTCTTTCTTTTTTCTTTTTTTTTTTTTTTTTTTTTGGTAATCTGACAGGAATTAGTCAAACACACGCATGATGCCACCGACAAGAACAATTTACGCACAGCACTGGACGCCATGAAGGTGAGTGGTTGGGGTGGGGGATTGACGCTAATGATGTGTGCTAGCTTCCCTTGTTTGGCTCGTGATTTAGCATTAGGCTCCACCTCAGCTGTCACAGAGGCCAGGATATTCAACATGCAGGATATGACGCATGCAGGAATACAACTACTGTGTTAATCAGATTGCATTTGATTCTTAATGTGTCACATTTTTTTTTTTAAATTAACGGCATAGGTCAATTCAGCGGATGGTGAATGATTTTCTATGTTTTAGTTTTGACTAAGAGGAAGTTGGTAACTGATAGCCTCTCTCTGTGATTGTCCTAAAACCATTCCCTGGAAGTTATTTAGAATCATGTCATACAGTGTCAGTAGCAATGCTGTATCACTGTTAGTATGGCAATTTTTAGTCTGTTCAGTAACGCTTAAAGTTCTTTCACTGGGTGATGAACATTCTCCCGTTCTCCTTGAGGAATACTAAAAAGAGGCTTTATTTTCTGCAGCCTGACAATGTTTTCAATGTAAAGAGATATCTTTACAAAAATCAGTGACCCCTCTTGATTCTTTAATGATCAAGATGGTGGGGGATGAATTTTGTCAGGTATGCGTCTTCTAATTGAGGTGAATCAAGCAATAGAGAGAAAGAGAGAGAGAGAGAGAGAGAGAGAGAGAGAGAGAGAGCAAAAGCATGGAGGGCTGTTATGATTTCATTTGGATGAATTAGCCACTTAGCATTGATTGGGGTATCAGGCTAACATGGTTAACCTCCTCAAGTGTTTTCGCTGCATGCCTCAACACCGCGAGAGCCTGCTGTTCTCTTCCACTGATTACCTCACACCCCATGATAAATGAGATTCTAAACAGCACTTCTGAAGTCCTCCAATTCTGTGTTTAGAATGAGATTAAAAAAAACAAAAAAAAAAAAACAACTTCTACTCTGTGCTCAACATGTTTTTCTTATTTTTTTGTACAGCTTGATGAAACGTGCTCAGAAACAGAAGAACTTATTGTGAATCAGGAAACTGAGCTCAGCTTTATATATCAATAAGGAAACCCTTATGAAGAATAGATGATTGTTTTTAGGATTTGCTGGAACTGCATCGGAGTAAAAACACTTCCTTATGTGTAAGCTGGCCCAGAGTATGACCCTTTCATGATTTGACAGGTTCATTTGTTTGTGTCACCTGTATGTAGGACCTGGCTCAGTATGTTAACGAGGTCAAAAGAGACAACGAAACTCTTCGCGAGATTGACCAGTATCAGAAATCCATTGAAAACCTGGTAAGTCACAGCTAATGCAGTTCTGTCCCTGAAACATTTGCAGATTCACAAACAAAGGCAGATTGACAAAACCATATCCTATGCTTTGCAGTTCTGTCCCTGAAACATTTGCAGATTCACAAACAAAGGCAGATTGACAAAACCATATCCTATGCTCGTTGTGTTCAATTTAAACTGTGCGTGTTAATGTGCCAATCTGTTACCACTGTCTTAATCCAGTATGGTGCATAGCCTCTACACAGAGCCTATGTTTGAGATAAGGTCTAACGATTAACCACCAATTTAGCTGGAGTAGTGTGAATGCAGAGTCATTACAGTGAGCTTTGCCTCTTTTGTTGGACATCTTTTTCACGTTTGAGAATACAGATTCTTTTGTTGTTTTGCTGTTGGTGAATTGACCCCACTGTGCAACACTTCAAGCCAAGATCTCTTCTGTTTCTTTTTTTTTTTTTTTTCCTTGTCTGTATTATCTTTCTGCAGAATCAGCCCCTTCGAAATTATGGGCGGCCAAAAGGTGACGGGGAAGTTCGAGTAATTTCTGTCGACAAACGAGCCAAACAAGATAGGTGAGATTATCTCTCTGTCTAAAATGTTCACCTGTTAAAAACTGCTCCGTTCTGAAACGTTGCCAGGTTATATCTCTTTTTAGTGGCCCAAAGGTTGAAGAGGAGTGGTTTGCAAGTGTGCCGTCTTCTTTTTTTCTTTCTTTTTTTTTTTCCTTTCTTGTTTTCTGACTTTTTTTTTTTTCATTTCTGACTCTGCAGACACATTTTTCTCTTTGACGCGGCCGTGATCGTTTGCAAAAGACGTGGAGACATCTACGAAATGAAGGAAATGATCGACCTCCACAGTTTCAAAATCACCAACAACCCCACCTCAGACAGAGAGAACAGAAAGGTGCGCAGAAGTTCAGGCCCTAATGGCTGTTATCTGCATTTTACAGTGTGCTGATGGCTTTATGTGAGCGAGACGAACGTACAGACACAGCGAGCGTGCCTGCCTCACCGTAATCGTTCAAAGCTTTTTTTTTTTTTTTTCGCCTTAGCAGCCAAACAGCTATCATGCCCACAGATGGTGTTCCTTATTAAACATTGTCTGGAGCCTGAAAGCAAACATAGTCAAACAAATCAGGCAGGACTAAATGAGAAAACATGATGTCATTTGTATTGAGGCATGCTGTACTGCCAGGGGCGTATTCACTCGCCAGATAATGCTGTAAATAGGAGTTGTCATTTAAAAAAAACGTGATCAAATTCATCCACTGCAAAAAAAAAAAAAAAGGATCTTTTCAAAGATTGATTAATAAATAAGGGAAGAGTGTTTATAGCTAGCGTGCATACATGTTTCTGTTTAATGCGAATGTAGAAATATGCATGCTTGTAGGTAGGTACATTTATGTGTACATTTGTACACGTGTATGCATGCACGCGTACGCACACGCACAGTCACACTCATACACACACACACACACACACACAAACACACTGTGTATAGCAGCTTTAGAGGCCCTGCGTGACACAAACACTGTAAGATAAATGAGACTGCCACATGCAGACCTGGTTAATGGGTCTTTAGCATTGCTTTATAAATGGACCCATCCCCTGTCTCCCTGACCCCTGTTGTAGGACATTCCAGAGGGCTTGATGCGGTCTGATCTCTGCTAGGCTGGCTAAACGCAGGTCCTGTGATGTGGATAATCAGGGTGATTAAAAGGGGATGGGTCATCGTGTCTTTGACTGACTGTGTCACAGCGGTTGCATAAGTGACCCTCTCTCTGCGTGTATTTCTTTTGCAGTGGTCCTACGGATTCTACCTCACACATAACCAGGGACAGGCTGGCTTTGAGTTCTTCTTCAAGACTAAGGAGTTGAAGAAGAAATGGCTAGAACAGTTCGGCATGGCCATGTGAGTGTTTGTGTGTGTGTGTGTGTGTGTGTGTGTATGTGTGTGTTTTTAACTTTCTGTTCAGTTATCTGGTTGCACTTTGGTGTGTGTGAGCACTTGTGTGTGTACGTGTTTGTAGGTCTGCTTGTGTGTGCAACTTGTGTTTGCACTTATGTATATGTGTGTGAGTGTAAAAGGCGTGTTTGTCTTTTTATATACAGTATTCGCTCTGGAGCATTGAACTGTGTCTTACCTCACTTGTTTTTCAGGTTTGTGCGTGTCTTGTATGATTATCACAGCTGTCAACTCTCCTGACACTAGACACAAAGACATAATCAAACATCAAGGGGTTGTCATGGTTCCTTTCCAATAGCTGCAAGTCTAAGGTTTCATTTTGAACCTGAGCTGTGTACACACCCGGATTGAGGTCATGCTTGCTTAGCAAAGCACTTGTGCAATAGAGCAAGTCTCAGAACATGATGTTTTCTTGAGTTATTAAAAAAAAAAAACAGAGAGAAAGTGTGTCTAAGAATTTCCCTCATGTACCTAATGGGTAAAGTTCAGCCCTGCTGGAACAAGAGGATGAAAAGAATGATCTGTAGAAACTGAAACAAAGCCCTTTCCCTCAAACATTACGGGTTTTAGCTTCACAAATGATTAAATATGCCCTTTTTGATTGCTGTACTGGCACATAGTGGAAATCTGGAACAGTAACAGTGAGCAAGAGAGAGAGAGAGAAACTAAAAGGGAGAAGAAGAGCGTATGACGCACCCACGCACCAAACAATTAAACCTCTAGTAGTTTACTCACCCTATAAAAGAATACAAAATAAGCAAATAAATAAAGAACAACAGCAGAAAAGGGAAAAACTAGATGCAGAGAGAGTGAGAGAGAGAGAGCAGAGTAGGGATTGTGATAGAGGAGTAAACTCACCACATAATATTTTCAAGGCAGACGAAAGAGGTCTGATATTTGTAAATACATTGAGCGCAACAAATAGACTTAGTTTACAGCAGGGGGTATAGCTATGGCCATGAAGGAGAGAATAGAAGCAAAATCAAGGCAATCAGATTCACGCAGAGAGGGAGGGAGAGAGTGAGGGAGAGTGTCACAGACATATCCATAGCTACAGCACTGGGTAGAGAAAAAAAAAAAGAAAAGTGGAATAGCGAAGAGAGGGGAAAAGAAAAAGCACAATGTCACGGAAAACGTGGGAGTGAAAAAAAAAAGAAAGAAAGAAAGAAAGAAATGAGGCAGGGTTGATTAATTTTTGGAAATTAATGAGTTTGGAGTAGAGTGAAAAGAGGAGCATTCATTCATTTTGGAAGCCAATCAGTAAGTCTGCTTGCTCCCCTGGTGAGAGTGTGTAATGATGTTTTCTCCCCTCTCTCCTGTTTGGACCCTACCTGCCTACGTGGGCAGACTGAAGCACCATTCTCCTTTATGCTTACAGACTGCAAATGACACTCCAAACCCAAACCCGGGGAGTCTCTGACCTGCCTATCAATCAAATCTTTTATTCATTCTGTCTATTTATTTGGGCCTCGCTTTGTGCTTTAACAGCTCTATGGGGAAGAAAGACTGATATGCATTTATGCAAAGATCCCTGTTGATCCAATGTAGAGTAATACTGTGGCAAAGAGCAGGCTCTGAGCTTCACATTTCAGTTACAGTTTTGTGCTATAACTGTAAAGTGTATTTGTCTAATTTTTTTTTTTTTTTTTTGGTTGTAACTTGTAAATTGGGAGCAGTTCCTGGATGGATTTCAGGAATGGGCATGAATGCCTGGACAGGGGATGACTAACCGTGTTTGTGTGTGCTGTAGGTATATAAAGACTTTTCTCTCTCTCTCTGCCTCTCTCTCATTCTCTCCACAGATCGAACATTCGGCCTGAGAACGGCAACTATAACTTCCACGACTTCCACATGCACACCTTTGAAAAGATCACCTCCTGCAGCTCTTGTAACATGCTGCTCAGGTATGCCAATCAGATCGCATCATATGAACCATGTGACACCACAGTGACATCCAGTGTGCCCATAAAGAAGACACATACCAGACATATAGCACTAAATGCACTCATGACTAAATCCCCCTTAGTCAACATACTAAACCTTCATATACAGACATAGATACAGACTGTATATCGGTATGCATTTGTGAACAATAAATCCGTTTATAGATTTCAAAATAGATATTGATTTACAGAATGGGTTATGGTCTGCAGATATAATTCCCTGTTTTAGTTTCCAACCGTATTGTGTGCTGCATCTGCTCCAGTATGTTGGGTTAATATAGGGTAGGGAGTTGACGGAGGAGATGCTGTCTTTCTCTTCTCTCCCTCCTCACTGTCAGAGGAGCTGTCAGAGACAGATCACCGCCTAGACTGTGATCATCACTTAAATGATCAGAGGAAAAAGTGTGGCCAGTGATGGATGGAGGCGATGGAGAATTAGGGCGGCTGTTGACAAACGCGGATGCGACCGCTGCTAGAGGAAGACGATCTCGCATTGCACCGCGGGCGTCTGCCTGTGTCTGTGTGTGTGTGTGTGTGTGTGCGCGCGCGTGTGGTATCGTGTTGGCGCGCAGAACTTTGCCCGGTGTTCGGCAGCTGTTTAAAAAAAAAAAAAGAAAAGAAAGAATGCGGCTGGCTTCACGGCGTGTTGAGTTTTACATCATTTTAATGAGCGCCTTTGGAACGGTTATGTAAAAGGAAAATAACGCTTCAGGCACATTGGGTCTGTGCAGTGTTAGAGAGACAGAGCAAGAGAAAGAAAGATGGGTGGTGGATGAGTTGACCTCAGTCTGAAAGCTTTAGTCGACAAGACGCGTCCCTGTCGCTCAGCCATCATCATGTTTTCTTCCTCTTCTTCTCCTCATCCTCATTTCCACCCTCCCGCTTAACCTTTATCTACTGAGAGCTAGAGCCTTACAGTGAATGTCATCTGTTTTTCCTCTCTCTCTCTCTCTCTCTCTCTCTCTCTCTCTCTTCTCCAGGGGAATCTTTAACCAGGGCTACCTGTGCTCCAAATGTGGTGCAGGTGCCCATAAAGAGTGTTTGGGCAGATTGGGGACCTGTGGGAAAACAAACACAGGTGAGGACCTTTCTGTATTTCTCTCTCACTCTCTCTCTCTCCCTCTCTCTCTCTCTCTCTCTCTCTCTCTCTCTCTCCCTCTCCGCCCCTCTCCCTCTCTCTTTTTCCCTCCAAAGCACAGGCAGACATACTGTATCACAGCATACCACACAAAAATGTCCTTGCTGCCACATAAACCTATTGCGGTATGTGGCATAAGTCATCGTGGATATTTTAATATCTGACTTTTCCCCGGCGTGTGTGTGTGCACGGTGTGAAAAAAAACGTATATGTATATATTTAGGGTGCTGGGGCTGTACTCTTTGCTTCACTGCGCTGAGGCATTGTAAGCAGCCCTGTGGTCCTGAGATGTTAAATGTGCTCATGTGTCAGCGTGGCATGTAAACACAATGCAGGCTAATGGTGAAACAGCTACTCTGCCATAACAGCCCGGTCATTGTGCGTAACTCTGTGATAACACACTCAGTCTGACAGAGATGCATGTGTGTGCGTGTGTGCGTGCGTGTGTGCGTGTGTATGTGTTTACAGACAAACAGGTCTGACAGGCTAATCGCAGTAATGACATGTTTGTCTGAGTGTGTGTAGTCTATTTTGGTTTGAGTGGGTGTTGTGTGTGTGTTTATCTTTACACGTTTGTTGTTGTGTGTACTTATTTATGAGAGTACATGTATTTGTATTTGCATGTGTGTATGTGTGTGTTTTTGTATCCGTATGTCTGAGTGTGTGTAAGTATTTCTGTGTGTATTACTTTGTGTGTTTGTGCATTTTGTGTGTGTGTGTGTGTGTATTTCTGTATGTTTTTTTGTGTGTTTGTGCATGTTCATGTATGTGTGTATGTGTATGTGTGTGTACATGCTTGTGCGTATGTATTTCTGTGTGTATTTCTTTGTGTGCTTGTGTATGTTTATATATGTGTGTGTGTGTGTGTATATGTATGTGGGTGTGTGTATGTGTCTGTGTGTGTGTGTGTATGTGTGCATGTGTGTGTGTACAGACAGCAGTGTGATGCCTGCTCTCATAGGTCCTGGCATCAGTCACTGGGCTTTTGTGAATCCACAGTAATATCCCTGCTGCCTGGCCCAGCTGGGCCCCTCATGGCCTGACTTGATTAGGCCCTATCGGTGGGGGGCTGCTGAGATGCCAAGAGACAGCCGCGTCTCCCAGAATTACCCGCCTCATAACTCTGCTTTCAATACCCCACTTTACCTCAGTCCAATACTGCTCTCACAATAATGCCAAAAATGCATAAGTGTTCATAAAAAGGTGACACAGCAGTCTATCATACTGTACTCGAGTAACTCAAATATGCTGGGGGGTAAAAATGTGCACCATCTCGCTTAACTTTTTCCCTTTCCTCCTTTTCTTAGTTGAAAATTCTAGAAAATCTCTTGCACACTAATAACCTCCAGTGCTGCTGAACCTGAACCTGAACCTGTTGTGAATTTGCTCCAGCCTTTGGGTGCTGGACATCATGTTTCATAAACACACACAGGTCGTCACGGGGCTGTTATTTCAACTCTGCATTATTGTTGTTTACAATGCACCAGGTTCCTTGTCCCCCCCCCCCCCCCACTCCCTTCTCTCTCTCTCTCTCTTTGTTATTGGCCTGTGAAGTGCACATTCTTACAGAAGAAACAAAGTTCACTGTAAAGCAGGCTGCCAGAAGAAAGGGGTTGGCTTGACTGTCTGAGAGGAGCCAATGAGCTCGATTCCAAGAGCAGAGTTCTGGTTAGGCCCGCCCACTCAGTCATTTACTCTTGGCAGCTGTCAGCTACCTGGAACAGAGCAAAACAATTCTTAAGAAAAAAAAAAACCAAGCACAAAGCCGAGAGCAGACGCTGTACACACCTCACTCTAATGAAAGCTGCCTTCGAGCGTGTGTGTATACTGTTTTGGTAACTTTATGTCTGTGTGTGTTAGATGAGAAAGAAATCATACTAACCATGCCTGTCTTCAACTTCTTTGCAGAATCTGGCGGATTCAGAGCACAGGTGAGAAAGATATGACTTAGTTCATAAAACTTTTACCACACGTCTGCTTTGTGCTGCAAGAACTGGGTGATCGATTTGTTTTATATTACTTCTTACTGAGAGCAATATGTAACTTGATGTTGGTCATATGCGAAGAATGATTCCTCACTCCTCATTTATTCCTCATTTTTTGTATTTCTTGTGTTTTTGTGCTGAGTATATAGGGCACTAGATACCTATGACCAGTATTACACACACTTACTACATTCTGAACTTCTGCATGTAGGGCATTGTGAGCTACTGCTAGACTCTCAGCCAAAAGGATAAAGGACAATATGCATTTTATATATACATCATGCAGATTCATTTCTATTAATTAGCTTAGTCTGTGCAGGAACTACCTGTAGCATCAGTGACAGTACTTCAATATGAAATATATAAATAAAAATGAACAGAAACTAGTTCATTCAGTTTAATGCATTTAGGTTCAGTGGTATTAATGTTACATAGTCTATATAATAAATACCTGCAGAGCTGATATCACTCCCAAGATATGGTCTATGTAAGATAAACATACAGGTTAACTCATATTGGTGGAGCTGGGTTTATTCAGTTGATGCATGGAGATTTGATGCTTGAGGGTGGAACGGAGTGATAGTCATGGTTTAAATATACATTCCAGGATTATATATTAAATTACCTACATGCCATGTGCATAGTAAACTGATATGCAATACATTTGCCCTTGCTGTAGTCTATTACTGTTTGCGTGTGCAATAGTGCATGTATGGATGGATGCATACGACAGAGAAAAGCCGGCAGAGGGATATACATGCATCACTGTATGATACATGAGACTGTGAATAAGACATTTGAAAGAGGTTTGAGTTAGAGTTTCCATCTGTAATACTAATCAATTCATAATGCTCAAACTGCTTTCTGCAGTATTGACCGAGCCTCTTATGGACTTCTGTATCTGTGTTCTTCTATAGATCATATGTTCATTTACTTTCATTTCAGGAGCGATCTGGGCATGTTCGACGGTCAGATCCAGGTGAGTTAACATTGCCTGCAAGCACTCACTCACACACACACACACACACACACACACACACACACACACACACACACATACATGCAGGCCAGTGTTATATGGCGTGACGGGTAGTCTTACACTTGTCCACACGTAGCATCCACTTCTCCACCTCCATGTTGTTTGTAAAGGTTTCATGAAGTACAGCAAACTCTCCAATTTCAGAGCACTCAGAGTGGTATAAAAGCATCATAAATCTGTGCTGCTGTCTCTCCGTCGACCATCAGGAAGCCCTCCTCTACTCACACTGCATTGAAATGAATGGTTTGGGTCTTGGTGGTTTCATAAGTGTTCTAGCAGAATCCTGTGAACAGGCAGAGCTGGCAGTGTGTATGGTTGTTTTGGATGGTGTTGCATAAGGCTGAATTTCTATGGTTACCTAAACTGATTTATGCCCTCAGGGGGCAAGCCCCTGCACGTTCCTCAGAGATCGAAAAAGCTACGAGAGAAAACAACGCAGTGTACTAAAGCATTTAACCTCACGTGGCTTATCTAATTCAAACACTGAAAGGGGTTAAACCCAGTTATCCTTTCCCACGAGTACTAGACGGCGGTCTCAACGTATGGAACCAAATTGTTAACGGCTTCAAACCATTATCTTGCGTCTACGTACACATTACATTCACATACGCTTCAGAGTTTTTTTTTCTCTGCCTCGGATACAGATAACCTAAACATGCGGGTGTTTCTTCAGAAAGGTGGTTTTCTTTTTTCCAGAGTGTTTTTTTTCTGGACTTTAATGCAAAGTTAAAGATTTAACAAGGCATTCTGGCTCTATCTGAGGTACAAAGACAAGTTGTGATGTATGTTTCATGTGTTAGGCCCTGTTCGCTGCATGGGTTTCATTTTCTACTCGATTTTTCTGAATTAAGCGCTTAATTTCAAAGCGAATGCAATGCTGTGTGATATGAGACATCACAAGGTCTAGATTGCTTCTGTGTCTTTTGTATTTTTTGACATGTGTAAGGCCAACTTTGGTGCAACACAAGTAAACATGAGCAGAAAACACATTTAAACAGCACTAGTTGTTTTGACAGCTCTTTGATGTGAGCTCCGAGCAAGTTCCGCATGTTTATTTTTGTCGTAATGTTCCTCTCGACACCAACGTGAAAAGCCCTGTTACTTTATTCCAGTTCGTTATCTCTTGTTTGATATTTCTTTAATTCCACTGTCAAACAATAGTTTTCCAGTTTTGCTCCAGAATATTCATCGCCATATCAGTTGCAGTTTTGGACATTCGGAGAGCAAAAATTGTGCGACAGATGGATTCTTGCCAGTCTCACTCTATCTGACTTGACACTTACTTTTGTGTTCTCCAGGGTACATTTAAAAAAAAACAAACAAAAAAAAAACAACTTGTTGTTTAAAGCACCTGTCTTTGGTAACCGAGATGTAGCCTAGCTCTTACTCACAGTATATTATTAACAAAATTACTGGTAAAATTTTTGTCCGACAAGAGAAAAATAGACATTGGTGGTATACAGGGAAACCCAGACATCCAAAAATGCACCACAGTTGTGAACTGTTTGGCCTGAAAATTTAATGCTGATAGTGACAGACGTCAAGCATACCTCCAGCCTTTGTCTTCCTTTTGTTTGACATTGAGTTCATTGATGTCAGGTGATGAAGGACTGTTACAGACTTACGAAGCTGTAAGACATTACTCCGGCGCCGACAGTAACACTTCCCCTGTTTTTTGTGTTAAGGGTTTCATGAATAGTTGAGATAAATAAAATCTGCCTGAATGGTAAAACAGGTCATTCCGTACTGTAGTTTCCTGCAGTTGCCCCCTACATTACTCTGGTGTCGGGGATCTCCATTAATTGGGTGTGTTTGCGAAGAGCACAGGAGATGCTTAATGGTTCTATAAAACGTTTGGATTTAGAAAGTTCTTATTCCTTAAAATCTTTGAAAAGATGTTGAATGTTTGCCAAGTGCTTTCCAGGTGAGAGTAGTTTCTCTTAATTCTGACCACAGTGGCAGCTGAAAGGACATTTCAGTCTATCTGCAAAAAGACTGACTTGCCCTCCCTCCGGTTCAATAATTTTAATTGAATTCTTATTCATTTCTCTACTGGTTCTCTCTGTCTTTCTCTCACCTCCTCTTCTCTCTCTCTATCTCTTAGCTCAGCTCAAGTTTTAGACATTTTTTTCCCTCTCTCCTCCTCTACTTTCTCTTTCTTTCTCTCTGTCTTTCAATCCTGTTTTATTTTTAGTCCTTTTTTCTATTTCTTTCATTCCTCCTCTGCTTTCTCTTTCTGTTTTCTTAATTTCTCTCTCATCCTTTCATTTCCATGCCTTCTCATTTTAAGACATTTGGCTCTCAGTGGTCTAGCACTCCAAGGATCTTTTTTTTTTTACAGGAGTGTTCTCTGAGAGAAAGAAAGAAAGAAAGAGAGAAAGAAAGAAAGAAAGAAAGAAAGAAAGAAAGAAAGAAAGAGACAGTCTTTTTGTGCTTACTGCCGGAGCTCTTTGTCTTCCCGCTTAAAGACGTTAGGGTTTTCATTGTGAGCCCCAAAGAGTCTCCCTGAGCGAGCTGTATCCTTAGGCTGCCGTCTCTGTCTTTTAAAGCCGACTTCAAAGCGGCCAGCTGTGCTAGCGGACTGAGGCGAAGGCCAGAGACCCAACGCAGACTGGGCTCTTGTGCTCAGGGCTTAAGGAGCGGAGCGATGGCCATGGCAGTGGCTGCTCCACAACTTTTCACAAAGTCTCCCCAGACCTCTCATCTTCAGACGGCAGAGAAACACATGGACACGCTCTCACCCAGCTGAGACTCTCAGCACTGTCCATTCTGCTCAGCACAATCACAGATACACACACACACACACACACACACTCATACACACACTCATACGCATGTGTACACACATGCGCGCACACACTCATACACGTATCCACGTATACATACACACATATGCACACAATATGCACACAAACACACATATACTCGTACACACACACAGAAACATAACTTCTGGCGTGAGCATTAATTCTCATTTCAGTACATGTTCAGCAGCTCATTCAGCACAGTTTTTACCCAGCTTTGGGAGCCCAGTGAGCCCAATTACCATAATTACTCTAAAAAAACCCATCTCTCCATTGGGTAATTAGGGTAATTTCCACAGCCACACAGCTGACGTTTCACGGTCAGTCTCTATACGCTCTAGTCCGGGGGCAAGAAATGAGTAATGAAAACAAATAGGAGCTTTGGTACAGGAACTGCAACTGAGGGAGACGAAAAATGCTTGGAGTGCTGCTTGTGGGGCTGTGTGCGGTCGTGTGTGTGTGTGTGTGTGTGTGTGTGTTTGTGTGTGTGTGTGTGTGTGGGTGTGTTACTCACTCAACTCCAACAAGGCAGATAGAGAGTGCGAGTCACCCTACTTTTGACTGCCATTATAGAGACTCATTACAAACTCTTGTACTATTGTTGAAGTGAATGAGCCACTGTGTCTGTTAGCACAAAGAGGTGAGATTAGCGCGTGCTTCCCACACCTTAACAGGTCAAAGATAAGACTCATGGCTGAGACTGGGCAGAGCTGTGGCGTGCAGAGGGGTGGCATGACTGACGGACGTGGAGTGTGCCCGGCTGGATTTTATGTCAGTCGAGTCGTGTCCGGCCGTCTGCCTCGCCGGAAACGTCAGAACTAGCTCATCAGGCGAAGTGGTAATGAAAGTGTGTCGCGTGTGTCAGAGGTCCCTTTGTTGTTAAATGCAGTTTTTCTTCTCGTTGTCACAGGCATAAACACACATTAGCACGTTCGTTTCCTTGATCTTTCTCCTTCGTTCTCTGTTTTTTTCCTTCTTGCTTTCAACAATTATCTTTCTTTCTCAGTCATGCCCACAAAAACATAAACACAGACACTTATCAGAATTCTGTCTGATTTCTCTCAGGCTTCCCAAAGATGCTGGTTATCAGGAATTACTATGGCGTGCCCAGCCCCATGTGTGGACCACCCTTAAACATCCAGATGAATGACATCATTGAAGTGATGAGTGCTGATCTCCACAGCTCCTGGTGGCAGGTGAGAACTAACTCTCTCTCTCCTTTCCCTCTATCATGTCCTCTTCCTTCCTTAGTTCCAGAGAATGACCAGAGAGATCGACAGAGAGAGAGAGAGAGAGAGAGAGAGAGAGAGAGTGGTAGGATAAGGATTGTGTCGTCTCCAAAAGCAATCTATTATGGCAGCTTACTTGGCATCAATCAACTGCCTTTGCCATGGCGACATGTTCTGCTAGCAAGTCAAGCCATGCCAAACGGGACAGGCTGTGAAACAGTGGTTAATCCACCCTTTGTGTCAATATTCAAGAGCTGTTGATGCAAGCTGTGAATTTCAGTGAGAATTTTCAGTGACTTGTAAACACTGCACACACTGTGGTGCATGTCCGTGTGTGACGGAGTAAGAAGCCAAGACAACATGTTCTTATTTTTGTCACATCCTGACTCAGAGGGAAGTTACATCGCAAGCAGATACTCCAAAAGATAAACACAAGGATACTTAGACTCCAACCCACACTACACACAACAAGATACAGCTTAATGACTGGCACTCCTTCCCAAAACAATCTAGCCAGTCGGGGAGCATGCCAGCTTTGCGTGGGTGTCTTAAATCGCCCCTGAATGCTTATTCTCGCACACAAGCAGGAGGAGGTGATGAAATCAACGCTGCACAAAGACCCATGGCCTAGCCAGACGTTTCATAGCCCACTATCTTTTTGCCTTCTGACAGCAAGAGACTGCTATTTTTACCATCTTATTCTGGCCACTTCATTGTTGGTCTCTACAACTCCTCGAAAGGGCTGCATTCAGCTCTGCACGCTCATACAACTCCCTGAGTGCGTGCGGGGGCATTCTGTACGATTTCTTGAACTCTCGTGTGCTGTTAGGAACACATAAGCGAGGAAAACATCATCCAGACACTTGGCAAGATAGTTTTATCTCTCTGAAGTCTGAGCTTAGGTTTAAAACCTGTTCACTCAGATTCATGTTAAGGTGTTTATCTAGTTTGAATATGAACTGAATATAAAAGTCGTGGCTAGCCTCCTATAGGCCAGTGGCTTTGCACCGGTTGGATGGGAGTCACGTAAACGCAAACGTTCGTATCACAGGTAGCCCGGAGACAATTATTTCTGCTCTGGTGCCAGACGAACACAATGGCTCACAATAATTTCATTTTGGGCTTTTGGCTGCCATCTGTTTACTCTAACAGGGTTATGAGTTTAATCATTATCATGTGCTAAATCTGCAACGGATAACCAATAGCAGAGCCCTCTAAGAAGCGCTGATAAAATGTCATTACGCTAAATGTATTGCGGCCGCTTAAGGATCAGGTTACAAATCGAATTTGTTCAAGACGGGGCAGATGAGACTGAAATGCATTTTCTGCTTCAGCTGAAAGACAATCTGAAGAAAGGGGAGCCAGCTTTACAGAGTGCCAACTTATAGTTTCACATAATGGTCAAGTTTATTGAGGCAACACAAAATGCACTGCCATCATTGCACATCACTGCATCAGTGGCCAAGTTATTGGTTTGTATCGCGTTACTGTCATCATAGCAGGAATAATGGAATGAAATTGAGCGTTATAGAATTTTTTTAAAATTTATTTTTCTTTTCGTGTAATTATAGGTTACGTTCGGTCAGTCAGCATAAAACACTAAATTACCGCTTCTAACGTTTACTCAATTTCATATGTTATGAAATCTCAAATGACCGATGGCCAGCTTTCACGCGCATCTCTCAGAGTTCATTCATTTGGCAAAGGCTCAGCGAAGTGGCTTATTTAGCCACGCACGGCGAGTTAAAAACCGTGTTTACTCTTGGGGACAGATTTATCTTTTTCTTATTTTCAATGCCTCCTTATAAATCAGCCGTTCACTCGCTCTGGTACTTCAAGATATGCTTTAGTGTCATTATCATTGGGAGACACGGCCTTTTTCTACTGCTCCTCTACTCCCCCTCCTCCTCCTCCCTCACCGCCTCTCTCTCTCTCTCTCTCTCTCTCTCTCTCTCTCCTTTCTTTTCTTTCTTTCTTCCTCTCCACAAGCGCTGTCTCAACAATAATTAACTCTGGCTGTAAATTTGTACCGCAGTGTGTTGTGAGCTAATTGTTCTTGAATTATTGAGAAGGAGTTGCCCAGCTGAATGTAATGCAATTATCCGTCATGGTTCCAGGGTAAAGTCTTGACGACGGGAGAAGTTGGCTTCTTTCCAAGCGACGCAGTGAGGCCGTGCCCATGTGTGAGCAGCAATTCATAATCGCTTTTTATATGCCTTAATAATAATTTACGTTTGGCCAAGTAAATCAATATGTTATTTTCATGATGGGACATCATGTAAGCTTCCTGTTTTCAGTTGTTGTGTCACAATCATTAATAAGCAATTTTTTCAAAAATATTATTCTTAATTTCTAAAGTTAAATACTTTTCATATTCAGTATATTTTAGGATACAGACATGCATATTTGTGCCTTAGGTGACCTGTGATAAGTGTCATAAATTGTTATGATTACGACTATGAAGATAAGGCAGTGTTGGCAATCTTTATGAGTGTCATTAGAAAAAACTGCCTGTGGCTGTAAAAAAAGAACTGCCAAATCAATGTATGTTGCCCATGGGTGAAAGTAAGTTCTTTTAAACAAGTAGAAAATAAGTGCATGTTTGGTTGGATTTCACCCCATTGATATTCTATTACTCTGTCTTACTCAGCTCCCCAAACCGGTGAATTACTCCGCTCAGCCGTGGTATGTTCACACAGTCACATTGTCTTTGTCTGTTACTGACTTTATATTTTGTATATATAACTGAATGTTATTTGTTTATTAAAGGCAACCTTGACGTGTTTACTGTAAAGTCTGTGCTATAGCAGTATTAGCCAATTAGCATTGTTAGATGCATGTTTCTGGTCATTGACTTGTCTATGTTGTCTGCAGGTTTGCAGGGCTCATGGACAGAGTGCAGGCTGAAGCAGCGCTCATGAACAGAGGGAACAGCACCTACCTGGTCCGGCAAAGGGTTCGAGAGATCAACGAATACGCCATTAGCATCAAGTAAGTCAACATGCTAGGCTAAAAACATCTGTTTGAAAACAGTGCGATGACACCATCAAATGATTTGGAATAGATATCCAGTTGAATCACTTCATTTCTTCACAGGTATGTAGTATGTTTAGATGTCTTGCACTTTTTGAATAGTCTGTGTTAATGTAAAAATGTCTAAATGTTTAGCACAGCTCTCGATGTCTAAATTTCTTTCAACACATATGTCAATCCTTATCTCCCATTAGAAATTCTCTCTGTGACGGATGGTAAAATTTCCCCTAGCATTTCTCCATGTCTTGTTAAGCCATTTCTACAACTTGGTCAGAAAAAAAAATGTTTTGTGTCCCCCCCCCCCCCCCCCCCCCCCCCCCCAAGTTTCTTTCATGTCAGGAATGAAGTCTTAATTGCCTCTGTGAGCGCAAAACAGAGCTAGAGAATAGAGCTTGTAGAATGCTGGGTGATGGGTCAAGGTTATTAAACATAGACAAAGAAAAGAAATATATAATCATTTGACATGTTTGTTGAGACGGTAATAAAAGCTTTGAGATCATCAATAGGCCTTCACTTTTTCTCAGTGGAACAGTGTACATTACACTGCCAAGCGGCAGACACACACACGAACAGCAAACATTTATTGTGGGACGAAAAAAGGACACAATTCTGAGTACCATATATATATTTCAGTTCGGAATAAGTGCTTCATTGCATTCACAGTAATCTCATTTATACTTTGCCGACAAAGTGCATGATTAGAGATTTAAACTGTCATATCACGTGTCACATATCAATTATAAAAGTCATTCCAAATAACACTGAACACCATTCGTGTTCTGCTCTCCTCGGAGAGTAAAACCAGTGGCTGGAATTTATCCATTTTGGCCCCTGTGTCGGCGCTAACAAAGAGCCTTTCTCCACTTTATTGACCACCTTCTCTCCCAGAGTCAGGAGCTTTTTTGGCCAATGCATTACCATGGCAGCGAGCCCCCTGAGGAGGGGGAGGGCTCTTATCGATCGCAGTGATCACCAGAAAATTACACTCATAATTTATTCATCACCCACAGGTATAACAATGACGTGAAACACATCAAGATCTTAACCAAGGATGGCTGTTTCCACATCGCTGAGAATAAGAAGTTCAAGAGTATATTAGTGAGTGATTTTCTTTTTTTGGCTTTTTTTCTTCAATAACCGCTGTGTTCTATACGATGCTCTGTGTTTAGATCTTTAATGAAGTGTCAGAAGCCTCATATCCTCTGTGGTTGGGATATTGTGAAAATAAACATTTTCAGGTCCACATGTTCTCTAAATTGATAAGAAAGAAGAGTTTTTAAGGGTAGATAAATGAATATAAGTGCTATTTTAAATAAATCAAAATATATTGTATTAGGATTTTCATTTTATCCAGTTACGAGATGCCCGTTATTACCTCATCCATTTTCTTTTTTAACGAGCCTTATATATAAACAGCCTTTTCACGTCATTATTCTGTGTGAGACTCAAATGCCTTTTGTCATTTGCTTTTGAAAGCACTTTTAGATTCGATTTTGCAAATGCCACTTAAATAACATTATTGGATTTTGAATACCGCAGTCTTATTGAATCTTTCCAAGTATTTTTCTGAGCTCTTGGGCTTTCTACTGGGGGGGATATTTACCCGCTATTGCCTGTGTGAGCTGGAACAGGACTCTGTGTCTGTGTTTGTGTCTGTGTGTGTGTGTGTGTGTGTACAAGTGAATTTAATTTCCTGACGGTGTGTCTTTAATGCAGGAGCTGATTGAGTACTACAAACATCACTCCCTACGGGAAGGCTTCAGGAGTCTGGACACCACGTTGCAATTTCCCTATCGAGAACCAGAGAATGCCGCTGTGCAGCGCTCCAGACCTGGGGGAAACAGTGAGTACCACACTCTAAACCCAAACTCACAGACCTTAATAAAGCACCAAAATGCTCACAGCAGCCTTAGAAATCATTAACACTGAACACTGCTTCACATTTCTCTGTCTGAGCCATTTGCTCAGTTACATTAACAATGTGTTTTTATGTCACCTCAAAATCAAAGAAGTTTGCCACACGCCAAATCTCAGTCTTTAAACGGTATTGCTTGTTGTGATTTTATTTGCCGAAGGTTCATTCGGCTGAATTGCAGGTAGCGTTGCTTTTAGCGGTTTCTATGGTCCCTAGGGCCGTTGCTATGGCTGCAGTGGCTATGAAGTCTCATCATTAAAGAGTTTGAATTGTCTGATGTTCACCTTGGAGCTCAGACAATAGACCAGGCTCTGAACTAGCCTCTGTAACGTGACCAAGCCCTACAGAGGCACAGCAAAAACATCTTAATGAGAGACACACAACATTCTCCCCCAACGCCAGTTATTTTGATAGAACTACTGTTAACAAAATAGCATTTCTATCACTCCATATATGCTAACATATAACATAATGCAAATATAACGCAAAATAATAGTGAAACAATGCCACAGTAGTAGAAGAAGTAGTTATAGTGTATTTCTAATATTAATCTTTTTGGAACGTTTCATTTCAGTTCAGTTTGTGGCAGCTTCACCTCTGTAGTTCTGTATGGAGGATACTCATTGATATGTGTAACAAAATAAGTCCACGTAGAGCTTTTGTATCGAGTGTACACAGGTCGTTCTATGCGGGTCCTGTGCAGTGTTGAAACGGTTAAATCTAGAGGGCAAGCCATTAGTGTACTCGTGGTTACGAGTTGGTCTCTGAGTCTGATTGAGACTTTACGACGCATCGCAATCAGCGCTTAGATGAGATTTCATTGTAGCACCATATGTCAGTGTGTGAAAAACAAGAGAGGAAGGGGGCAAAAATAGTCCACGGATTGCTGAAGGTCGTGCGGAGAGTGGAAAATGCTTCCAGATTGCAAAACTGCATTTTCCTCTCAGAGTGTTTGTCACTCAAATGTTTCACTCCTCAAAGACATGGAGAGAAAAAAAAAAAAAAAAAAAAAAGTTGGGGCAGGGGAACGGGGATGAAAAAGTGTTTTGGACGTGAACCCCTGATTAAAGAACAGAATCGCAGCCTCCGTTACTGTTGTTCTTCTCCTTTACCTATCCCTAAGGCTCACTCTCATTAAATCCCTCCCTTTTTTTACATCTTCTTTTTCTTTTTCTCACTTTACCTGATTGTGTAAATGCAGAGTTGTGCTTTTTTTTTTTTTTTTTCTTTTCTCATCCGAAGCAGGATTTTTTTTTTTTTTTTTTTGCTGTTCCAGTTCCAATCTGGTATCTTTCCCATAAGAGAGACCAGGTGAGCATTACACAGGGGACTAATGTAGAGGATATTAAGTGGAACTATCTCTTCCTAATGGGGCTCAGGTCCCACATGGACAGTGTTATTAGAGAGGATCGTGTGAAAAAAAAAAAAAATGCTCAGCAGAAATGTAATCTATAGACACTTAAAATTCGGCTCATGTCTCTCCCGCAGTCTCTGTCCCTTTAATTGAATCGGTGGCCAGTGTTTGTCTGGAGTCTGATTCTTTTTCATTAGGCACTGGGGTGGGTGTGCTCTAAGGGCCTGCAGATGAGATGTGAGAAGATGAAATATTTAAAATTCATGCCTCTCTTCATTTATGTTCCATACTTGAAATTATATATATATACACACATATACACACACACACACACACACACACATATATGACATTTCTCAGACGTGTTAGGCTTTCCAAACTCTTTAGCAAATCTCTGGCTGATATTGTAGAGGGTAAGAATAAGCTTGTATCTCAAACGACAGATCCATAATTTGGATTATTTACATTACGGAACACGATAACACACCGACAACAGAGCGAGGGAGCATTTTTGTTTTAAAACGAGTGCATGGCCCTCCATGAGTGTTTTGTTTTCCCCCCTCTCTCTCTCTCTCTCTCTTGCTCGTTCTCTCTCTCCGTCTCCGTGACAACGTGGACTGAATCCAAAGCGTGCGCCCCGACGCTCGTCAGCCTCTCTGACATCATGGGTGTGGAGGCTGAACAGAGAGGAAGGTGTTTGGAGAGAAGACAGATCCAAGCTCATGAATAAATGCATAGTTCCAGTCAGGCCTAAAGGGGGGAGGGGGGGGACCCCTTTAAAAAATCTACCAACAGATGTCTGAGAAAACAAGAGGCAGAAGCATCTTCTGCTACGCTCAGTCAGAGCTGTAGCCCCTTTTGCCCAGAGAGAAAAAGACAAAGAAAAGTGGAACAGTGGGTGGAATAGGCTTTAGTGTTTTATCTTGTGCTTATATTTGTATCGAAAGTTTTTTTTTTTTTTTGTCGGCACACAGCGGTTCTTTATGTTTTGTTTTTACTTTTTATTTATTTATTTTTTTTATTTTAGCTTATGACAGACGTGCCCACACACATGAAATGACAGACCCAAACTCTGTGTCTTTTACTCGTAGAGCACGGTAAAACCTGAGCCTTTGTTAGCTGCCAGCACAGGCCAGTCCAACGGAATGGAATCTTGGTGTCATGTTGTTGGCTGTCAAAGCCCAGACTTTTTTTTTCTGCCGTTTCAGAATTTCTGGTCTTGTCAGTAACACCCTTCAGGGGCTTGTGTTGGACTTTGTCGGTACAAACTAGTTACATGTTTCAATCTGCACCTGCAAAGAAAAACAACACCTTCTATTGCACCTCATCTTAGAGCAACAGAGACGGTGCTGTTCCTGTCTTCTTTTTGTTTTGTTTTTCAACTTTAGTTTTATTTATTTATTTCGTAATTTTCTTTTAAACTTGTGAAAAGTGGAAAGGAAAAAAAAAATAGCATTTGCTTTGCTGTTAGGACTCCAGCATTGGGATACTAGGGCATTGTTAGTTACACAAAACTCCACAGACGAGACGAGGAAGAAACATATTGTGTGGTTGACACACACACACTGGCGTTCAGTGTTACCGGCCGGCTGCTCAAATAGAGGATCAGATGGTGTTGGGAGCTGGTCTCTCTGCTGGGGTGAGGAGCAGCTGTTGCTATAGCACGTCTTTGTTATGGGAATACAGACTCAGCAACCCAAGGAACTGTACCAGCATTACAATGTTCCAGAGCCTTGCAAAAAACCCCAAAAAAAACCCACAACCCAACTAGCTCTTGCTCCCTGTTTCCGTTAAATGTAGTCCAATCAGAGCCTTCTTAGTCATGGCTCAGTGTATGATTTACGCAGTGCTAAACCAGTCTTCCACCAAGACATTTTTCTTTTCTTCTCTTTTTTTTTTTTCTATTTGTTGTTAAAAATAAGGAACACCTCTGTTAACTGGCCATCATTTTGCTCAGTGATTTTGAGTTTTGATTAAACATGCTTTATCTTTGCTTCTTTCTCTCTCTTTCTGTCTGTCTGTCTCTCTCTCTCTCTCTCTCTCTCTTTCTTTCTTTCTTCTCTCTCGTTCACCTGGCTGCTCCCTCCCTCACCGCCCCTCCCTGCCTCTATACTCTTGCCTGCCTGCCATAGCCCCATTGCTCTGTGGGCTTTCTTTTGTAACTCCTGCCGGCTACAGCTTTGTTCCTCCCTCCTCTGCTCCCTTCTGGTCAGGTACAGGTACCGTTTTTCTCTTCCTTTCATTTCAGCTGCTTTGCAGTCTGAGCAGGTTTAGCCTAGCTCAGTTCACACACTCTCTCTCTTTCTCATTCCCTATGCATTTGCCAAGCATTCCATCTCACCCTCTCTGTGTGTTTGTGTCTGTGTGGTGTGTGCGTGACGTGTGTGATCTGGTGGGGTGGGGCGGGTGTGTGTTCTGTCCTCATTTGTGTTGTCTGTGTGGGGGGTTGTGATTCATAGCTTGTCTAATGTTACAGACACTGTTTTGTGTGAAAACATTGTATGTCATTTGCTAACTGGATGTTGCCAACCGACAACTGACTCTGTCAGTTGTTATCTCAGCTTAAGCCTCATAGGGTTAGATGTTTAGTTGTTAAGACCAGTTCAGTGCGTTTTAGTGCTTGAGTTATTTTAAGGAGCAAGTGACTTATGAAGGGGAGGACAAGATGAACACGGCTGACACGTCCAGCCTTATATCTCCCTCGTTTCATTCACCTCATGCGTGGAGCGTGACGGCAGGGTAGGGGTAGCTTGCGCCCTGTGCGTAAAGCGCAGCTTTTACAAAGTGGTTAAAGACAGAGTGCTCTGGCACACTGCTAGGTCTGGCTACAGGTTTTTCCAGCCCCAAGCTCACAACCTCAACCCATCTCTCAACTTCAGAAAAAAAAAAAACAAAATTCTTTTTCACATTTTCCAGCCGCGTTCGTCCTTTTGAATTTGATTTAAAAGAGGAAAAACAACATTGGCATTTCATCAGTTGACCTGAATGTGGAATCCTCAGAATGGAGGAGAGTAAGTGCTCTCCCTACCTCCTTTGAAAGCTCACGCAATGTGATTAACCCGACGTCTGAGCGCGGATTACGTTGTTGACACATCTCGAGACATAATCAAAACAGCCCTCTTCATTTTGATTGGATCCGTCCCAGATTTGTGGGGAATCATTTATTTAAAGTGGATGGTGCTGAGACCAGAGTGAAGCTTAGTGATTATATGCATCCTCAGGGAGCCCACCGCTGTCTAAGAATGAAGGGGAGCTGGGGGGTGAAATCCAAAAAGATGCCGCATTCAACATTTCCCTCCATTTTGTGTTTGTGCGTTTACCTTCTCCTCCTCCATATTTCCGTCTGATCCTCCCACACTCTGCGCTCACTCAGGCCTTACTAAACCTCTCATCTGTTTGTCTTTTTTCTTTTCCTCCCTCACTAGTGCTCACCCCGAAGGTCATAGGAGTAGCCATCGTGCGGTACGATTTCAGCTCCAGAGACACGCGGGAACTGTCGCTACAGGAGGGGGATGTGGTGAAGATTTACACCAAAACTGGGGCCAACGGCTGGTGGAGAGGGGAAGTCAACGGCAGGGTGAGTAGAGGACAGAGTGAGAGAGGGGGAGACACTTGTGACACTAATCCACACCAATACATCAGATACACTATAGAGTTTAGCGCACTTCATGTCTGAAAAAGTGAACCACTGAAAGAGCAACAGCGAGAGAGAGAGAGAGAGAGAGAGAGAGAGGGGGGAAAAGAGAGAAGGTGTCTGACCCCTAATGGATGAGCTGTTAATAGTACCAAATCAGACACAAACACGCATTGTGTGATTGTTCCTCTTGCCTTTGTATTAAGAGTTTTTTTTATTTTTTTTTTTATTTTACAGTCATGCTGGTTATCCACACACTTTTTGCACTTAAACGGAGGGAAACACTGTCAGGCGAAAAATACATTGATAAAAGCTCTTCAGAGAAGCAGGGGCTAAGACACAATCTGACAGCCCACTCAAATTCAATACAATAAGAGGCAGCATTTCACGCTAAGCCCCAACAGCTTATTTGTACTGAGAATTCATTGGTCTGTCAAATGTGTTCCACTACTCTTAATCCTCATATATAATGCTTTCATCTCTGGGGCCCCAGCAATAATTTAGTGAATAAAATGTTCAAAGTTTTTTTCTTTTCTTTTTTTTTTTTCATGGATGCCAGTAATGGATGTTGTGATCGCTGGTTACATTCTCAATAGCTCTTGCTCCTACTCCTATTGAACTAGATGGGTCTGCCGCTGAGAAAGAGCGTGTGGGTGTATGTGTGTGTGGGTATGTGTGTGTGTGTGTGTGTGTGTGTGTGTGTGCGTGAGGCTGCTTAGCACTCGGATCCCGCGTCAGGCCTCATGTAGTCTCTGGCCCCGCGCTAACTGCGAGGTTCCTGTCAGGAACGGACCCCCCAGTTGGAGGGAGAATTGGGTGGGCGGCAGCGTCACAGGGGCTGTAAATGACTTTGTGGGATCGGGAGTAAGGGATGGAGCCCGTAGAGTGGGTGCTATTAGACCCTTTCACCCCATTTCTCTCTCGTTTGTCTTTCTCTCCCTCTCAGTGAGTTATATAACTGGAGCGAGTGCTCCAGAGCAGCGAGTCAATCGCCCACTGTAGCATTTTTTTATTTTCCCAGTCCAACGGTGTCCATCAAAGCCTGTAAACAAACAGACTAACAACTCTGTCAAATGTACTGCCTAGTCCTCATTCACCTCCCCTAACTTTTACACACACACACACACACACACAATGCCCATGGTCAAACACACATACACACACACACACACACACACACAATGCCCATAGTCAAACACACACACACGCATTCACTCACACAGTGCCCATGGTCAAATACATTCACACATGCATGTAGTTCTCATAGTCACACACACATTTAGTTGACATGCCCTATGGTCAAACAGTCACCCATATCCATAACCACACTACACACACACACACAAACACACCCACACATACATATACGTGGAAGCCGTGTTATACACACACCTACAGTTACATACACTTTGCACACGTACCGTGTGTAGCCACTGGGATGACGCAAGGTCCCTGTAAGACTCTACTGTAGTTGGCCTTCTTTAATCACTCATTCTCTCTGTCTGTGCTCTGCTTTAGGTTGGCTGGTTCCCCTCAACCTACGTTGAAGAAGCAGAGGAGTGAGAGAGTGTGATGGACACAGAGTGCAAAAGAAAATCAGAAGGAGAGAGAATGAAGCAAAGGGTTTGGACGGGACCAGATTTGAACTGTACTGAACTGAACTCACCCTTAAGCCTCCAGCCTTACCTTGGATGATGAGAACCCAGTATTGGTCAGTGCTCCCAGCATCACTTACTCTCCTGATGTGCTGAGAGATTGAGAAGTGGGCTGGTTAAGTCCAGTTGTGAGAGGTGATTGGCTGAGTTCCAGATGTAGGGGAGAGAGAGATTTTCCTACTTGTCCAGCCTGCCGGAGCTGCAGAGTTCCAGACGATACCCCAGGATGTCCTCCGCACACTGGCCAAACACCATCGCGCCTCCTCACCCGTCTCCTCACTCCTAATTCCAACCCCATTCCGTGCCTCTGCTCTTAGTGCTGAATATTTGAGTGCCGTCTCTCCCGTAGCTGGTCTCTGCCGAGCTGGGGACAAGAAAGAGAAAAGGAGAAAAGAGAAGAAAAGCAGACTAAGATAAGACTTTGTCTCCTCAGAAGTGAAAACGTGTGTCCTGACCTTGGCTCTGTCCCACTTCTCTACTGTTATTGATGACTCCATCCTCTGCCCCCTGAAACATGCGCGCGCACACACACACACACACTCACACACACACACACACTGAGCTCGGAAGGGCTCGGCAAGGAGACAGCTAGAAGAGGGGGCCTTGGTTAAGTTCCTCCCCCCTGTTCAAGATCAGATTAAGATCACATCCATCCAGGGCAGAAAAAAAAAATCAACCCGGTATCCCGTAGTATCGCTTCCCGTAACTGATCACCCGACGTTGGGTTTTTTTTTTTTCTTTTTTTAACTGGTTCAGTTGATTCTTCTTTATTTCCCTTCTCTGTACCTCTTGAAAAGGATCGCTTGTTGTTTTTATGTTTCGTCTGTTTTGTTTCGCTTTGTTTTGGTGTGTTTTGGTCTCGCTTATCTCAGGAGCTGCTGTATTGTTGGCTGTCACAGATTGTTTATCTGATTCGCGCGTGACTGTGTTGTCGGGGAACATGCGAGAGGGGGTGGCGGCTGTTGACAGGAAAACAAAAGCGATAGCTGTGACAGGGCCTGTACGTACAGCTCTTTCCACGAGGCCTCGCCGTCAGCGGCTGCCTCCCCGACTCCGCGACGCGACGCGGAGCGACACTTCTCGCCGCTCCGCGTTGCGCCGCCCAGAGGGGCATTGCGTTACGCGCGGTGCCACGGAAAAAAAAAAAGGCCTCTTCTTAATCCTTTAATGAGAGAAGGGGATTTGCACACATTTAAAAGAATAATTACTAACCACAAAACACTTTTTTCCTGAAAACAGCAGTCAACCAGATAATACAGTATAATGAATACTCAGAGGAACCACTGAAACACAGATGATTCAGAGCTGCTGTAATGGAGAGACTGAATGTCTTTTTTTTTTTTTTGTCCTCTGTGTGATTGACAGGTTCATGAGCTTTGTCTAGTTCTAAAATTACCTATGGGCATTCTCTGTGTCCCTCCCCCCTAGCAAATCGTTGTTTCACTGAATCTTTTAAGAGTACCAGTAATGTGGATGATAGGCATAATTACAAACTCTAGCACACTGCAGATAATGAGTTGTTGTCTCTTAGATTCACACGTTCTTGCCTCTCCCTACATCTATTTTCGGAAAAAAAAAGCCACTGAGGATTTGAAACATCTACGGGACCTACACCGTATTTCCCTAGTTTGCACTCTTATTACTGGGAGACAGTGGGTGGGTTTATGTTGTGATAAAACCTGATAAAACTCATAATGTTAACACAGTTCTCACGATAAGATGGACAAGTTTAGCATAAATGAAGAGATGCTAAATGCAGATATACTGCAAAGATCTGTGTTTCTCTGTGGGTTTTTTTCCTTTTTCTTTATTTTCTAGCAAGTAGCATCTGAACCCCTAGTGCAACCACATTCTCCTTTGTGAATGGCGTTAATATGTACATTATACAGCAGTTTATTTATAGAGCATATACAATAAAAATGTAGCTTTTCAGTGCACAATACAAAAAAAAATATGCATTAGCAAACCGACCAGTGTTAAAAATATGTCATACAACATTCTGTAATCACATAACTGAAACTCATACAGGAATTGTCTTGCTGTTTTCATGTGATCTTCTGTATCAATGCAACTGTGAGATGTTTTAAGTCAATATCTGTTTGTTTTTCATTTTCTTCTGGAATTATTTTTCTTTCACGTACTGTCATTCTCTCCGTGAAGTGTGACTAGCTCGTCAGATTACTCGGGTAAGAGTCTGCAGTGTAAAATGATGTATTTTGAATCTTTGTAAAAAAAAAAACGTATGTGGATATTTATGGTGGATTTTGTGAAGAGATGTTTATGATGATATATTATTGCTGTATTGGTGGGTAAAATTGTGTCCCTGCTCCTAACCCTCCCTGCAGTACAACCTATTGGACACTAGGTGTCAGCAGCATAAGAATCTATGAGTTCCTCTCATCTCATTAGCTCGTCTCTGATTTCCTAATGCTTCTCCACCTTCAGCTGTTTCCTTGGTCTCATCCAATAACCCTTATGGGCCGATTAGGTTTAAAAACCTTCGTCGGATTCCAGAACGTTCCTACGCAGTCCGGGAAAGCATTGTGCCTTGTCTTTGAAACATTACACTGTGTGCACGCCTGTCTCTAACTCTTTGTGGAGAAAACAACATTAAGCCCAGATTCCAGTTTAAAGCTCTCATTAGCAGACTAATATTCGCCCGTCATATAAATACATATATATATATATATATATATATATTTTTTTTTTCTTCCTAGTAATAATCTCCCTCTTTCTCATGCTCTTACTGAAGTCAGAGGTTAATTTTCTTGTTTTGGGACAATTTTCTCTGGTGCTAAGCGAAAAGAGGATTTGGCCCAGTGCTGGAATCTGGGAGGAGAATCTGTGTGTAAGGGAGAGATTACAGGTCTGTGCCTGGATGCAGTATGGTGCGTACCCTCCACGTCAAACCAACAGAATTGGTTTTCTAAGCTTTCGCGCCAGTAATCTGTTCGTGCTCCTCTCTCTCCGGAGAGATGAGCTTTGACAGCGTGGATTTAGCAGGGCTTCCACATATTGGTTTATATATTTATTTACGCAGTACAATCTGTCTCGCTGCTAGGACTCCAATCATCGTCTGATCTCTTAACCTTGAGGATGGACTGACTTGTACTCTCTTTTTTTTTTTTTTTCCTCATCCCATCTCTCTTTCTCTCTCTCTCTGTATCCTACTCTCTTGCTTTCATAATCTCATTTGATCTCTCTCACTTCTTTCTGGTCGTCTTTCCTTCACACGTCTCTCTGTCTCTCTAGCAGTACCAACTGGAAGGTACCAACCAGCACTTATAGTATGGTACTGTGAGTTGCTTATTTTGAGAGGTGATTTATTAATAAAGGTGGGAGGCAGTCTTCACTGTAACTCAAGACTGTTCACACTGTCCTCTTAGTACCATGCCAGAATAGCATTTTTTCCTTTCTTTTTTTTTTTTTTTTTTGGAGCCATTGAAAAATCACAGATAAAAGCCATATTTATGTAAGCGTCCTTGAATTACGAAATTGCTTCGGTACTCACAACAGTACATTGTTAGTAATCTTTTTATTCTTTTTTTTTTGTCCATTGAAGCCAAAGACTTATGCATACTTGACACTGAGTCTGGACGCCATGGTAACCTGCCACAGTGGCCTAACCTGTAGCCGTGCAATTAAAGTGTTTTTTCAGCACCACAAGTATACTGCTGTACGATATTGTACATAATGTATATATCTCACAATAAAGAAATGTATATTGCTTTCTTTGTAAACTGTGAGTGTGTGTTTTGTTTTGTTTTTTGTTTTTTCTTTTAAAAAATCGTATCTCTATTGTTGCTTTGTGACTCAGCTGCCACTTGGAAGAGAATTCTTCAGTTCTCTTTGAGATCCAACATGAAGAGAGCTGCCGCCTTAAATGTTTTACTAGCTGGGCTTTTGGAGGTCTAATTGGCTAATTGGTGTGCTAGTGAAGTTTGGAAAGGGAAACTCTGGTATTTGCAGTTAGTTAAAGGCAGGGGTGGAATAGAGAGAATGATGAGATGATCATTCAGACAGAGGCTTCTCTTTGTGTCTCTTTGGTTATCAAAGATGTAGGAATGTCTAGACTGAGATGACTGCAGGTCATGTGTGCTGAATGGGCAAAAGAGAAAAATGTTGCATGCTTCAGGATCCGTTTTCAAAAGAAGAAATTAATATTTTAAATACCTCTGCGCTCCATTATTTTAAATATTTATGATGAAAAAACAGGTATCCTCCAAGTTATTATGAGGAATGTTAGCGATAGTACTCCACCAGTAGATGTCTGTTCAGTTCCTCTCTTTGGTTTCAACTGTGGTTGGTGCCGCTTTAGCTAAACCTGAATTTCACTAATGAAAACCAAGCACTTTTTTTTTTTTTTTTTCAACGTCACTGAACATCAAAAGCACCGTTAGTCTTTTATTGGCAAACTCTCATATCACTGTTTCACTTCTTCTCTTAAGGACAACTAAGATAGTGTGAACTTCAGATGTCAGTCCAACTGCGTGTGGTGGCGACGGTAGTCTCCACCATCTGCTCAGGCTTATGTAACGGAGCTGAAGAGCGACAGCGAGGCAGAGGGCGTCGCTCTCCTGGCCTTCCCGTGATCTACCACCAAACGGGGCATAGAAAGTTCCAGAGCCCTCTGTCCGCCGCCGGTCACTCGCTGCGGTTCTGAATGCTGTCCTGCCACCAGCGGAGCCAGGGTTACCCGGGCAACAGATGGTCACACGAAGTGACTGATACTCAGAGAGGGTCCTGACTGCACTAAAACAGTGGAACTTTGGCACTGTATTATGTACAGCTTTCAGTGTCTAGCCAGGTTAACGCAGCTTGGAGAACAACAAAAATGTAATATGATGTTTTTGAGAGAGAACATGGACTTTAAGCTAGAACAGCGTTGCTCATACAAACATTACATCCATTAAAACAAAAGGGACATGTTTTTAGCAATGATTTTCATTCAGTTTTTCAAATATCTATCTGAAAGTCAGAGGCAGTGTTGTGTATTTATCACACACCTATTCATGTATTCCCTGCATGCACACTCATCCATGACATTTTCTTTTATTAGATTCTAATGTGTGGGAAAAATGATTGTAATACCGCAGCATAACCGTAACTAGGACGATGCTGAAAAGGTGGCAGTGTTTGTTATTCGGAGGCAGGGGTAACTAGGCAGAGTGTCTCTCCGTTTCACTGGTGGTGGAAGTTCAAGCCTTGGCCCTCTGGGATCCTTCCTCTGCTTATGTAGTCACCATCATGCAAATATCAAACTCCTTTTCTCCATTCCACAGACAATCCTTACCTTAAATGACGACAGCTGATCTTTCCAAAAACGCTCCTGTACTTAGCCCACCTCACTTCTCAGTCAAGCGTAACCCTCTCTGACTCACACTCAATTTCGGCTCTTCTGTCGCTGTTACACTTCTCCACCTCTGTGATTTCAACGAGTGTTTCTGCCAAGATCTGAGTGCCACCCTGCCCTGCAGGTTCAGCGCAGATACACTGCTTTTAGACAGCAGTGGCCTAACGTCTAATAAGTGTTGTTTGCCTGTTACTGACTGTGGAGGCAGACAGACAGGTACCTCATGCTAAGTGGAGATGGAGAGACCTGACTCCGGTCGTGGAGCGATGGGGGTCAGGACAGGAGGCGTGGGATAAGGTATTGTACGCTGACAGAGTCTGTCATCTCAAAGACTCAGACACTTGAATCTGATAAGATAAGAGTCACTGTGTTGAAGGTTTATGCTGGAACCGCCGTGTGACTGAGGGCTGTATCTCACGATAGATCTATAGGAGCTTTCTTACACCTCCTTGCAGAGGAGCTTGCTTACACCTCCTTACATAGGTGGAGGGTGTTGATATGTGCTCAGATTATCTTGTCACCGCCGCATCAATGAGGATGTTTCTTTCATGTGTATCTATGTGTAGTGTGTGTGTGTGTGTGTGTGTGCATGCGCATGTGCGTGCATGTGTGCGTGCGTGTGTGCGTGCGTGCGTGTGTGTGTGCGTGCGCGCTTTAGGTTTGTGTGGCATTGTGTGGAGCAACTGTCCCATGAAGACATAGATGTCTGAAAAAACTGACCCAGAAGGGACATTTTGCTGGTACTCACTTGGGAAAAAAACTTTTTTAATCCAGTCTAACCAAAGATGTATTTCTTTGTGTACTGCAGTGCTTCACTTGTGACATATTTAGTTACAAAGCAATGTGCAATATAATTCATTAGAGGGTCTAGAACTAAAATGTCAACATTTTAAACTCACACACACACACACACACACAAACACACACACACACACACACACACACACACAGAGGAGTAGATATAAGTCTCCAGTTAGTAGAAAATATAATAAAATGAAATAAAAAATGAAAACATGTAGAGCAATTTAAATTTATGAGTGGCGTAATACTACTCCTCGGTGTCTATGAAGCTGTACCTAATAAAGACATACTTTTCATTTTTTTATTGGTGAGAAATCACAGCTTATCTGAGTTCTAGAGATACACAGCAAAGTGCAAAATTGGTTGGGAGTGAAGTTTATTCCAAACATACTGAATGAAAAAACTGAAAAATAAACACAGTGCAAAACAAACAAACAAACAATACAGACAGGTGAGTATTTTAAGTGCATGCTTGGCCTTGCAACGGCACCCAGTCCCTGTTTCAGGGAAGCGGAATCAGACCCTTTCCCAAACTGTGTCTCTCGCCCTTGTGCACATCTGTGGGCTCATCAGTGAGCCGTGTATTGTATGCCACTTTCCACAGCTAAAGTTACAAAATGCACAAGGTAGTTAAGAACATATTGGAACATATTTCTTGTTCTATTTTCCAAGTCAGAACCAGCTTCCAGGAAAAGAAAAGACTTTTTTTCTTGGTTATTTATACAAAAAACAGATAGCCAAGTGCCAAGTCTGACTTTATGGAGGCCGTGCAGAGCATCCTAGTTTTTTTTGCGTCAGACTGGAACTTGCCTATAGTTTTTTTTTCTTTCTTTCTCATTATTATTCAAAAATATGTGAACAGAGCAAACTGACCAATCATCTGAGTCTAATGTCATAATAATGTGGTGAAGCCACGTATTTTGCAACATCTGCAACATGTGTGTGTGTGTGTGTGTGTGTGTGTGTGTGTGTGTGTGTGTGTGCATATATGTGCGTGTGTATTTGAGCACTAGGGATAGTATTCCCGGGTGTCCATTCCTTGATTGGAGGGTATTTTGGGAGTTCTCAATCTTGTTTATTTATATATATATATATATATATATATATATATATATATATATATATATATATATATATATATATATATATATTTATGTATTTATTAGCAGTCCTTACTGTACAGATTTTCTACACTGCACTGTTGCCAGGTACTCTTCACCCACACTAGAGTAAGTAAAGGGGAGGGACAGGATGTTGGCGAAATGCATGAAGGACAAGCCACATATTTATCTGCCAGCAGGGGAAAGCGAGAGAACATGTAGCTGAGACGTCACAGTCTGAAAGAGGCTGTGTGTTTTGGATCTTGCCTGGTTCCAAACACAGCTTTCCAGCGCTGCATGTTTAAATGCTAGATAACAGTTTTATTCTGGGTGCTGGCTGCAAGGATCCAAATCTTTTATTCATGTGTGCTGTTTGTGTGATGCATAGAAAATGCGCTGCGAGTCGGTGAGTGCGTGTTTGTTTGTGTGTGTGTGTGTGTGTGTGTGCATACACAGACAAACTGTGAAAGTAAGCATGACCAAATTGGTTTAGGAACAGTTTTTCAATGATACAAAGGACTCAGAAGACAAGGACATTAGTCTACCTAAAAGTAGAACTCACTTAAAATTAAAGAAATATTTCAGTTTACACACACACTCACACACACACACACACACACAAAAGCATGCACGCACGCGCACACACACATCCCTAAAAAAACGGCCCTAACTTATTTTGTCATCCCATTATTAACTCATTTACCATCTCTTGTACAATACAAGGCACTGCTGTTTGCTCTCACATCTTCTACAGCTGTAGCAGTGAGGTCATCTTTCAGAGCAAGTTTGGTCCTCATATGCGGCGGCAGACGGATTATGATGGAGAATGGAGACATACATCTCTTCTATTTCGGTTCTGTGTGAGTGAACACTCCCCAAAACCGACAGCTGAGCCACTACTCCAACTGTGCCGAATCCCCAGCGCCCCCCCCGGACCGCCTCCGGATACAATTCACTTTCATTTGTCATCCCGGAAATGTGATGGCGTCAGCGTTTCTCCTCGGCACCGCGGAGACAGCTTCTTAGTCCAAATGCTTCTTGAGGTCAGTGGACTCACTTGGGCAACATTGTTTTCCTAATGCTGCCTTTTCAACGAGATCATTTCTGTCCCTCTGCTGCCACTAATACGGTATGAAAGAAGAGAGAAAGAAAAGAGAGAGAGAGAGAGAGAGAGAGAGAGAGAGAGAGAGAAAGAATGCCAAATCAAGAGAGTCTGGAAGTTTAAATTGTCAGGTATCTTTAACTCAAGTTAAACAGGATGCAGTGGGCTTGTGCATCAGTGAATATTGTTTGGATTTAGAGACATTTTTGGCACTGATCCACAATACTAATACATTACATACACTGAAAGAAACATGCCTGAAAATGTTAACTTTAGAAATGCGCATTCAATACCTAAGAAGAACCTATATACTCCATATAGTCCTACTATAACAGTTAACATGTATTTACCACATAATGACTTGATATTAAGGGACTATAAAGGAAAACACTACCCAGTGCTTGTGAAATTACAGTAAATAATGTTGCTGATGTTGCTCCCACCAGAAACATTCCTTGAATTAGCTTGGCTTCTGGGACCTTCTTTTGGCTTTGACATGGTAATAAGACACTTTAAAGTGCTGGATAAGCTTTGGAAAAGAATTATCAGAGTGGTCTTTCGGTCCTGGTGTCAACACTGCCCGCAAATTTGGGTTATCCTCACATCTCTCAGAGAAAAAAAGCTCAAATATAAGAAGCCTCAGCTGTCTGGTGAAATGTCATTCTAATAAATTAAGCACAATTAATTACCATGTTTAGCATAATCTCAGAGTTTAACAAAGGTCTTTGTGGTATCCGTGCGGATCCCTAGTAATTACTCATTCAGATGAACGTTGATTATTAATGGGGCCATTACGACAGCATGTGACTCCTGTTAAAAACCTTGCCTGTTCTCAGTGAACATGGTAGATAGTTGTATACCTCTCTCTTCATCTCACAGTCTCTCTCCCTCACCCTCTCTCTCTCTCTCTCTCTCTCTCTCTCTCTCTCTCTCTCTCCTGACGTGTGAGGTTAATCGCTTGCTTGAGCTGACCGCCCGTGACAGAGTCCGTCAAACTGGGAGGTGAAATGAAAGGGTCAGCATTGTCTCCACGGTGACCGGTCCAGTCTACTTCTTATAATCCACATCTGGAGTGGGTGCCGGTGCAGTGTGGGTCAGGTCAGCCTCATTAATTCTGGGTTGTATATCTCCTCTTCACTGGGCCTGTGTACTCCATACTCTTTGACTGAGAGATAGCACGATAAGGAGGGAGAGAGAGAGAGAGAGAGAGAGAGCGAGAGAGAGAGAGAGAGAAAGAGAGAGAGAGAGAGAGAGTCTTTTTCCCCTGAGAAACTCGGAGGATGAGCAGGGAGGAGTACATTACCCTAATAACGGACATCTGGTGGCCATTCATTAACTTGACCATCCTTGACGTCTTCCGACCTGAGATGTCATTTTTCACCCTGCAGAGAGATCTGAATTTCGGCCAAACTATCAAAGATATGAGGGTAGTTGAGAGAAGGTGTGAGAGTGAGTAGACAGGAAGGGGGTACTGAAACAGATTTAAACAGGTAGAAGTGGTACTGCAAGAAAAAAAAGACAGAGGACCCTACCTAAGTGGATGTTAAGAGCATGAAACATCAGAGCAGGTAATCAAAGAGGGTACAAGGAAATTGAAAGATCTTTTTGTGTAGGAGAGATAATATAATACTACCTCTGGTACAACAGGGTTTGGTTTTTATTATAAGCTGAAATGACATCATAATTCAATGGTAAATAAGATACAGGTCACACAATATTACATGATACTCCAAGTAATGCATTTCTATAGTAACTACACATTAAGTGCCATGTAGCTTCAAAGCAAGTGAACATCGTTCCAAAGTGCTTTGAGAAAATGATGACTGATTGTCAGTATATTATTCTACAATCTAATTACACTGTAGAACTGCAGATAAGACGAGAGGCTTCGATGTTGAGCTTGATCTGAGCTCTCTTCAGCGTGCTAACTGAAGCATGTCTCATAAGTTCCCCTGTTTAGAAAGCTTGCCTCTTTTAATCAAGCCATATCTTTATATGCATGCATATAAAACACAGTACACTCCATGTGAAATGTCCCAAAAGGTCAAATGCAAATATTTCCATTATGCCCAATTATAGATTGTTCTATGCCAAATTTGAAAAGAAAAAAGTAAAAAGAAAAAAAGAAAAAAGAAAAAGAATGAAATACTACCTCGCCGTTCTCTTGGTGTGTAAATAGTACTTTTGGGGTCTTGATTGAAGGTTCTGTTTTAAAAATGCAACACAAAGTGGCTGATTTAGATATTCCTTTGATCACTGAAAGAATATGAATTGGGCGGCAGACTTGCCAAAAACCCTGGATCTATGAACTTCTCTCCGCCTCCGCTCTCTCCCCTCAAGGCCTGTCTTACACGAGGCCCAGAGAATAATCAGCGTTGTTAATTCAGCCGTAGATGGGCTCCTTAATATGGGCCAGAATCCATGTGAAGACACACAAGTGCCAATATCCTTAATAAAATTCATTGGCAGTTGATTTGCTCTGAGTCTGACAAGCTGAGAGGAAACTATTGGCTTTACCGGATAGTAGATTCCACGCCACTACACTAATCAAGGTTCCCTGAGGCTTCTGGGAAACAGTATATGGTCAATCTAATGAGACGGCTGGAAGTTAGGTGCTGACATGGTACAAAATGGGCACCGGGATAAGGGAGGCCCAGAGCAGATAGGGGTTTTACACGGTAGCTTGTATTTGTCAAAACTCTT